>NC_050443.1:66713967-67025634 GCF_903995425.1 Onychomys torridus | reverse complement strand
CAATTTACAAAATATGGTTTCATGTTACATTGTGCAATGAGCATCAATCAACAGCTGGACACAATTCAGCAGCTATCACTGAACATGTGGGATATTAGAATGTCAGTAACTGGCACATCCTATGCCAGAACACTGATATCCTTTGACTGGCACTCCCCTTCTTCTCCTGCCCTCCAGCCTCTATGAACTATTGTTTTTGTTTTTGTTTTTGTTTTTGTTTTTGTTTTTTTCTGAAACTAGTATAGGTGTTTTGCTTGCATGCATCTGTGTACTTGTGCACCCTCTGCCACCAGAGACCAGAGGAGAGTGTCAGATACCTTGTAACTAGAGTTCCCAAAGGTTTGCAGCTGCTATGATGGTGTTGGGAATTAAACCCAGGTTCTCTGGGAGAAAAGTCAGTGTTCTTACTACTGAGTCATCTTTCCAGCCCCTGCTTCTGACTCTTAAAGGTTATTCATAAGGTGAGACCACATAAATATTTTTTTCTGCTGTTGGCTTATTCATTTACAGAATCTCCTTTAAGCATCATTGCATATTGCAAAATGTCCCTCATTCTTCTGTGTGAACAATGTTTCATTATATAATGAGCTATGACTTTTGTATATACTCATACCTTAATTGACACTTAAACTGTGTCTCATGAATACTGGTGTATCATTTTGTTTTTTCATAAGATTCATATAGAATTATATATTTAAAATTAGTATTAGAGACTTTGAAGTTATTGATATTCTGTTAATTTGATACATTTGGCAAAGAGCCTCTAAATGTAGCCATATGTCTAACATCTCCAAAATTGTAATGGTGTATTTGACTCAAAACCACTGTTTTCCAAGCCGCTGTCAATTGCAGATATATATGCATGGTTATCTTAGATGTATCACAGAGAACCAAAGAAGCATGAACAAAAGCAGTGGCACAGAATTACAAGTTTAAGTATTTGGGACTTAATTTTGTGGAAATGGGCAGCCATGTAGCATGAATCTTAACAGGTCTTATTAATAAAATCAAACCCGAGCCCAGTTATTGGGGTGAATACTGGAAGATCAGAGAAGCAGAACAAGCCACAGTTTCCTCACCCCGCCAGTTCCTCAGCTGGTCTTGTTTCCTCAGACTGCATGCTTCTGAGTCCTCATCTGAATGGGTCTCAGCTGAACTGCTGCTAGAAGCCTAAAAGCTTAGCCAGCCAAAATGCTTACCAGCCAAATGCTTCTAGTTTCTGGTCTTCACGCCTTATATAATCTTTCTCTTTCTGCCCCGACTCCCTGGGATTAAGGATGTGAGCCTGGCTGTTTCCAATGTGGCCTTGAACTCACAGAGATCCGCCTGGCTCTGCCTCCCAAGTGCTGGGATTAAAGGCATGTGCTACCACTGCCTATCTTCATATTTAATATTGTGGCCATCCTGTTCTCTGACCCCAGATAAGTTTATTTCAGGGAACACTCAATATTTCAGGGAACACAATACCACCACACAGCAATAACCTTTAAACAATTCCATCAAGGAAATCACACAAAGCATGTATTTGCACATTGCCGTGGTAGGTTTGTATTAACAAAAATTAGGAGAGAGAAAGAAAAGAAAGGGACAGACAGACAGAAAAAGAGAGAGAAAGACAGAAAGTGGGGGATACCAAATGACATTTAGACAATTGCGATATTATAGGAATAAAAGGACAGACATCTAGGTTTCAGTACTGACAGGTGTAGGATGGTAAAGCAAAACGTAAGAAAAGAGATGCATCATGTTGAGAAAGTGTGAAAAATGTGTTTAGTAAGAAGCGATAAAAGGTGAGATGAAGAAAAAGGAGTATGACTAATGTCTCAGTCTGGACTGGGGAAAGAGTACAGGCTTTTATGTAAAAATTGTAATTAGGAAAAGAAAAGAAAGTGTTGGTTTCAATAAAGAGATGATTGCTTATCCCTTAAATGTTCAGTTTGTAGTGTAATGCAGAAATTCAATGTCCATGTTTCACAAGTCACTGCCTCAAAATCACAGAAAAGCTATAACGAGTGGTGAATGACTGAGATGTTTCAATATGGATTCACAACCATCTGAGAGGAAATGTGTTTATAAACATCCCAAGACAGGGAGTTGGATAGATGGTAAAGCAGTTAAGAACACTTGCTATTTATGTATGTCACCAACAACCACATGGCTGCTCCAAACATTCCTTGTAATCAATTCTAAGGAATCTGTCATAATCTTCTGGCCTTGGGGACCAGGCACATACAGGCTGCACTTACATATAGGTAGGCAAAAACTCATACACACCAAATAAAATAAATTTTAACACAAAAAAATCCAAAGATGAGCATTTATTCTTAAAAAAAAAATACTTGAAATGTAGGGATAATAAATCTGACTTGCTATTTTAGATAAATAAAAAGTTATGTTAGATAACTACCTATCAAATAACTAGTTATAAGAGTCTTCACTAATACTAGAACAAAAAATAATGAAGCATGAAAAGAAATGAAGACCATAACAAAATGCACTCGATAATCACAAAACAAAACATTTTCATATGACAATCCATCACATACTTTCTAAATGGTAACTTCCTACAAATCATATCATCTCTTGGTTGTTGGAAAGTATTTAGAGGGAATCTTTACATCACTGGTCAGTGCATGAAAGGCTTGACATTCCACACTAACTTGTCAGCACTGAGGTAGCTCTCCTCTCTTGGTTGGTGCTAAAAAAGGTTTAATGCATAGTCAACACCTCCATCATCAGCTGGTGATAGTCAGTATAGTGTCTCTTCACCATCCCTGGTATTGTCAGAAGAGATCATATGGTTATCTGGAACTGTTATATTACTCAGTAATGTAAATAAGTCTCCTGACATTATCAAGGGAGACCAGGGATAAATCTGGGCTTTAACTCCACCTGACTATAACAAGATGGCATCCAGGCCAGATCAGTGTTAATGTGGATCAGCTTAAATTAGAATGAGAGACTTTTCTGTAACTACTATCATGTTCAAGTTTTAATAGTGAATCTCTCAGTCATCCATTAAAAGAAAGAAACCAGGAGCTAGAGCAGTGTTTTTCAACCTGTGAGTCACGACCCCTTTGGGGTCACAATAATCTGTTTACATTATGATTCACAACAGAATCAAAATTATACTTGTGAAGCAGCAATGAAAATAATTTTATGGTTGGGGGTTACTACAACATGAGGAACTATAATTAAAGGGTCGCAGCACTAAGAATGTTGAAAACCACTGGGCTAGAGAGATTGTTCAGTATTATGTTTCTTGCTGGCAAAGTTCTCAGAACACACATAAAACCTGGTCATGACAATATAGAGCAGATCCTCAGGATTTACTGGCTGGTTAGCCTAGCTGAAAGAGCAGGTTCCAAGTTTCATGAAAAAAGCTATCTCAAAAAAATAAGGAGAGTGATTGGAAATCACATGGATGTCAGCCTGTAGTCTCTATAGAGGAACACACAGTTAATCACACATACACACAGATGCACACAGATGCATGCACACAAACATGCTCTAACATACAAAACCACATACACATGCATATACATGCACACACACATATACAAACACAGAACAAGAAATGAACAGGAAAGACTATTTTATACAAAAAAATAATCAATAGATGATACAAATAAAATTGTCAATATACATTTTAAAAGTTTTTAAATGCGTTTCTGTATTTTTCAACTGATTTCTTATTATGTTAGAAATATAAATGTTTCCCAGTAAATTAACTATTTAAAATCTTCATCAACAAATCAAAAGATGAAAGCAATAACTTTATAGAAATTTTAGAATTAAAGTACATAGCCAAAAATTAATATGAAATGAGAAATTTTTAATCTATGGAAGAATCTGTGAATTATAAAATGGAAGCCTGGAGAGTACTTAGTCTGAAGAAGAGAAAATGACTCTTTGAAGACAAAAATAAGAGATCAGAGTGACAGGAACCTGTGAGATGAGAACAAAAGTTGTCACACTGATCTCATTGCATTCCAGGAAAAAGAGGATAAAGCTGAGGTCAATAATATTATCTACAGATCAAACCTTCTCTGCAAATCAAAATTGAATTTCTAAAAGTAATCAAGTTCCTCACATAAAGAGAGGAAGAGAGAAAGAAAAACAGAAAATTAGAAGATCATTTAAAAACAGAAAATCTCGGTTGGGGATTTAGCTCAGAGGTAAAGCCTAGCAAGCGCAAGGACCTGGGTTCGGTCCTTAGCTCCAAACAAAAAACAAAAACAAAAAACAGAAATTCTAACTATAATGTATTCATAAGTAATTGATAATGACATAAACCCACAACTACCAGAGTGACTAGAGATTAACAGAATGAATTTTTAAAAATAAGTCATCCAACTATATGCTGTTTATGACATACACAGATGCTGCTCACAGCAGTAGTAGAAAAGATTCTCTTTGCAATGAGTGACAGTGAACACAGAGACACTCAGCTGCTCAAGGTGCAGAGAATAAGTGATCGTGGAGTGTTCAGCCCTAAATAGAACCCTTATACCACCCTCTGTAAGATTCATGAAACATTGGAGAGAGTGGCTAAAGAATGTAAGAGCTGGAAAATAGGGGAAAGGCATATGAAATGCTGTCTCCTGGGCATGGCATAAGAAGCATAGTCATGATCCTCCAGTTGGTTGAAAAAAAGAGAAAAAAAAAGAAATTGACACAGGTACAACTTCACTGGAAGTTATCAGAGATATTAACTTTCAACAACTGATAGAACATAAAAAAGAAAATTGTTAAAAATGTAGAAGAATCTACACACACACACAGTAAGAGAGAGAGAGAGAGAGAGAGAGAGAGAGAGAGAGAGAGAGAGAGAGAGAGAGAATAGCTTGACCCAACTGATAGAGCACCTTACTTAGCAACAGAGGATGAAACTCTTCTTTTCAAGTGGCAAGGTAGAAAGCAAGTTTCCAGCCAGCCAAGGACCTAAAACCATACAGCATTTGTGATCTGACCACTGTGGTGTCATACAGTGATCACAGGAAAGTCTCCCAACAGACAATAGGAAATACTGTAATGGGAATCTTAAAAGTTCTTATTAATAAAATCAAACCTGAGCCAGTTATTGGGGTGAATGCTGGAAGATCAGAGAAGCAGAACAAGCCACAGTTTCCTCACCTCGCCAGTTCCTCAGCTAGTCTTGTTTACTCAGATTGCAAGCTTCTGTGTCCTCATCCCAATGGCTCTCAGCTGAACTGCTGCTCCAAAGCCTGAATACTTAACCAGCCAAACTGCTAGTTTCTGGTCTCCACACCTTATATATCTTTCTGCTTTGTGCCATCACTCCCTGGGATTAAAGGCGTGAGTCACCATGCTTGGACGTATCCTTGAACACAGAGAGATTCGGGTAAATCTCTGCCTCTAGAATGCTAGGATTAAAGGCTTGTGCTACCACTACCTATCCTCTATGTTTAATATTGTGGCTGTCCTGTTCTCTGACCCCAGATAAGTTTATTAGCATGCACAATATTTTGGGGAACATAATACCACCATAAAATACACTGTTAATAATTTATAGGTTAAAGAGCTCCTTGAGTTGAATTTAATTTACAGCATAAAATATCAAAATTTGGGAAACACAGCTAGCTGTGTTGAGAAATGTATACCATTAAATGATTATTTGGGTTAAGTAACTGTCTCAATTTGATAATTTAAACTCATGGCTTGAGAGGCAAATAAAACAATGAATACAAGCAGAAGAAAGAATATAATAAAAAATAAACCAATAAAATGGATAATAAAATAATTCAAAACAACAAAGACTCCTTTTGAAAAAATTAATGAAATTGTCAAATCCCTAAGAAGACTGTCAAAATAAGGGATAATAAAAATTATTAATATCATAAATGAAATGTGAGATATTTATGAGTACCCACCCAGTATCAAAAAAGAAGTGGGAAAATACTGCAGTATGCTTCATAGATATTTAGTGCACTAGAGAAAGTAAAAAAAAATGCCATGAAAATTTGAAATAATGGTACCAAAATGCAAATAGATATTCCAATAACATATTTCTCTTAAGGTTAATAAGTTCATAATTTTAATCTTAAAAATATAAATCTGAAAATATATCTTCTCTATCCATGTTCTTCTGATAATGATTTATTTTAGAAAATATATAAAGAAACTACATAATAATGTTCCTAACAATTTTAAACATAAAATATAAACTACTTATTATCACATTGACTTCAGTAACATAAAAATAATTAATCACCATAAAAGTGTTTTTTTTTTTTCTTTTGAAGGTTGAGGTTTGACTGATGTTTGAAAATTGGCCAGTGTAAAACATCTTATTATGTGACCACATCATTAGGTGCAGGACTGTCATCTGACATAATTGCAACCCAAAGGAGATTTCCTCAGTTTGATAGTAGTATCTGCAAAGACAATGCAATGGCTAATGCAGCAGTTGGGACTGAGAAGTTGAATGCTGCCATACTAAATTCTAAACCAGCTGATTCTGTGCAGTCTTCCCATTAGTTTTCATCAAAGGACGAGATGATGTGGCCAGTGCAACAGAAAGCAACACTAAATAAAAGAGATACTGATAACAGATGAAGAAATCAAGCTGTTACTTTTGGAAATGACAGTGGTTTCAAAAGAAAAATCTCCTGAAACCTATGAAAATCTTTCTGAAAACTCAATGAGTCCATGCACAGGGAAGGAGACTTGAGAAACAGATATGTAGCAGAAATCTGGTAGCAGTGAAGAATTATAAACACCAAACCAAAAAAGAACCGGTAATGATTAAATTTACTCAGAAACTGAAGTATGTGAATATAAATCCGACAGCATATAAATTTTCATAGATAGAGACAATATTAGTCTAAAATATATGTAAAAGGTAAAATAATTATAACACAAAATAATTTTGAAAAGCAGCCTGAATAAAGTCAGGTTTTCTGGTTTCAGATGTGTTCAATGTTGTCACTACAGTGTATGATGTTTGCAGATGTTCCAACATGTACAACAGTGGACCAGAGCCAAGAATCAGTGCTAATTCCCCACATTCCCTTGATTTTTGGAAAATATGCTAAAGCAATTTAGTGGAAGTAACATTCATTTCAACAAATAATTCCAGAGAAAGTCAGTATCAATGGGAGGAGAAACAAACCAACCAAACCAATAAACAAAAAAATCTCTGGCTTTTACACAGACCATGTGAGACTGATGACATTTCAATTTATAAAATGCAATTTATAGATTTGTAAGACAAATCTATAGGAAAAGTATTTTGTCCTGTAGTGCCAGGCAAAGAGTAAATTTGATATCAATATTAAATTCACAACAGAGAAAATTGGTGAGTCTAGCTTTGTTAAAATTAAAATCTGCCCTGATCAAGGCCCTATTGAGAGGTTTATAACATACACATAAAAATCAAGCTACATGCTAGGAAATATTTTCACCTGCACATTCAATAAACTATTACTCCCTAGAATACATAAAATTTCTTAAAAGTAAATAGTTGATGAATTTCCATTTTCCAAATTTGCCTTTTATTGCTGTCATAAGCAACATGGCTGAAAGGAACTGGGGAGGGAGAGGATTTATTTGGCTTTCATGTCCTGACCCACAGTCTGTCACTAGAAGAATCCACATAGTCTTCACCAGAGCAGGAACCTGGAGGCATGAACTGAAGCAGAGACTGTGGAGAAATGCTGCTTACTGGCTTGCTCTCCATGGCTTGCTCTAATTGCTGCTATGTACAACTCAAGGACACCTGCCCAGGAGCAGCACTGCCCAGGATGGGACGGACAACCTCCCACACACATCAATTCTTAATGAAGAAAACACCCTCACAGACATGGCCTAGGCAATCTAGTGGTGGTAATTCTTTGGTTAAGGTTTCTTCTTCAAAAATGACTGAGTCAAGTTGACAGAAAAAAGCAACACCCCCTTACACACACACACACACACACACACACACACACACACACACACACACACACACCACAAGCACCAGTTTTAATATGGACAGAGTTCTGGTGAGAAATCTAAGCAATGATAATACACTGATAACAAATAAATAGTTAGAAAAGTTTGGGAATATTGGTCACCAGTGGCATGCAAATTAAAACCACAATGAGATGTCATTCCACTTAAAAATGACTGAGATAAAAACATGACACTTTTAAGCATTTATACAGTCAGACATTACTGGTAGGAGATAAAATGGCACAGCCAATCTGGAAAGTAATTTAAAAAAAAACAAAAACAAAAACAAAAACAAAACCCAAAAAACCAAAGTACATTTTCTCCTATCATACAACCTAAGAGTTGTACTTCACACATCACTCTTATAGAGCTGAGAACTAGGGCTCACAGAGAAACCTGTGCTTGAATGTATATCAGCTTTACTTGTCACAGTCAGAAGCTGAAATCAGGTCAGCTGTCCCCCAAGGGTCAGAGTTTAATGGAAGGTAAACCCATGCCCACTAATAAAAAGGAATGGGTAGCTGGTTACAGCCAAAAACATGTACAAATCTGCAGAGAGATATGCTATGTGAAAGGGCAAATACCCTCCAAACCACATCCTGTATGTTTCTCTTTACTTATTATTTTTAACATGACAAAATTACAGAAATGGAGAAAATGCTGCATATGCAGAAGAATGAAGGGACATCAATGTTGCTATTAAAAGTAAGGCTATGAACCTGCCTGATAGTTGAGCTGGTGAGTTTCTCATCTGTGTTTCTGTGGAAGATCTAGTTCCTGTTTTCACAAACTGTTAAATATAACTGGTGTACTGGTAATGCTACATGGGGTCCCTCAATGTACAATTACCTCAATATAAATTTCATTGGTAGAAACTATCTACCATGGATATCTGTATCTATATTACAGCCTTCAAAGACTAACACCACGTTATTAACAATAAAATTAAGAAAAAAACAAAGATTTTAACCAACAATCATAATAAAAATCCTGAATCCTTTTTGTTCCTAGTATTCCCACCTCATGATGATTTTTACTCATATGGAAACAAAAGCATCTATACTCCTTGGCACTGTGACTTTTCTTTTCCTTCTGGAGAGTTCTTAAAATAGAGTAATAACATGTGGGCACAAAGTCAGTGCTTTGAGCTTACCAAGTCTTCCAAACATCTTGGTTTAAAGGAATTTATATTTCAAATCCAAGCATCTTAGGCTTACAGCTTCCCTAACTGTATTCAGGTTAAGAAAATGTAGTTTTAGAGCTGGATAGCAGTTAAGAATTCCAAGCCAATATATTTTAAACAAAGTCATGACATCAAAATGAAAGATTTTATCAAAGTGAGTAGGCCATTTGCATCAGAGAAAGAGCAAGTGGATATATTTAGAAAACTGGATGTTCAGTGAGCTCTCTATTCAAGAACATTAGGTAAAGTACACAAAAATGTCCTATTTTGATCCCCTGCTTCCTAAAAAATACTCAGGGATGAGAGTCTGCAGACATCAGTAAATGGAATCATTGCTGCTGATTCCCATTGAGTGGCAGAACTATTTTGTAATGGATCTCGGTGGGTTACTCATTCCTTTAATCATACGTCCACTGATGTTTATTGGCTGATTGGTTCATTCAAATATGAATGACAACCTTAATTTGTATGCATTTCACATCAGTAAAATGCAGCAAAACAACAGAAATGATCACTTAATACATTTATGCATGCATTGCACATTCTTGGATCACCAAGCTCTCCTGAGTTTTCAAGGACTTCTTTATCTTTAGAAGAGAAATAAGGTAATCTCACTCCTCTTTCCTGAACACCTCAAACAATTCCTGTCACTAACAAGGACTCTATGCTGGTCCTCCACACAGCATGTGCCATTTCCCAGCATAGCCACCTGTCATTGCTAAGTCTTGTCAGCTCACTGAATGTCCTTCTAAATGAGCCTTGTCCTGGGGCTGATATTTAGTATTTGATCTAATACACTACATACTAGCATATTTTAGGGTTTTTAAACCTATGTTTTCAATTTTTTTCAGTAGAATATAAGATGAAGAAAATAAAAAGAATTTTTTTTCGGATTTTTGTTCACTGCTCCATTCTTGACATTTGTCCAAAGACCAGGCCGCAAGTCTAATACACACACACACACACACACACACACACACACACACACACACCTTGGGCTGGCAATATCCCCCTACAAGAACTATAGTGCTTGAACTGGCCTACCCTGGTAATCAGATTGGTGAAACCCCACCTGTTATAGAGCCTTCATCCAGTAACTGGTGGAAGCAGATGTAGAGACCCACAACCATGAACCAGGCTGGGCTCTGAGAGTCCAGTTGAAGAGAGGGAAGAGGGATTACATGAGCAAGAGGGCAGGGGCAATCAAGATCATGATGGGGAAATCTATAGAGACTACTGAACCAAGCTCAAAGGAACTCAGTGAACCCTAAATCGAGAGCTGTGGACCAGACTAGACCATCTGCACATGGAAAACAGTTGTGTAGCTGGGTCTATTTGAAGGGCCCCTAGCAGTGTGATCAGGATCTATCCCATGGGCATAAGCTGGCTTTCTGGATCCCATTACCTATAGTTGGACACCTTGCTCATCCCTGATAAAGCGCAGAGGAGCTTGGTTCTGCCTCAACTGAATATACCAGGCTTAGCTGTCCCCCTATGGGAGAACTTACTCTGTTGGAGGAGGGGAGGAGAGGTGGAGGGAAGAAGAAAGAGAACAGTAGGAGATGGGATGAGTGGGGAATCTGTAGTTGGTATGTAAAATGAATTAAAAAAAATATTTAAAGAATAGCAAAAACTGCAGTATCAGACACAAGAAACCTCCTTTTAAGTTGGTGGCCAGAGTAGTGCAGATAAGTTCCAAAACAACATAGGCTATTGATATTGCTATTTGTTCCCTCTCAGAAGCTGAAATTAAGTGCCTGTTTCTGTAGACATACACTTGGGATGCAGGACTTGATTATTTGAGCTGGAACTAACCTGAAATTCTCCTTCCATTGGTCAGCTTCCATGGCACAAGAAAATACTGTGCTTCCTAGGGAGGGAAGCAATTAAAAATGATACCCAGTTGTAGCAACAATAAACCACAATGAGTAGCATGACAAGCTATTCATAAAGATACAATAAGTGTCACTCACATGTTGGTGGTACCCAGCTACTGTCTAATTGTACTTAAGGTGCACATGGCAGGAGGAAAATCATGCCTAGTATTAGAAACCTAGCAAAAATCTCATGGACCTTAGATAAGAATCTACTTATCTATTACTATTGCCACTTTGTTAGACCAGCACAATGCCTTAGTGCATTGTCTAACCTTCATACAAACAAATAAGTATAAATTCCACCCCTCATCAAAGAGTATTTTTTTATAGAAAAATGGAAATCATCACAAGCAACCACCACTAGACACAATGCAGTGATCAAAAGATTATTAGAAGCCCAGCCCCAACAAATACATCTACCTCACTCTTCCTGTGTCTATGACTCAGGAAACATTATGAAAGAAAGGTTGGAAAGATTTTAAGGGCCAAAATACCAGGAAGTCAGGTGTGAAATAGTCTCTACTGGAGATGGCTGCATAAAAAAGACCTGAATAATGACAGTATCAACAGTGATGCTAATGTAGAAGGTGGTAAATTTCACAGGGTTCCATTCCTAGACAAAGAACTTTGGTCAAGTAATGACTAGTGGAAGAGGGAAAATTTGCCTGTCCCAAAAATGGGCACCATTATTGGTTATCCAATACAAAACAGTCACCCAAAGCTGTAGACATACAGGTAACAAAGGATTGAGTAGGTTGTATTTATATATTTGTGTTTACATATGCATACTTATATATATTGTATATATATATCACAATGAATAAGAAAGAAATCTGAGAGTGATGTGAAAAAACTGGAGGGAAGAAAAGGAAGGAGAAAGATGATGAGATTATATTTTAATTAAAATATATTAAACTTTTTAAAAAGATGATGTTAAATCAACAGGAGATTTATGGTTGTCTTGTCTTGCCATGTTTTGTTTTGCTTCAAAAAATGTACCAGAGACAGGGGACATTTAAGGAAATGTGGTTCATTTGGACTTATGTTTTTTTTCTCCTTTTTTTATTTATTATGTTTGTGTTTTAATTTTACACATCAGCCATGGGTTCCCCTGTCCTCCCCACTCCCGCCCCCACTCCCACCTTCCCACCAGCCCCTCCCCTCCATTCCCATCTCCTCCAGGGCCAAGATTCCCCTGGGGATTCAGTTCAACCTGGTAGATTCAGTACAGGCAGGTCCAGACCCTCTTTCCAGGCTGAGCAAAGTGTCCCTGTGTAAACCCAAGCTTCCAAACAGCCAGCTCATGCACTAAGGACAGGTTTGGGTCCCACTGCCTTAGTGCCTCCCAAACAGTTCAAGCTATTCAATTGTCTCACTTATCTGGAGGGCCTGATCCAGTTGGGGGCTCCACAGTCTTTGGTTCATAATTCATGTGCTTATGGTTTTTAAACCTAGAAATTCCAAGTTTGCATGGTCACATATGTCAAGCACCTCATTTGGATGGAGTCATCTGGTGGGGCACATTTGAGGGTGAAGCAGGCCAAAAACAACATATGGAGACTAGTCATAAAAAATGTCATTGCATTGCTTCTGAAGGTGGAGCCTTCACAAGTTTACCTCTATACCTCACCGCTGATTGGTCCCAATACCTTTCAATAGCATTATATTGGAGGTTAGACTATGTGTCCTTGGTAATTAGCCTTATCCAAACTATGGCATATTGCTGTCCACAAACACATGTGTATTACTTAATATGTTCCCAGTATCATTCTAGTGCCAGAAACAGCCACAGGTCAGACATGACTCTGTTCCTCTTGAGGCTCACTTTGGTCAGAGCGAATGGTATTTAGGTCAGTCAGACCACTATAGTGCTACAATACAATATGAATTACAGAGTTAGGCTTCTTGAAAACTCTGGGTCATGAAAGTAGTTAGGACCAGTGCAGTCTTGTTAAACATTTCGAAATCTTTACCCTTGGAGATAAACTATCTCTAATAAAAGAATAGAACTAAAGTAGAGAATGAAAGATAAAAATTTTAAATACTGTGAGATGCACTATGCAGTGAGATGAATATATAATGTGGAGATTCTTAAAATACAGAACCTACTGTCCAGATGTCAACAAGGGCTCAAGGAATAACATTTGACCAGGGCAATACAGAATAAATGCCAAGTTTTTAACAGTACTGTGGAAGTGATAAGTGTAGAATAAACTTTAGTTGGAGATAGCTAAGATGTTCACTTTGAACATTTAAAAAACTCATTGTTTAAATGCATCAGTCAGATCAGCCATTTGGCACAATTTGAAATGATATATCTATAAAAGCATATTGGCAATACCTCCACAAGCTCCAGATTATTACATTTTATAACCTGTGTAGCTAATAATGTTTCTTTGTCTCTCTAACAAAATGATATTGCTACTCATGTTTAGATATTTTATAGACAACAAAGTATATTCATGTGTGTTAGTTCCTTAAATTCTTGCAACTGTATAGTCGGTATCATGGCCTAATGTTTAGTCCATCCACTTTATGGTGCCATAATCTAATGAACACTTAGCAGATGCTGCTTAAGATTTAACATTAGGGTTGGGGATTTAGCTCAGTAGTAGAGCACTTGCCTAGCAAGCGCCAAGGCCCTGGGTTCGATCCTCAGCTCAAAAAAAAAAAAAAAAAAAAAAGATTTAACATTAACCATTCTTTAAAACTAAGTATCCAGTGAATTATAGACTTAAGACATCTGTTTACCTTTTCTACCCCAAATCATGCTCAGTGATTTTTTTTATGTTTCAGTCCCATTACTTGGCAAATTCTATGAAGACAAGAAACATCCATAGGACCCTAATCCCTAATATCTTGTACTTGTTCACCCAATATACTCAAGTGAACAATAATACATTGGTGTTGAAACCAATGACACTTGGTGGATCTGTTAATAAGTAAAATCTGTCATAATTTTATAATTTTCTCAGTGAAAAATAATTATAATGGTTGAGAAGAAAACAGTATTTTCTGATTTCAGAGAGAAAAACACATATGAAATAGTCATCTAAATTGAACTTAGTAACAAAATGTAGTTTCCCTGGGTGGTGGTGCCACATGCCTTTAATCCAAAAGGCGGAAAATATAGTTTCAAATGTTATTCTTTGACCCCTCATTGTCATTTAGACAGTATTTCAGTGTTCCATGTTCCAAGAAGCCTCATATTGTGTTTTTACCCCATTTCTTAGTTTATATATGTATATTCATACATATATGTGGAAGATATATATTTTCATACATATATGAAAAATGGTTGGGTTCACTCTAATCTCTTGAATTTCTTGGGTCAAATTTAAATATGATACTTTGCAAGTTTAGGTCTAATCTAATGAGTGAATATTGCTTATTCACATTACACAAGTATGATTACAAGATGTCTATGTGCAAATAACAGTTTACAATAAACCAATTGAAGAAAGTGTTAATAGAGGACAGACATCACAGTATACACAAACAGGTTTCCAATGACTTCCCATATGTAGAAAATTTTCTAAACAGTATTATTAAATAAGAAACACAGAACCAAATACAGAGGTGCAAGCTGTAGAGATCAGAGCAATAGTGATAGCCACCAACTAACCTTAGCTCACCACCTCGCCATAGCTTCCCAAGAGAGCCTTTTCCTGTCTAACATGAACCTTTATTGCCTTCCTGTTCTGCCTTCTCATTGGCTCTAAGCACAGTCGCATCACTTCCTCATCACTGCCTGTCTATACAGACCTCCAGGTCTCTGTGGTTGGTACTGGGATTAAAGGCATGTGTCACCACACTTGGCTGTGTCGTTAAATACACAGAGACTCTGCCTGCCTTGTGATCAGATTAAGGGTGTGTGCTACCACCACCTGACTTCTGTTTATGGCTATGACCTTTGATCTCCAGGCAAACTTTATTTATTAACATACAAATAAAATATCACATTTCAGCACAAATAAAATATCACCACACCCATATTTTCCTTTGCTTTTGCTATTTCACTACATTTTGTTTCTTATGGGAATTTTGCCATAATTTTTGAGTGTTAAATGACATGGAATATCTCTGTGCCTATGACTCATTGAAATATTAAACATTAGTCCTTTTATTTTAGATGGTATAGAAAAACACATCACTACTGAATACCTATTATATAGCTCTTTTTTTTCTTAGCCTCTCACCTCAATAAACTTGGATTTAGGAGATAATCGTAGAGTTTATTAATTAATATTAGGATCATAAAATGAACAAAATTTTATCAAGGGGTCAGTTGACAGGTGGGCTTAGACAGAGCATCACAAAACCCTAATTCAATATTATTAATATGTCTATAATTCTTAATGTAGGCTTGAGGTCTTGTGTGTTCTTTATTCCATGTGCTTTGGAATGTCTGTTGTTGTCAGCTCTTGTTTAGGAAGTCATGTTGTTAAGACTTAAGGATATAGCTCTGATGTTACTAGGATACAGGGTCTTACAGCAAACTCCTTTATTCTCTGGATCTTAAAAATCTTCTGCCCCCTCTTCTGCAATATTCCTTGACCCTTAGGTAAAGAGTATGTTGTAGCTGTATTTATTGTAACTGAGGTCCATAATTCTACATTTAATTGGCTGTGGCTTTCTATAATGGTCTTGTCTGTTGCAAAGAGAAGTTTCCTGGATGAGGGGCAAAGACTACAATTATTTGTGGATATAAATACAAACATTTAGAGTAGTGTTAGGGATTATTTGAGTTTAGTGAAATGGTAGTAATATATTATCTAAGATCCATGACTTATTATGCCTAAAAAGTTAGACAGGTTTCTAGTACCAGGCATGGTTTTCCTCTTGGTGAGTAGGTCTTAAGTTCAAGTCACGAGCTTTTGATTACCATCAAGGTGTGTTTGCTACTACTGCAACATTGGGATTATTGGGCCATGCCAGTCTTATTGTGGTTCATAGGCATCATAGTTGGGTAGGATTCTTTCTTGCTTCCCTTCTCTGGAATTTGCAAGGTGCCTTCTGGGACCATGAAAACTATCTCTCAAGAAGGAAGCATTAAGGTCAACCCCAGCTCAGTGCTCTGTGTGCACTGTGTCAAAAGTACAGGGTTTCTCCAACTAGAATTTGCCTTCCATCATTGGAGGGTTATCACGGGCCTCAGCAATAATCTGTAATGTTTCAGGAGTCTGTTGGATAAACCTAACCAAATTCAAAAATAGGGCTTCTTATGGCTGGTGTTGGGGTTTTTGATAGGTGATCTGTGGCTCTTGGAGTGAGCACTATCAGCCCAGATGAGATAGTTTCATTTCAAATGTATATGTATATATATACACAAAATTATGTTATAGTATAGGTTCCTTTTTAAGTAGATTGTTAATAGTATGATTCCTTATAGATTTTTTAGGCATAGTTATTGTTTTACCTTACTCTGTTCTATATTTCTCTATCTCTGTCACCTTTGGCTCTACAGAAAATATGAATCCAGTCTGTTTTAAGAACCAAAAAAAGAAAACAACAACAACAACAACAACAACAAAAATCCCCAAAACTAGACATGTAATAAAAAAAATGACGAGGATCTATAATGATGTCTATGGTTCCAAAATGCAAGCTTTTTTCATTATAATATGATATAAATATGACCCAAATAAATTATGTAAATCATTTAAATCTCCCAACAAATCTAGAGCTGTAGACAGTAAAAAATGGATATAATCCCTGACTCAGAAATCTGGCCTAGAAACATTTTACATATATTTTTCTGCAAATAGTATGAGCTATTTGAGGAAAATATGCAAATTTCCAAAGATCAGAGAAATAAGAAAGTAGGCTGAAAAATATAATATAGAATAAGAGTGTTCAGTCTAAACAGGGGAGCCTGCATGGGACTGAACTAGGCCCTCTGAATGTGGGTGACAGTTGTGTGGCTTGATCTGTTTGTGGGGTCCCTGGCAGAGGGACCAGGACTTATCTCAGGTACATGAACTGTGATGGGATGCTGTGCTCAACCAGGACCCAAAGGGAAGGAGCTTGGTCCTACCCCAACTTGGTATGCTAGCCTGTGTTCACTACCCAAGGGATGCCTTACCCACTATGAGGAGGGGATGATGGGATGATGGATAAGACATGGGGAAAGAGCAGGAAAAGGTGAGGGAGGGGGAACTGTAGTTGGTATGTAAAATGAAAATAAAATAAAATGTTTAAAAAAAAAAGAATTCTCAGTCTAAGATCCATGTAATTATAAAGCTCTTAGGGTGGCAGAGAATCATTGAAGTTTTACATAGATGTATTTTATTAAAAGTATATATGTCCATCAATTAAATTTATAATATTATAGCATTTGCAAGAGTTGAGGCTTTTAAAAATTAAGAGTCTCATGTTCTACAGAGTGACCTAACTAGGCATCACATTTTTTTTTTTAATTTTAAGAACTAATGATATAAAATAACTCTTTTATATATGATTAAACAGAAGCAGAGAGACCTCCAGTGACCATAGGGGACAACCCCAGGTAGATGTTATAGTTTAAATGCAAAATGTGCACAAGCTGCTCTGTTCAAGATTGGGTCTCCTGATAATGGAAAATCTGCTGAGAGGTTGTGCAAACTCTGTGAGGTGGAGCCTCCACAAAGGAAGTAGGTCTTTCAGCCTGTGCCTTTGCAGGCTAGCTAGTCTCTGACCCCTTCCTGTCTCTTGTCTTTGCTTCTTGATTGACACAAAATAAACAGCTGCCTTCCCTGGGACCCATCTGCCATCAGATTCTTCAACCTTTAGGTGAGTTCCAAAACAATGGAGAACAGCCAACAGTGGATTGAATATCTCAAAAATAAATAAACTCTTCCTGCCATTTATTGTTTTATTAATAGGCATTTGTCAGTTAAATTCCAAAGGGGAAAAAAAAAAAAAAAAGGTTGCATAGGAAGGCACAGGTACTTGAACACTTGGAACACTTGAACATAGTTTCTCTTTCCTACCCCAATTCTCTTGTCATTCTCTAGTAACTACAGCATGGTACAACATGTAAGCAGAAATGCACAGATACCCCTGTAGTAATGACACATATATTAAAAGATGAATAAAAGAGGGAAATCTGTGTTATGCATAATTTGGAAATTTTATGGGTAAATTAAAAGACGTGGAGTTTTAAAAAATATATATATGAGACAAAAATCTCCACATACTAGCCTTCACCAAATGATGTAATTAAAATATGTGAACTCAGAAAAAGGATACTATATAATGAAGGTGAAAGAGCAAGAATGTTAGTTACTTTCCTAGTTGCTTAGATAGCTGTCAAAAATCAACTTAAAGAGTGTTTACTTGAGCTTAAATTTCCAAGGGATATAGTCTATTATGACAGTAAGTCATAGCAGCCTGAAAAAGAGGCATCTGGTCACATTTTATCCACATTTGGAAAAAGAGAGTCATGAATGTGATAAATGCTGATAGTCACCTAGATTTCTCCTTTTTCATATAATCTGGAGTCCCAGCCCATGGAATGGTGCTGCCCATAAATTAGTGTTGGTCTTCCATCATCAGTTTGCCTGATCTAGACAATCCTTCACAGACAAGCACAGAGGTTTCTCTTCAGAAATTGCAGATGCTATCAAGTTGTCCTCTACACCATGAGCAGATACAAAGGTGGTATCCATGAAGTAAGGCACACAATTGTGAGGAGATGTTAAGTAATAACTTTATTGGTTATCTTGAAGAAATCTTGACTTTGCAAGAAACTAGTAAGAAAATCTGGGTGTAAGTTTAGGTTATTAAATTGTAGAAACATTATTTGCTACTGTGTTAATAATGGTGTAAAGTAACTAAGGTCATTTTCTAAAAAAAACACAGTGACCTGGAACCTGCTCTCCACAGTGAACAAAACCCCAGTGAGCTATAATTAATGCCTACAGAGCATCTGTTTAATTTTCTTAACACATTAGCCTATTCTTTGCTTCCCTTTTCAACTCTTATAATCATTATTAGTGTTATTTAAACAAATTCATGGTCATGTTTCTTATTTTAAAACTGGAGTGCAAAGCTGATTTGAATGTTGTTCTTTGAGAGTAAAGAAATGCAATATCCAAACAAATGGATCAATTCATCAAAGTATTCAGTCCAACAGAGATGTGGATATTGTGACAACAGTTTATAGGAGGGAGATGATATCTTCCCTACTTGTTCAGTGGTGTCTGGAAAATAAAAATGTCTTTATTGCACAAAAAGTGACAGGAGATTCTGAGGAGTTTTCCAGTATCCAATCCATATGTAAGAATTAGTCCTAACTGGTTACTGAAAGACAAAAGATTTCCACAAAGTCATCCTTTCAGTCACAGGCATCCCATCACTAAGGTCTTAAGTCTGTGGCGTGCTTTAAGGGGAAATGAGCATGAAGGGACTGATGCCAAGTGAAGTCCATCTCTGCCTCTACAGCACCACTAACACACAATCTGCTACCTGTTAAAGCTGTCAATAACAGGTATGTATAGGTTATATTACCCTTATTATACCTCCAATGAAGAAATGATATTTTATAGATATTCTTATACATGAAAATGTTTGTATTTAGAGGTGTTAAATAATTTGACCATGATTCCATAACTGATAAGAGGGGAGGTGTGAATTTGATTCTGTATCATATTACTTGATTCCCCCTTTTTTTTTGTCTACTGATTCCAGGAATTGGGTTATTTTCTGCCTAGTCTGACAGAAGCTAGTTCAATGAATATAATTCCCATATTGATTCAAATATATATATATATATATATATATATATATATATATATATATATATATATTAGAAATAAAAGGAGAGAGAGATACAGAGGACCTAAGAGGGAAAGGGGAAGAGAGGGATGGACGAAAGGGAAGGAGGAAAAAAATTAATTCAGTGTCATGAATAATAAAAAGGTAAAACAGAAACTCCATGACTATAAATGATAAACTTGAAGATCAAAGGCAGAAAGAATGGTATGGCCATGTGGGCAGAATGCACCTGCAAAATAAATGCATACGGGCAAAATAAAATCTGTGAGAACAGTGGGTGCTTAACACAGCAGTAAGTGGGTGGCAGGAGTAAAGGGGCTGCTTCTCATTCTTTAGGTCATAGCATTCTCATATAATTCAGTGAGTCTCTGGCAGCAAGCTAACTACAAACACATTGTATACCATTTAACTTGAGTGTTTGGTTATGGTGCCTACTTCAACTCTGGACTGTTTTTGTTCAATCTGTATTTAGCAGAGACTATGATTAGCCTGTAATTCCACTTTAGTTCTAAACACTATTCTGTTTCAGGACCCATGTTTACTATTGGAATCTAATTGCTGTGCAGATTTTGACAGCCACACTATATGATAAAGAAATATGCATACATATATATATGATATATATAAATATATACATATATCTGAGGCATTGACTCAGAGTTTATCCAAAATGTCACTGAATTTAAAGATTCCACACGGATCAAACACTAATATTAAAAATCTTCAGCATAACATCAAATCAGCCAGCTCAATAGCCAAAGACAATAAAGTAAGGCTCAAGAACAACATTAAGAAATAATTAGGTCATTAGGTGCTATGTGAATAATTCCATCAATTCCCTTGACACTGTATCTTTTATTAGCTGGAGAATAGAGAACTTGCTTCTCTTTACCTAAAAAGGCATAGACTATTTAGTTTGCATATAATCAACATCTTATAAGGTCCTGAGGAAGGTATATGTTTGCAAATGATTTCCCAAATATATCAAGAGAACATTCATTATGCACTAAATGTGTCATTAAAAAGGTTGTATTATCTCTTCTCCATATTTCACTGAATCTGAGTTTTAGTGAACAAAATCAATATATAGTTGTGTTTCCTCTCATTTCAGGTTAGCTGATACTGTAGGATGGCGTGTCCAATTATTTCATGAAAAACTTTCATGAACTGGGTGAGATTAAGAACAATTGTCAGAAGCAGAGCTGACTTATTATTTTCCTGGCTTTTTCTTCAGCTGTTTGGAAAAAAGCATTTTGATGTTTCTCATGCATATCCCTGTCGTGGTCTACAGATACCAGGTGCCACTCACTCACCCTGTGTTCTTGGATATTAAAAGGGAAAGCATTGTATTTTATTTACCTTTATTCATAGAAACTCGGGAAGAGGTAAGATACTGTGCCATTATTCATGTGATGGTTACAGAAAATTGCAGGGAGCTGGAGTCATGGTGCAATAGATAAAAACACTTAGTATACAAGCATAAGTATCTGTGATCAGATCCCCAACAACCACATGTAAAAGTATGTGTGTATCTATACAACCATGTGTAAAAGTATAAGTGTGTATCTGTAATCCCTGCACTGTAGTGGGAAGACGGGTAAATCACTGGGGCTTGCTGCTAGCCTAGTTCCAGATTAAAGAAAAAAATCCCAACTCAAGAGAATAAGATGGAGTAAGACAGCATAAGATACACAACACCATTTTCTTTACTTTGCATACTTGTGCCCACATAGATACATGCACCACACACATAATCCACTAAATAAATAATTTAAAACTCAAAACTGTGAGTCTAGATATGGACTTTATGGATGTAATATTTTGTGTGGAATCTTGTTAAATAAAATGGCATACAATGTAAAACCAGATACTAGCCTCCAAGGTAAGCCATTTCAATTCAAGGTGTTCTGAAAAACTGTGAAAAGTCTGCTCCATGAAAGCAAACTTGCCCTAAACACTTTCAGATAAGGATCCTTTGCTCTAACTGTTGGGAACTGTAAAAGCTGCTCCTTGTACTGTGCCATCAGCATCCTTTACAGGCGAAGCTCCTCAGATGCCATTTACGCTAAGAAATGGTGGTGACACCCCACCCATAATATAATGCTCCTCCTTCTATAAATGCTAAGTCATTTTTCACAGTATGATAGCACCTATCACAGCCTGACAGGTGAGCACTTTTGCTTAATGAGTATATGGCAAATTCCTTGTAATTAGAAATTAGCCAATATTTATTTGTGTGACCTACTTAGAAAATGCATTACACATGAAAACTTTGACAGAAATGAAACTGTCAGTTTCCATGCATTTTCTTCCTATTTTATGCAAGACTTTAACTAATATCATAAAAGCATTACTACATGTATGCAGAGTACATGTGATCATGAATGTGCATAAGCACACAGAACCTCTGTATCTTTTTATAGTTGTTGTTCAATCTCTATTCTTGGTGAAAAAAATTATCTTGTTCAAGGAAAGAAAACTGCAAAGAATTACTGGTGATTGGTGTCAGCACATCATAAAGTCATAGAAAGCCTTTTTTGACTTGAGTTGGACTTGACTAACAGGGTACTACCTATATGCTTTATCTTGTAGATTAGGATACATTTCCTTCTGTATTTTCCTTAATTGGTCTAATGTATCTACTAGTTATATACCCACATTATACACATTTACATTCTCCTGGCTGGTTTGTGTGACCAGAGTTCCCATTATAGCTGCTCAAGAAATGTGTACTGACTTTTCTTTTACTAAGGATAGATCACTAGGTAGTCAGAACTCTAATGATCAAAGTTTGTTGCTCCTATATATCAGCGTTATTACACAATGATAACCAATTTCATGAAACACAGTATAATATGATAAAACTGAAACCCATAGTTATCAAGGGCCTGAGCTTAGGGAACAATCCTGACTTACTATTGATATGAACTGGATACTTAGATGACGTCCTTTATTAGGGAGATGTGTATGTTTTTATTTTTATTATCCATAAACTCACTTCTGAGGATTATTATATTAGACATTTAAACTATGCATTATTATATTAAATCTCATAAGAATAATTGTCTAACTTAAGACTTATAAGCAATATGGCTTGTGTCCTTCTTTGTGAGCTAGCTCATGATACTATTTTGTTACTAGCTCCCAGAAAATATGTAAGCTGCATATTTCACTATGCTTTTCTCTGCCACTCAGAGCTCATGACTGAGGAGAAATCAAGGGAAATCTGTTGGCATATTTCTTAGTTAACTGAGTTGGTTACTCATGGAGAACAGAAATTATTCTGGACATGAATATGTCAGTTTAGGGATATCTCAGGGCCTCGTTCTTCATTAGGTAACTGCTAGTCCATTATTTTTCCTGAGGTGACACAAGGCCATGTGTTTAAGAGCCTACAATACTAAATGGCATTTCTAGAGTTTTTGTGTCAAGCACTTTGAATGGTGTTTACAGAAATTTTCATTAGAAATGCATCTTCAATGAATAAAAGTTACTTAACTGAAAATAGCTTTACTGTCTTCTATTGAAACTTTGAGAGTGACCACATCTTACAATGAAGAAGACACTAGGCAAGCCCTGCCTACTCCCTCCTTTAGCTATCTTGTTAGCTAACAGAGTAACTTAAAATGGCATATCCTTTAACCTCATGGCCTTTGACTTTTGAAACGGAAGACATGATATATTTGCATCCAAGCCCCTACGTTTCTGACAGTGAATCTTCTATGAAATTGGGTGCCTTTGTGTTTAGTACATATATGCTTAGAATTGGAATATTTTGATGGTGAAATTTTCCATTAAAGTGTATGAAAGGTCTGTCATCATCTCTTAATTAATTTTCTTTTAAAGTGTATTTTGTCAGATATTAGAATAGCTATACTGGCTTGGTATTTAGAATAACTCTTCCATCGTTTTCCCCTATGGTAGTGTCTCTTATTGATGACAATGTGTCATTTATAATAGTGTAGATTTGTGAAACTGAAATAGTCAAATCTAGTTGTGGGGGATAGGGACTGTAGCTATAGCACAGCACAGCAGTAGAGTGCTTGCGTGACATACACAAAGCCTTGATTTTGACCCTTAGCACCAATACAATATCCAGATGAAAATTTTCCAAACATTTAGGCGATATTTTCGTTGTGTTTAAAAATCTTTGTATCACTGAGCTCCCTGGTAGTTGGGATTAAAAAGAACATCAGTTATCTAAGCATTAATATATGTATATAAAACAATTTCTTAAAAACAACACTGTATATAACTTTGCATTTATTTATAAATAATATACAATATGTTGTAAAACTGTGAGTATATGTGTCATATGCACATATTAAATATATGAAAAACTAATTTTCTTTAGGGAAATATATTTTATATGATTTATTCCAAACATAATTTTCATGTTGCTATTACTTTATGCAATAAATTTAAAAATATTACTTGCAGGATTTAATGATTTTTAAAAGAAGCTCATAATAAGTTTCTATATTTTGAAGTTATGCTCACTGGCTACAGTATAATACTGTATGTGTATATTACAGTCCATCATCACATATTTTTCTGACAAGAAAATTATATTATCCTTTGTTTCTTGAGAGAACTTAGACTAGCATGTACAGAACTCAAGAGATTTTCTTATTATAAGCAATCAGATTCAATGTAACATCATTCTTTCTAGACATCAAGTCATAATTAAATTGACATGCATAATGAAGCCCATATTGATGCCAGAACTTTGTTACATGCACCAGGTTTTGCCACTTGAGGGATAAGAAGGTAGGATTGGCTTCAGAATGTTTTTGAAACAGGACAGAACAATAGAAAGCCAAAGTGAATGGAGGAAAGCCCTTAAGGCCTCAACCCAACACCAAGAATTGCAGGCAACTAAAGGATACTGAGAGCAGGAGCGTGCTGTGGAACAATCTTTTTGTACACTACAAATGTGTATTACTCTCATATTGGTGAAATTATTTAGGCCACTCCACGTAGTTAAAAGGGAGGTTTATTTTGTGGGGTAACTTACAATGAAGAGGTAGGTTGCAGGGTCTGGCAAAGGTATAGTGCAGTCCACTCTGCCCCGACTCCCTCCAGTGTCCAGGGTCCTGGAACCAACGCGCACCTCCCCTCCCGATCCTCTGTCTTCCGTTTCCTTCTCCACCCTGCCTTGTGGCACAACCATTACCGAAGCCTCAATGGGGGTTTGAACTTCCCGGCCAATGCTGGGATGGCTATCCACTACACTCTGATTTGCTGATAAAGAGCTGACTGGCCTATAGCTGGGCAGGAGGAGGTTAAGCAAAAAGGAAAGATTAGGAGAATTTTGGGAAGAAGAGGGATGGGTCTGGAGATGCCAACCAGCAGCCAAGGGAGCAGGACATGTAGAAAATGAAATAACAAGTCATGAGCCATGTGGCAGAGCATAAATAAGAAATGTGGATTAATTTAAGTGTAACAGTTAGCTAGTAACAAGCCTGAGCTATTGGCCAAGCATTTATAAGTAATATTATACCTCTGAGTGGTTATTTGAAGCAGGCAGTAGGGACAGGAAAACTCAGCCTACATATGGCACCCAATGTCCAGGGCCACATACACACACATAAAGCCTGAAAAAGCTTTAAAAAGGATTCTAAGCACACAAGAATGGAATCAAGCCAGCTTTGTAGTAGCTACATTTTCTCAGGTGAGCTTTGTATGCTGGCTGAAAGCAGAGGTGTGACTCCTTTAAGAGATGGATTCCTATCTCAGGGCTACTGGCAAAACCTGTGCAGCTCTTTACAGAGGTCCTACTACCAAACACTTACATGGAGTTTATGAGCAGTGGGTGACACACTACTGAGTGGAGGCATGGACCCAGAAACTTCCCATGGCTAGTGGTAAACATGGCTCCTAGAGCTTGAGGTAAGAGCTAGAGTTAAATATAACTCTGCCATAAAACTAGCCTCTTAGGAAACCAAGGAGAAGAAACCAGCTGCCAACACACCATGATTTAAGTTACACAGCATGTTTTTCTTGCTCACACAAACAGAAAAAGATTACAGATATGCAGTAAAGACAGACTTAGATTGGAAAAAATCAAAATGGGTTGTTCTAAGTGTAACTTAGAGTACTCTAAAAACTGAGTGTACTCTAAAAACTCTAAGTGTGTTTAGATATACAAAGGCTTGGGAGAGAGATAAAAGGGGAATAGACAGTCATAAAAAGTATATACAGTTAAAATAATAAAATAAAGTCCTTAGAAAGGAAGTTGCAATATAAGAGAAAAAAAGCCATGTAAATATGGAAAACACACAGAGAGTCTAGATACTGTATGTTGTTGTGTTGTTTTTTAATATTTTTGGCTGCTAGGAGAAACTGGATTATGAAGATACCATACATATTTAAAATATCTTTACTTCAAAATTTAAGTCAAAAGGTGTGTTACTTTTGGGAAGAGGTTTTGCTTTTATTTCCACAGGAAATTAAAAGGTGTGTATTCATTCAAAGTTAAAGATGATCAGGTTTAATTGAGGAAGACCCACTGAAAATCTTGACTACAGACATAAAGAAATAAGCCTAAAAGAACTGCAAGACACATAATATATATTTTACCTGCTCAAATATAAAACAAAATATTATTTTTAATTGACTTGTACACACCATATATTCCATATTTGTAATGTATGTTACCTTTAAAAGTTTATGAATTTTCAGAGCAAGAGAACAGACACCAATGAATATGGATGGCCCCGGTGACCCAACATCTCAAAAATGCCTCTGTTACAGTCTCCACAAAATTCTGCATCCAGAACAGCTTCATGGCTACTGGGTGAGATGATCCAGCCTCACAGAATACCTCAATCAGGACATGACAATCCTAAATTTTCTCAGGGTCACCCAAAGATTACCAGTGACCCTAATCAACAGGAAGTAGTCTAGATAACTATGCCCACATTTGCAAAAATGGGTTTTGGATATTTATTATCATTAAATAAATGATATGGGGGGTTGGGTACAAGTTGTTATGGATAATGGTCAAGAAAAAAGCTAAACAACAGAGACTAGATTCAAGGATCTCTTTCTGAAAAGAAAAAAAAAGAGGTATATAGAAATGAAAGATTTAAAAAGTACATTACTGAATCTACTTTAATCAAAAAACAACTATTAATTTTAAATATTTTACATTGGTATGGACTTTGGTTTATTGATACAAATTTAAAGTTATTTCTGTTATACTGTATGTATGTTTCTACTCTTGTTTCAGGTTTTATGTTTTTGCAGTTCATTTAAAATGTAAAATATAATTAAAAATACAGATTAATAACCATCTATAAGAGTCAAACTTATAGTCAGGTTAGGTATGTTTTCAAGGTCATAAGCAGGCATATTAGATAGATAGATGGTCTTCAAACATTTCGAAGTCCTACAGAATATGGCATTTAATATGTTTAATAACCTAAGGCTTTTCATGAAAATGAGATACATTTGCTCCTGGCCACACTAATCTACTTCAGAGGAGATGTTGGGTATCAAAAAAACTCCATATGGAGTTTGTTTTCTTTATGGGAAAAGCTAACTATGTGGGCAAAGAAACTGACTTTGCCTCAATTGTTGACAGTTAATATCCAAACTGGGACAGCAGAATGAAAGAAAGGAAATAGCGAAACTTTGACAAGACAAGGTAGGTCAGTCCTTCAAAATTTCCTGCTTCTCAGAAATGTACGTCAAATATACCAGACCTGTTGGCCATAGTTGGATATCCAACATGAAAAACATAGGGTGACTGTCCAGGTGGCCTGATGTCAATATCATTATGTAACATTTCATTCTTTGGTTTTTGATGGAGTTCAAGACTACATAGTTAAATTTTTAGTTTTCCTTAGTTATGACAGAAAGCAAATTTTGTGTAAAACTTTAGACTTCCTAAGATAAGATATATAATAGAGTATTTTCTATAACTTTTCCAATTATAAATAGACTGGTTATTGTAACTGTAATTCACTTAATAATTGTTTTGTTATATATAACTGTTTTGTTATATATAACTGTTTTGTTATATATAATTTTACAATGTTAAAGCTAAAACCTTCCTTTTTAATTAGACAAAAAATGCTGTGTAACAATCTTTTTGTTCACTATGAATATGTATTACTCTCATTGGCTAATAAAGAGCTGACTGGATTATTTCTGGGTAGGAGGAGGTGAGGCAGAAAAGCCAGACTAGGAGAATTCTGGGAAGAAAGAGAATGGAGTCTGGAGATGCCAGTCAACTGCCAAGGGAACAGGATGTATAGAGAATGAGGGAACAAACCATGAGCCTCATGACAGAGGGCAAATAAGAAATATGGGCTAATTTAAGCATAAGAGGTAGGTAGTAACAAACCTATCAGCTGAGCTATCAGTTGAACACTTATAATTAATATTAGGTCTCTGAGTGGTTATTTGGGAACTGGTGGGCAGGAGAGAAATGTCTGACTACAGGAGAAATAGTCTTCCCCAGGTGAAAGCACATCAAATGGGAGTCCAGTACCAAGTGGCCAGTCTTGAAAACATATATGCAGTTAACATTACACAAATTGACCCAGTTGTATTTAGGATATATATGTATACATATATGTGTGTGTGTGTGTGTGTGCATGTATATACATGTAACAACATGTATATGTAATAACATATATATATAACAACAACTAATGATAATAATATGCTGTGAATATAAAAGAGCAAGTAGAGATACATGGGGTGGGGGTTGTAGGGAATAAATGGAAGGAAGCAATGAAGTGATTACCTTCATCTCAAAATTGAAAAATATTTTTTAAATACCTATTATTTAAGCTTAGTTTCTTTGAGAAAAATGGAATAATATTTATCCACAGTTAAACTTCCTAAGTGGAATGTATATGATAAATATAATTTAAATTATGTGTAGAAAGATAAACTACTACAGGCACAATTCTCAATGCTTTCACTACCAATAATATAAAAATTTTTTTTTTCTCTCATAGGTGTGTATGCAGAGGTGTGTCTAACAATGAACTCAGTGAATTTTCAAGTTCTATCCTGCTTAGGCAATCTGTCTCTAAGGTAAATCAGTATAGAATTAGTGTGTGGGGAGGAAGCATGGTGTTTGGTTTGGTTGGCTAGTTTGATTTTTGGTTTTGAAATAGGATTTCAAGTAGCCCTGGTTGGCCTCAGACTCAGTAGGAAGACATGGGTGACCTTAAACTTTGGGCCTCCTGCTTCTACCTCCCAAGTGCTAGGTGCATGCCACCACACAGGGCTGCATGTGTTTTAACTCTGTTGAAAATGAAGAACGTATTAGCATATCTTTGTTCTGGACTGGTCCTCCGACCATCAACACTGAACTGCTAGGATTCTAAATTTAACTATTAGTACAGTGTATAAACAGTGTTTAATAAATAAAAGATAAGTGGAACCATCTGTTAATTATATTGGCTTCCTACAAAGCAAACCCTACTGAGAATGTGTTTAATAGGCCAGTGTTACAGAATAAAATAAAATTTTAAATAAAACCCAGGAAAATATGCAGATAAGCTAGCCTTGAATTTATTTTTTTCTTCTCAATTTCTTCTGTTTCTTTCTATGTCTCCATGTGCACAGTAAAGTGGCTCTTACAATTTACCAAATGCTTATCATGTTCTCAGTGTTTACTACACATTATTAATCCTTTATATAATCTTCTAAGAGAAGATTGAAATTTCCCATTTACAAGATGATGAATGGTTAAGGTAACAAAAATACCAACCATAGACACAGTATCCCAGTCTAGCTCAATATTAAGTCAAATCTAAGCTGATTAATGAAATGATGCTTTCTCTCAGAAACTCTATGTAGCTGTCACTGTTTAAATGAATCCCCAGGGGTGCCTTGATCCTGGAAGACATGGGAATGGAGGGGAGGGGCTGGGGGAAAGGTGCGGGCGGGGGCGGGAGGGGGGAGGACAGGGGAACCTATGGCTGATGTATAAAATTTAAAACACATAATAATAAAAAAAAAAGAAAGGAGATTAAGCTGAAAGTCTAAAAAACATTTTGTTTTTTAATTCCCACAATGAAAAAGGCAAAAATAATCCAACTTTCCACATCAAAGTTCAGGTTAGTAGGTTTAGCAGCAGCATTATTTGTTTTGTTTTGGTTTTGATTTTTTACGACCACATCTATCCTTCACTCACTCCCCATTTCGACTTTCAGTTGAATATCCAATAATTGGCACATGGTAGACTCTACATATATATTAAAATAAATTACTTAATCTCGCAGACTCAACTTTTTTACTTATAATATAAATACCAATACTAATAGTAATCTTCAACCAAGGATATTTTATGTGTACACTGATTATTTTAATATGCAAACTAGCAACTATCACAATGTAGGGTATGTAGCTCCACCAAATGCTAGTTATGGTTGTTGTATTCATTACCTTACACATTCATTCAATAAATAATAATAAATGAGGTTCATATGCAGAGTGCATTCAATGTCTGTGGGAACAAGGGGATTTTTTTGCCAATCACAAAAATTCTCTTAAAGGTGTGGTTCTTATAAATTGAATGTCCTCCAGGGAAAAGCCCCACATCAGGGGGTATTGGTCAGCTCAAACTTTGCTATGTAGTTTTTAAAAGAGGAAGCAAAGTTTGATGTGTAAGGAAAGGGAATATGTCTGAGGGACTGGGGAGGGGTGAATATAATCAAAATAGATTTTATAATATTCTCAAAGAACTAAAAATAAAAATGAGAAAAATGGGTCATCTTTGAAACAAAAAGAAAATATTTGTGTGTTGATCTCAATCTTCAAATAGGAATATTATCCCTCAAACAAACTATTTGTAGGTAACTGTTTTATCAATGACACAATATATACATGAACTATGTTGCCCTTCATCATCATTATTTCCTAATATTATTTCTATAATCAAAGCTGATCCTATTTCTTTGGCCTTCTAGTTCATGTGAGAATTATTAAAAATCATTTATTCTAGAATCAATTTTTAACTATTTTCACTGACTCTACTCATTGAGGGTTAAATTATCTATCATTCATTCTCTAGTCCTGTGGGAAGCACTAGTATATGATAATAAAGGACCATATCCTTTATCTTGAGGACCATTTCACCCATTGAAGCATTATGTAATTTGATATATCCTAAAAGAAGAGGACAATCCAAATTATTGGTGGGATGGAGTTGATGTACAAGGATTATCAACTGTGTGCAAGGTTAGGCTTCTTATAGGAATAGCTTGAATTTTCAGGAATAAATAGGAATAATGGTGACTTAAAACAAGCATTTGTTCTCATTCTTACTGTGAAGACAGTAGAGTTTTTGTTTACTTTCTCATCCCCTCCTACCTTCAGCATTTAGCTTTACTGTGGCTCTTTTTCAGAAATCATGAACTAATGTTGATATATTATTATGAACTGAAGCTAACATTTTATTAAGATTTGCTTAGTTTTCACTCTTTACATTTGTTTTATAAGATCATTCCCAGGAGGCCACCACACATTTGGACCTTAGGTTCCTTGAGACTAACTGATTCTCGATTTTTTTTCTTTTTCTTTCTCTTTCCTTTCTTCCCCTTTCCCTCCTTCCTTCCCTCCCTCCCTTCTTCCTTCCTTCCTTTTTTTTTCCTTTTCTTTGTTTTTAAATACATGGAGTAATAGAGTTTTGAGGACTACTGTGATATTTGGTTGAATCCTTCTGCTGGGGACTACTTCTATTTCATACTTTCTACATTATTGCACTGGGCATTATGCAATTTCAGGAGAAAGGCCACAGGAAAACATTCAAATTCTCATTGCATTGTATCAAAGACCCATTGTGTCATATGGCAGAAAGGTTTAAGTGGGGAAGAATAGAAAGGTAGTAGAGAGAATATGGTAGGAAGAAGGATAACTAACACTAAAGATGTTGGATGGGTGAAAAACACATGGAAATCTAATGTTGCATAAGCTTCTTTTAAAGGGATGCATTTTAAAAAGCAGTTTAATTGACATAACCTTTCACAAAGGACAGTGCCCCTTCCAGAAGCTATAGATTGTCAAGTGGAAGAAGCCAAGTGCTGGTTGTGAGGGTTGTGAGATATTCCTTTGAAGTTGTGGGTCAGGGGTTTCAGAGACCCCAAATCTCTATAGGCTGTTACCATTGTTCCTTGTCTCCCACTACAACTTGATGATAAGAACCAGGTTTTGAATATACTTTACTCTTAGGTCACCAAACTTGGAGAATAAATATGTTACTGTTCTTTTTCATTGCTGGCTAGCTTTCATGGTTCTGGAAATTGCTTTATAGGCTGATGGGAGAGAAAAATCATCAATTATCTAGCCCATTTGTGAGCCCTATGACATAGCTACAATAATGACAAGCCTGGGAAGATATGTCCATTTGTGTAATTTTGTGTAATAATGCCATGAATGTTACAGGAATAACCAATGGCTTTCTAATTGGTTTTTAGGCTGATTCCACATGAGAAGTCATTTCAACTAGGCACAGATCCTGTGACTGAGAAAGTCATACAGCCTATGGGAGAACTACTGTCCTTTTGATAAATGGATATAGCATTAAACTTCTTTTTAAACTTTCTAATTTTGTATCCTAATACTGATAGATTAAAGCAGCTTTCACTCCAAATCAGACAACAGAGGTCCATGACCACTGCTGAAAATAATTTCCGCTGGATGTGAGAAAGATGCTGCACTCCTGAACTCACAGCCACTGTGACTGTCCACAAGAGATCAAACCAGTCAAATTTTCAACAAAAATTAGTGAAGAGCTCATGAGATTTCAATTCTAGCTGAGAGTTACTGGAAGCTAATGTCTGTTGAGGAAAGAGGAAGTCCATTTTCTGTGGAGCTGTGTGACCTCTGGCGGGTTGCTCATGTTTCACCAGATGGTGTTACACCCATCATGCTTACAAGCAGCTTTAAAGAAGAAGCAATGATTAAATTGAGAAAATGATGAAGGGCAGAGGGGTAGATATGATCAAAATATATTGTACACTTGTGTGAAATTTTCAACAAATAGATAAATAATACAAAATTAATTTTAAAATGAATGGTCTGCTTTTATGTTCATTTTTATTATTTTGTGGTAGGTAACTTTTTAGGTCACTCTTTTATTAAAATATTTTTTTATTATTCCCTAGTATTTAAGTATATAGAAAATGTAATGTCAAAAATATTCATTCCATTTCATCCCATATTCTCTCATAGAGCAGAAAAGGGGATTATATTTTCAATCTGGAACAATCAGAAAATTTCTCTACTATAGAACAGGGCAATGAATCAGAGACCTTTAGTTTAATAATTCATATAATTCAAAGAACTAAGATGCTCTGCCTGGAAGAAGTGAAATGGCTCTACAGGCATCCTTTGAGGTCTGTTTTATGTAATGTAGCTGCAGCAGCCTTGGTATGTGTTTTATAACCTTGGCAGTACAAAATCTCAGCAAGGAAGAGGGTATATGTAGCCTTCTGTCATTTATAGAAGAGAAGTCAACCAAAAGCATTAACGATTGTAAACCACCATTTTTAATTTCATTTACCCAGTAACCATGTGAGGTAGACAGTTCCAACCCTGTTTTACAGAGGACCAGTGAAAACTTCAGTTAATGCCATGTGGCAATGAATTTTAACCCAGAATTTTAGAATTCTGATCACAGATTTACAGCAGCAAAAGATATTTTAAGCAAGATTAATGATACACACACCACTTTCCTTCTATGTCCTCTGTAGGAATTGCAGAGCATGCTCATTCCTGGAGAACTGCATTAATCTAACATTTTCTATGATTATAGAAACAATACAGATCCGCAATGAGAGAACATTGTTGTACAGAATGTAGTGTCAGAGTGATAATTAGGGAATATTGTGAAGGTTGGTAGTCAGAACATTCCAACTATCATACTATTGGATAGAGATATAAAAACCATGACAAAAATATGGTGGTAATCATCATTCAATTATGTTGCCTTCTAGCAGACATGATCATAACTTAATTTACATGACCTGGGCACAGAACCATAGCAACATCAGTTCCAGCTCATCGCAACACTATTGAGTCATGATAGGCTACTGATCTGTTAACTTCAAAATCATGAACAGAAACAAAATGTGAAGGAAGGAAAAAAAGAAAAAGAAAATCTCACCAAGAAGAAAGTCATTCCATCAATTGCACCATCCTGATTAACAGCAGCCCATGGACAAGGTTCCTGCTATCAGTTCACAGGACTGACAATATATTGGCTAACTGCTTCTTTAATACTATTTTCCTGCTTCCTTGAGTCACAGGGAAGTTTCCACTAACGGAATTTCTAGATAGCAAAACTCCCAGAAAAGCTGTTGCAGTGTAAGTTTATGGCATAATAAGTCCTTTAATTAGAGGCAACAACGACTACCTGCCAAGCTCCCTATTATATTGAGCAATAATAATCAAATGCTGGTGATCTGTATTAACTGATCAAGTTTAAACTCTTTACAATCTAGTGAAAATGGATGGAGAATGTTAAATGGAAAAACCCTGTAGAAATGACCAGTGAAGCTAAGAAACACAAGCTTTAGTGATGGACTTGAGCCTGAATTAAAGGATTGACATTTCCTACACATTTAAGTATTGGTTTGTTTACCTGTGATGGAGATTAAAATGTCTTCTTACAATGCTGTGATTCACCCATTCAAAAGCCCTCAATTAAGACTGCATACTCCCATTTGGAACAGATGAATGATTAGTTTTGCTTCTCTACTTGACACAATATAGAATCATCTGGGAGGAGAGTATCAGTGAGAAGTTGTTTCTATTTGGTTGGCCTGTATGCCTATGAGGGATTTTCTAATTGAGATAACTGATGTGGAAAGACCCACTTCAAATGTGTGCAGCATCATTCCAAGGACTGGGCCTTGGAATGAATGAGCTCAAAGTGAGACACAGTACTTTGTATTTCAAGTCCTAGACAGGTCAGTGCCTTTCCTTCTCCAGCCATAAAGCACCATCAGTGGCTTGATAATGTGTTACCTAGGATGGACTCCTAATATACCTCTTTTTAAAATGATAGTTAAAAGTGCTCATCAGGTACAATGCATCTTCTTTTCCCTAAAGACACTGACTGACATGTTATGCAAAAAGATTCCCCTTATGTGCCAGAGATACATACAAGGTTTTGAGAAATGGGCCCTCCACTGCACTAAAATTATGCTAATATGGCTAAAGTGTGTCACTGACTTTAGAGTCTTAGGTGAGAATCTTGTATCACAAATAATTATCATAATATACTGCTTAGAGAAGAATCCAATTCAAACATTTGATTGTTTAAAATTAATCATTCTCAAAAACAAATTCCATTTTATTGAACCTAATAAAACACAAAATATGAGCAATGATGTTTGTTTATGTCACCTTTTTGAAGAAAGATCTCAAGATCATAATAACAGAAAAAGTAATTCAATCTCTATGTATGGACAATGATATTGGGAAAATATTATTCTCTACTCTGTTCAACTTTTAGATGAAATATTTTTAATCTATATTTATATAATTGGAATGAGCAGTTGTAATTTCTATGTCAATAATCTTCAAATTTATGGGTGAAACTTTGTACTAATGTTGGTGTCTAACACCAGGCTTGTAAATTATGCTATGCACCTTGGCCTAGCCTTGTAATTTGGAAGACTCACTAAATCACAACAGCTGTATTATCTACATATTAATAAATGTCTCAGGTGGCAGGTGACCAGGTGAGTTCTACACAACTAATAGGCAAGTTTTCTGGCAAGGGAGAACAATTTTCCCTTTCCTGATGACTCTCTTGATCCAGAAATCCAGAAGGTATTGTTAGGAGCAACTGAAAACCCAAAGCAGTGAAAACAAAATCTAGAATGGCTCCTTTGAGTTACACAGGCCTTGTACTTCTGCGCACTGTGGTGTGATGATCATGGATTAATGGTATGTAGGCAAAAAAGGACAAATATATGTTTATGTTAGGAAAAGAAAGAGCCTACTGTGTCTATAAATTTTAGTTAGAATTTTGAGTTCTGTGAGAGTCACAGTGTTTGGCTGTACTTGTCCCTGTGACTGAAACAGAGTTTAGCGCTCAGTAGCCTAGACAAATACAGAAATAACTGGATATTGCTTTGGAGACCAGGAAGAGACAATGTAAAAAGGAAAAAATGCATCAAATGATGGAACATTACTTGGAATGAAACTATGAAAGGGCAGATTAAGATGTAAAGATGTATAACATATAAAATCATGAAGGAGAAATGGAATACTAGAACAGAAGCCTGGCTGACTTGGAAGTGATCTATATCTAAAACAGAATGATCTGGATGTGAAAGGATGGTTATCCTGTGTTGTTATTTCTTTTAAAACTCCAGTGAAATAGAAAATACACAGGACTGGATTAACAAAATAGTAAAGAGTGAAAGTTGTTACCTCAGAGTAAAAGGCTGGAAAAAGATTTTCCAGACAAATGGACCTCAGAAGCAAGCTGATGTAGTCATACTAATATCTAACAAAGTAGACATCAAACCAAATTTAGTCAAAAGAGAAAGGGAAGGACACTTCACACCCATCAAAGGAAAAATCCACCAACTTAGCATCTATGTCCCAAGTACAAGGGCACCAACATTTGCCTTGTTCAGCCTTTACTTGATATGCCATGCTTAGTTGATATCCTTAAGGAATGAGGGAGAAATGAACTGGGGGAAAGGGGAGGTGGGGAAAGGCATCTGGGAGAGAGGGGAGGTGTGTGTTGGGAGGAGACTAGGAGGAGTGGAGAGAGGAAAAACTACAGTCAGGATGTATTATGTTAGAGAAGAATAAATTTTTTAAGAAGCATGAAGACCAAATCCATGAAACAACAATGGGTTAGTCTCTGAGTTATGGAATTTCACATATTTTTTTGTTTCCCTGAAAAAATTCCCTAACAAAATAATGAATGTTGTTGAATAAATCAATTTTGGAAGTCTCTAGAGAAAAGATAGAATATCACATATGAACAATGATAGTAGTAACCTCCAGGAGTAGAATCTGAGGGCCAACTTTGCCTTCAGGCAATTTATACTTCATAGCATTTGCTTTTGAAACTTTGATATGACATGGTATGTTGGAAAGATTTTGAAGTCAGTTCACATCTAAAATTTAAAAAAAAAAAATGTCTGCACCATATGGTGACCTTATAAGATTACTATTGTATCTTTTTTCTTATTTCTTGTAAATGAACAAAATTGTACTGCAATTCAATGTGAAAATAAAATGAGATCCCGCCAGTGAAAATTTAAACTCTTGTGAATCATTCAATGGTAGTAATGTAATATCTCATATGCTGAGATCCTGATAAGAACAAGAGGATGAAGGCTATGGGAGACCAATCATCCTTTCCATAACAGTTGAATAAAATAAAGAAAAGGGAGATCTGAAATGTTACTGGAAGTTCATCCAGGACAATTTATTTGATGACTTGAATTTTTCACAATGCATTACACCTCATTGAACAATGGCAAGAGTCACTATGTGGCATGGAGGAGATCTTATAGGAAAGGATGAAGAAATGATGATGCAAAAGGCAAAGGGGAAGACTGTCCCCTCTCTTCAAGAGGCAGGGCTATGTCCCTTCTACTCCTCTCCTGCCTTCTCTCTCCCACCCAGTGCTTGCTCGTTACTCATGGTCAGAAACTCCTCATTCTTTCATGGCATACCTGCTGCTCACACAACCACTTGATGAAAATATAGCTGCATTTGATAGACCTAACCAGGCTGAAACAATAAAGACCAAGAATAATTTGGCTGGTCATATTCAATTAGTTAATGAAAAAGTGTTGAGATTTTCCCAATTCCATACCAAGTAAGAAAACATAAATCCAGAGAGAGGAGCAGTATAGGGCACAGTCTAAAAGTCTCTCTGGTTTATGCTGGTGAAATAACAATGCATATAGTTGTGCCCAATAAGAACATATGACTATAACTAATCCCAATTTTAAGCACATTTAATTCAGAAAGCATTTACTTGACCTCCAGATATTCTCAACTACAGCAAAGGCTACAAAAAAATCAATAAAATAAAAACATTTTCATTGAGAAGCCCTCCTCTTGTCATTAATTATAACTTTCCATTTATTTTCAACAGTTCCTCTTCTAAAATGCAGTTGCCATAGTTTTATACATCACATGACCAAACTGTTTGGTAGTGTCAAACACATAATGTAACTATAAGGTGTTAAATGGGGGATTGACTGACTGAAGCAAACAGACTTTAGCAAAAGACAAATGACCTGGAAACTAATGAAAGAAGGAAAGCTATGAATTATTTGGGTAGAATGATTATTCAAAGACACTTTCAAATATAGTATTTTGAAAATTATTTGAATTGACTACAAAGCCAACTAAAATTAGTTACATATAAATAAGTTGGGTGATTTGCTCATAATATCTAGGGTGAAAAATAATTCCCTTGTAATAACTAGAACTTTGTTCTTAAGATTCTGTTGTAACCAATTAGCAGGTCATGTATACCTTTCAAGAAAACATTTCAATGGTCCGTCAGATAGTTTTATGCTTTCTCATTAAGATTTCATTCATTGTATGACTGGAGAGATGGATTTGTGGGTGAAGGTTCTTGCCACACATGGGTGGAAACTTTAGTTACATTCCTGAATTCATGAAAATAGAAGAAAACTGAGTTTACAAAGATGTCCTGACCTCCGTATACACACCCCTACACACACACACACACACACACACACACACACACACATGTGCACGTAGAAAATCTACTATGTAGTACTAAACAAGTCAACCAAAATTAATCCTTTAATCCTTTTAAACATTATACAATTACTATAACCATGTATAGGGGTCACTGATCTTGATCAGCTGACTATGATGTAGTTCTTGGATAAAAAAATTTGGATATTTGGTTTTATTCCTTGTAAAAAAAAAACTGCTAATATTTTAATGCATGTGTCTCCAGAATGGAATTAAAAGTGCCCAAATAATTTATTTTCTTGAACAGCTTATTCTTTCTATTTTGTCTTCACAGACTGCTATGGAACTTTGTGGCAACTTCAAAATGTCAGCACACATCCATCCTGGGGAAGTATTCTCTCAAGCAAAGGAAGAAAAAGCTAAACACATGTGGTTGACATCTTAAGGGAACATTTTGACAAATATGTTCTTTTACTATTTCTTTGTATGCCCACTTACCATCTGTTAAATGGTAAATAGTATTTTATTTAACTCAGTATAGTTGTAAGAACTAGATAAAAGGATTGCAGTGTCTAGAATACAGTCACCACTCTTTCACTATTAAGAAAAACAATAATAACAACAGTGTGGTAGTTGATTGTTGTCAATATAATTAAATTTAGAATCACAATCGAGGAAAATTTTCAAATCTAGTATTATCAATGTTTGACAATGACTGTGATAATATGAATAGGATGTGAAATAGAAATTTACCTTTCCTCCTGACCAAATCTGCCAATCAAAATTTTGCTACTTTCATAGTTATAGAGACATCATTAATGGGACTTTGATTTCTACTTAATTTTCACAGGAATGTACTCAATATTTTGCAAGAACATTTTATAGTTTAGTACAAATATCTGATCTTGGTACATAATGAGTATTCATTTAATAGTTAATTAATTGATTTATCAGACAACTTCACATTCACAAAGTGCACTAATTGGTTCTTCAATGACTATCAGAACACAGCGTTAGTACAGAACATACAGATACAGCCTCCCGTCATTTTGCAAAGTAGGATATTCAGAAAGATTACTCAAAGTAGGAAATGAAATATGGTTGCCAGAGGAAGTCCAATATTGATATTATATTTATTGACCTGAAAAAGTACTTGATTTTTTAAAAGGTCCAGAAATTATGTTTCCATTTTCAAGTTGAATCACTTCAGCATGGGATTCTACTCTTTCTTGAAAATTTATTTCACTGGCCTAAGATTAAACATTTTATGTAGCTTGAAAAACTCTACTCACATAATTTTCATCTTTCATATGTAAAAGTTTGGGGAATATATATATATAGATAGATAGATAGATAGATAGATATATATATTCACAAAAATTATACTATCTTCAATCACCTCAAATATTCTCAGCACAATAACTTTCCATCAAATAAAAGTATGAAAGTAAAAGCAAATATATATGACAAGTTTGGAGTTGATAATAAAAATTTTCTGCTAAACAAACCCAAATTACTGTTCTCTAATTGGAAAATGAAACTACGCAGCCTCTTCCAAAGAAGGTACATTCTAAATAAGTAAAATTAATTCAGTATTATCTTACTTCAACTCTACTGATTATTCAAATGACATTTTAAAAACAAGAAAGTTTAACTGGGAGAAATAATGGGGGGAGTGATAAGTTCGGTAAAGAGGAAGAGACAGAACTGTTTAAAATTATAAATAATTTCACTAAAAAATATTAAATTAGTGCCAGAAAAAATACAGTGTTGTTGAAAGAGATAAAAAATATGTACCTTTCTCTGGAAACTTATAATTTCCCTAGAAACTCATAGATAATTTAATTTTATCTTAATTTGGAAAACAATCAGGTGAGTTATTTGCTTGTGCCTATAAACCTTACAGTTTATTTACCAAGAATTAGCCACAATTCTTATTGATAATGGTGATTAAAATGTCATTATTTTATAAAAACACTATTAGGGCATCTAACATAGATATTTCAAAATCAGAGGCATATATTAATATATGCATATTTACAAATCACAAAGTCATCTAGAGTGTTCCACAGAACTTTCAAAAGCATAATACGCATAATGTAAATTTATCACATCCTCAGAAGTTTGCAAACACATTGAATTAAAGATGGTGTTACAGATATTTTGCATTTTAAACAAAAATATCCATCTCTTATAACCCTGTCAAATTATCTGTTTGTTCTCTGCTTCCTAATGCTGATGAAATGTAACCCCCTATCGCCTTTTCCTGGACCCATGACTTCTCTGCTGTGATGACCATATCCCATCAAATTGTAAGTCAAATAAACCCCTCCTTCTTTTTGACAAATATTTTGTCACATCAATTAAAAATAACTAATATCCCTATAGTGCTCAACTGCAGCATATTGCACTGCACTTATGGGGTCACCAATTTAAATTATATTATTTGCTGAAAATTTGTACTTGGAAATTTTTATGTTTTGGTTTACTTTAATCAAACACATTTAAGCTGTCCATAACTGCTCAAAATATACATAATAAATATTTTCCCTTAATTTAACATATTAATTTTGGGAAAACAAGTATCTCTTTTTGAGTTCCTATTTCTATGTAGCTCTATTCTTTTTAGCTGAATATATTTGATATTAATGTGAAACCACAGCATGACACACCTCTGAGAAAGCAAAGTTTTCATAAGATTTTCCATCTCTCATTATTTTGGTGTCTATAAAGGTAGTTTAGTACATAATACATATCCAAAATTTGTAGATTAGAACATAATACATATCCAAAATTTGTAGATTAATGAATAAATTAGCATCACATGAACCTTGAGTGCTATTTGGTATATTTTAATATACTAAATACCCTAAAAGATACATTGCATTTTGTTAAAATAATGAATATTTTGAAAAATTTATTGTAAGCTAACCAAAATATTGCTACCATTTATCAATTATTTTAATGACTGCAAAAACTTAGTGAGAAGAACCATTAGGTTCCCAAATATTCTCTTGCTTTGCATTTTGTTCATATAATAATGGTTATTCTTCCTAATTTTATGAAAATGCAAATTCATATGACTAATATTTCTGGACAGAGTTTTATTATATATTTAAAATAAAGCTTAGAGTTGAAACATAAATTACAATATAAACTGGTCATTGCACATGAGTTTTATTTCTTCTGAGTGAAATTTAGAGTGAGTGATACTCATGTAAGAGATGAGACTGTTGTAATTTGATAACAGAAAGCAACCAAATTAGGTTTGAATACAAACAATGAAGCCAGATTTCTTATTTTTGCAATGCCTTAATAAGCATTTTTCTCTCAAATAAATTCAAGAAAAACATATTAACATATTATGTAGATTATTTTTCAAATTCATAACATTCGATTGGATGAATGATAATTTCATATTTTTCAGTTTCTATAAAGGATAAAATATTGTAATGTATTAATACTAGAGAACACATTTCCTAAAAGACATTCTGTAGTATCATCTGCGCCAGAAGATTATGATACCAACACAAAGCCACTAAATAGTATAAATACAACACTTAAGATAGATATATAGCAAATTGTGACTGAAGAAGTTTTTTTTAAGAAATTGCCAAGCATACAAATAATTGCTTTTTAAGCCATTGAGAAAGCTAATAAAAAAAACACCTATCTACTTATCATTCTACTATGGTGGAAATTTCCAATAATGAAAACATCGGGGATAACTACTGGGGTTGAGGAGATACCTCAGTGGACAAGTTGACAAGGAAAGGACTTGAGTCCCCATCTCAGAAGACACATAATGGCAGGGACTGAAGCACATGCCTGTAATTGCGATGCTCTTATGGCAAAATGAGAGGCAGAGAGAGAGAATCCCTGAAAGTTCATGGGCCAGATAATCTAGCAACAACAGACTGATTGCCTCAAACAAGACAGAAAACAAATGCTGACACCCCACACTGTCCTCTGACCTCCATATGCAGAACAAGAAGGAATGCATCCTCATCCAGATACACACATACACACTACACCCTCACACACTGTATGTGTGCATATGTATACATTCATATACATTTATAAATGTAAATCCTAGTCAGACATTTGCCCAGCCCCAAACTCTATACATTTCAGTAAATTTTAAACAGTTAACATGGCCCTTCTGAGGTGCTGGAGTGACTTCTTAAACTATGTAATGTTTTTATTTATGAGTTAATTAGAGTAAAATGATTTCATTTAAAACAAATGTGTTTAAACACCACTAATAGCATTTGGATAGCATGCCATAGACTACAGTTCTTTATTATTTCTGAAAATATAGTGAGCACTTTTAGATAGCTGTCACTGTCATTGCTATCATTGGGGTTACAAGGGGGATCGATCTATTAGTGTGATTTATCTGTCTAATTTGTAAGGATCCATATTGTTTCATTTGAGTTTTGTATTCACAGCTAGATTCTGCTAATAAAGCATCCAGTTACAAATTAGCTAAGGTCCATGAGTTTCTGTGATTTGAAATTCATGAAGAAGTTATGTATCTATCTATTGCTTGCCTTTTTTCACTGTAAAGATGCTCATTCTAGTTGAAACTAAAAAAAAGATACCCTAGGACAGCTTAGTAGTTGCATTAACACTCTCCCTTGGATGACCTCCACTCCTCTACAAATCAAACAGACAGAAAGCAAGGGTAGGCATGTTAACACTCTAGCTCTCAACTTTTCCTGGTTGCTCATTTTACCACTTCCGTGCTTGTATACATACCTCAGCAATTAAAAGAGGTGGGATGCAGCATATCCACAACTGTGTCAAATCACTAACACCCTACACACTATTATATGACTGTATACCTTAATGCAAATGGCAAGTTAATAAGACTCTAAAACTCATTAAAAGCAATGGTCACTTCCCTAATGAATTCTCTATTATATTCATTAGTAAATTTAATGTGGGCAAAACCAATATGCAACACTGTTTATAGTCTGGCTTTTTTTTTTTTTCATATAAGACTAAAATAAGACATGTCAAGTTCTCACAATCTAATTTAGAAGGAGAACATTGGCTAATTACTAACCACTGGGCTTCATGTTAAGTGATTTACATTTAGATTTCCAAAGAATTGTAAAGGACATGTATACTTATAGTGAGGAAATCAAAGAATGTAATTTGATCAAAGCATAAGGATCAAACCAGGATTTGCACTCAAACTTTGTATGTTTTTACTTCCATTTGAAGGAAAATAACTCAAAGGAATGAAGAAACTTGTATTGCAGACAAGGCCTCACAACAAATTGTGTGAACTTAAGTTCACAAATCCATTGTGCTTTATACACTCTGTAAAACTGTTTTTTCCTCTTAAAATGATGTTTTATATCTTTCCCAATCTTACTTGTACTAATAACTTTGGACTAGGCTTCACATACTAAAAAGCCTCTGAGGCAAAAATTTTCCTTAGTTCACAATTCTGGTCAAATTGAATGTGCCAAATGAGATTTCACTACTCATATCACTGATGATGTATTCCAAAGAATTTCCTTTCATGCATAAAGCTGTAACAATTTTTCTCCCTGTTTTTTTGTTTTGTTTTTGTTTTTATTTATTTATTTTTATTCATTTTACATACCAACCACAGTTACCCCTCTCTCTCCTCTTCCTGTTCCCTACTCCTCTCCCAATTCACCCCATCCGCTCCTCAGAAAGGGTAAGGCCTCCCATGGGGAGTCAACAAGGTCTGGCACCTTTAGTTGAGGCAAGACCAAGCCCACCACACTGCATCAAAGCTGAATAAAGCATCCCACCATTTGGAATGGACTTCAAAAAGCCAGTTCATGTGCCAGGGATAGATCCTGGTCCCTCTGCAGGGATCCCACAAACAAACCAGACTACAAAACTGTCACCCACATGCAGTGGTCCTCATTCGGTCTGGTGTCTGTGAGTTCCCACAAGTTCTGGTCATCAGTCTCCATTGGTTTCCTTGTCACGATCTTGACCTCCCTTGCTCCTATAATCCCTCTTCCCTCTCTTCACTTAGGCTTGGCCTGGTGCTTGGATGTGAATTTCTGGCATGCGCTGTAATCAGATTGGTGACTACCCTAACTGTCATCATAGAACCTTCATCCAGTGACTAATGGAAGCAAAAGTCTTCCTGCTCTTAAAAAAAAAAAATTATGCTATATTGTTTTCTTTTATAACTGGCATCTAAATGACAGAATGAAGAGTCTACAGTGAAGACAAGAAGAGAAATTAAGCAGGCTGTCCACAGTCTCATCCCAATATAAGGTCTCTTGTGGGGTAAACTTTCACTACACACACCCTTAATTTTTCTTTGTGTAGGAACATGGAAACATTGCTTTCCAAGTTGGATAAACAGACATGTGAAACATTTATACACGCAAAAATCAGAAACATCCTCATCAAGGAAAGCAATACTGTTTTGTGTTTCCCAGGGAAGCAAAAATAATAGGAAGGCTTCAGTCCATTCTTCCTCAAAGCTGCCATGCCTACACCAATACAAAGACATATTTAGATTTGCCTCAACAGTTGGCCCTGGGTCTCGCCACTAACTAGTCACAGAGAATTTGTTCTTTCACATCTATTCCTTAACCTGTACAGTATTGCTTTATATCAGCTGAATTGTAGGATAGGTAATTGGTTTAACACAGTTTTCAAATGTATACTGAATGACAATATTTTAATCCATAATAGAATGTAAAGTGGTATCTGACTTCTAATATTGAAATTAATATAACAAACCACCAGTTCAACTCCATTTTCCCCCAAACTAAGGTTTATGTTTGTTTTTCTTTTTGTTTGTTTAGTTTTTCAGCAAAAGTGTTATTACTTTTATTTATTTTTATTCCATATACCAACCAGAGATCTCCCTCTCATGCCTCCTCCTGCTCCCCTTCCAGCCTTACCACCCAGCCCACCCCCCATGCCCTCCAAAAATTTATGACCTCTGTGGGGAGTCAGCAAAGTCAAACACATTCAGCTGAGGCATGTCTAAGCCCTTTCCCCTCCATCAAAGCTGTGCAAGGTATCCCACCGTAGGGTTCCAAAAAGCAAGTTCATGTACAAGGGATGTATTCTATTCACACTGTCAGGGTCCCCCCAAAGAGACCAAGCTACACTATTGTCTCGCCCATGCAGAGGGCCCAGTCCAGTCCCTTGCAGGCTCCACAGCTGTCAGTCCCAAGTTCATGAAATCCCAGTAGCTTGGTTCAGTTGTATCTGCAAGTTTTCCCATCATGGTCTTGATGCCCCTTGCTCATAAAATCCCTTTTCCTTCTCTTTGATTGGACTTCTGGAGGATAACCAGACTACAACCTGTAGCTCTAGAGAAGCTACATAACAAGGAGGACCATAAGAGGGATACATGGATTGCCTGGGAAGGGGAAATAGACCAAATCTCCTTAGTAAACTGGGTTGGGGGTCAATGGAGGGTAGGGGATGGGAGCATAGGGGAATGGAATAGTCAAGCTGGAATAGGGGTGGAGTGGGAGAGCGATGAGGGAGATATTTTGATAGAGGGAGACATCATGGGGATAGGGAGAAACCTGGTGCAAGGGAAGTTCCCAGGAATCTACCAGGATGACCCCAGCTTAGACTACTAGCAGTGATGGAGGGGGTGCCTGAGCTGGCCTATCCCAGTGATCAGATTGGCAAATACCTAACTGTCGTCACAGAACCTTCATCCAGTAACTGAGGGACACAGATGTTTGTTTAGTTTTTTTTCCCCACCCCGTTTGTTTAGTTTTTAAAACATGGTCTTGGTATGCAGCACACATAAGCCTTGAGTCTGCAACCCTGCGTCAGCTTCCCAAATGCTAGGATTGCAAGTATACGCAACCATGGTCAGCTTAAAGTTGATGCTTTTTATTTGTTTTTTTAGGAATAGCATCACACTCCATTGCCCAGTCTCATCTTAAGCTTGTGACCCTCCACTTGGATCAGGTTTCTAAGCACTAGAGGGCTCTTTTTTTCTTCTATCTCTCCAGGTACTATCCAGTATTGTACATGCAAGAAACTAGGAAGGACTGACAGTACTATCTAAGAAAAGTGAACAGCTCAACACCATAGAATGGTTTTGTTAATGAGAAAACATGTACCTATAATTGTGAACCCACTGTTTTAATATATTATTCCTTGTACTGAACCAGGTAAGTACATGAATATGCCAAATACTTTAATATACCACATGCCTAAAGGTAATTCTAGTAGATTTTTCTCTTCCCTCCACTTAATTGCTTTTCTGCAAATGCAGACATAGTTTGAAGCCTTGTATCCATTCTGATCACTTCTTCAAACAGGTCATTTGTTTTAAGTGATGCTCGACAGCTATTTCACCTCATCCACTGCCAACAGATGTTGGATCAGAACAAGTCACTGAAAGTAAGTTTTAGGAAATACCCATAAGGAAGTTAATGACTGATGGAAGCAGATGCAGAGATCCACAACAAATCACTAGACAGAGCTCCAGGAGTACAGTCAAAGAGAGAGAAGAGGGATTCTATGAGTAAGTGCATCAGGATCATGATGGGGAAACATGCAGAGATGACCAAATCAAATTAGAGGGAACTCATGAAAGTTGGATCAATTGCTGTGGAGCCTACATGAGACTGGACTAGGCCCTCTGCATGACAAGACAGTTGTGTAGCTTGATCTGCTTGGGAGGCTCCCTGGTGGTAGGATCAGAATCCATCTTTGGTACATGAGCAAGCTTTGTGGAGCCTACTACCTATGATGGGACACCTTGTGCAGGCTTGAGGCAGGGGGAAGGGCTTGAACTTGCTTCTACTGAATGTGCCTCCCCATGGGAGTCCTTGCCTTATTGTGGATGAGAGTGGGGGGTAGGTTGGGAAGGGAGACTGGGGGGCAGGTGGAGGGAAAAGGGGGATCTTTGATCAATGTGTAAAATGAATAAATATTTTTCTTAATAACAGAAAAAGTAAAATTTTGTTAAAGAAAGTACCCATAAGAAAAGCTTTCCCAGTTCTTTTCTTATGACTAGTGAAAGCAGCATTTGAAATGAATTTCTGAGCTCCAGTTGTCATACAGTTTATCTTTGTTTTACCACAGACTAAATTTTTCTACTTTGTATTTTTAACTCTAAAATAATAATAGTTTTCTTCATCGTTCCTGTGAGATAGTGAGAAAGTATTATCACTGATGCAATCCAATGTATTGATTAGCCTAAACAGTTTTTAAAAAATGGTTCCATTACAAAAAAATATTTAAGAATGAAGAGAATAAGTGAGAAAAGAATGAGAAGCTGAGAGAAGAAAAGGAGGAAGGAAAAAAGTTGGGTAGAAGAGAAGAGTGAGAAGGGGAAGAAGAGAAGGAATAATTTGATGAAAAGGAGGACGAGTGTACAAGAGAGACAGAGGGTAGAAGAATGAAGGTCCACCAACTAATCCCTGTGATTCTAGGAATCTCAATCTTTGTTTTTCTTAGGTTTGTTCTTTATTTACTTGGCATATTATTCACTGTGAGGAACTAATTTTTTACATTATATTTTGTGTGCTTCCAGTAATAAACTAGAACATAATACTTCATATCATGCTCACCTCATCTCTAGATTCCTTATTCTAAAGTAATTCATGGTGAAATATTAATAACCTAGAAGTTATTAAGGTATTATGAATGAGGATATGGCTCACTAGACTGTATTTAGTAATAATAAATGCTAAACTTTCAGAATATTTAAATTCTAAATAATGTTGTTTCTGTGAAATCTAAAATAAGACTTGTTTAGGGAAAATACATATATGCAGTCCTCAAACATCAACTCTGTTCATGCTAATTGCCCAATAAACATGAATGTTTAATGTTTAATGTGAATGTTTAATGCTGTAGTAGTGTCCACATTGGCATGTAACTTTAGAAATTAATTGTGAGCATTGGTAGAATAGTGTAATGGTATCCTTCTTACCCTAGTCATGTGGGCCAGAAGAATTGGGGGATGGCCCTCTGAAATGTTCAGTGGTACCCAGCAGAGATACCTGGGGAAAACCTGGGAAGTCATCTTTGGCAGAAATGCTTTGTGGGTAAGTCAGAATTTAAGCCAACAATTAAGTAGTCTGAAAGAACATACATAAAGAAAAGACACTACCTAGGCAACAGGAATGGATTATGCCCCTCACCCCAAAATAAACAATAATAATTCCATCAGCATCTACAGACTAATAAAAATGATAAAATAAATATTCAAAGAACACTTTTTTCTATTCTAGCACCCTATTAAACTAATGTCAGTTTGTAATTTTCAACCATTAGTATCATCATCTTTATGTTTGTCTGAATTTCTAACACATTTTAATCCCTAGATAATAAAATGGAAATGCTTCAAAATGTACTCAGCAGGCTCTATGATGACATTTCTAATTTTTCCAGACTAAATTGTTGTCCTGATATGGTGACAATCAGTGAAAAATTAGACATAAAAAGTGTATACACACTTATACCTCCATTCCTGCACTCCTTTTTAATAACAGGGTGATATTCATCATAGGTAAGGTATGGAATTTGCCTTGGTGCCCATTAGTAGACTGATGGCTAAAGAGTACTTTTGAGCCATAAAGTAGAGACTCTCATCATTGTAGCAAAATTAACGAATCTAGAGGTCATTATGTCAAGTGAAACAAACTAAACAAGTAAAGACAAAACCGTTCTTTCACTCCTACACATACATGCAAGTTATAAACAACTCACCTGAAAATGAGTAGGAATTACTAGATGTTTGGAAGGGTATACAGAGGTAAAATAAAAGGATTGGTTGGGACTTCTCAGTATATACCTCATGAACATACTAATGTCACATTGAAATCCATTAACATGTATGTACAATTAACCTTATACTAAACAATTTTTGAGTTTTGAACTAAACATGGTGACTATGAATTAGACAGTGAAGATCTTTAACTCAAATCTCCATTATCGTTATTTGCTTACATAATTAACAGAAAACCCTATCATAAGTACAGGTGCTGCATGGCAGTGTGTCAGCTGACTTGACAACATTTTAATGATTCTGTGCTACCAGAAAAACTTATTGATACTTTCCCCCCAGAGCATCACTGACATTTTTTTAGCATGAATTAGCATCTTTATATCATTAGATAAGAATAAGAACCCATGAAACAAAAAAGGAGTGAGGTGTAAACAGCATTCCACAATTAATCAAGGAAGGTACTTTGGCACCTTGTTTTTATAAAAAAGCAAAACTGTGAAAATTACAAGTGCCAGCTATTTATCCACATGCCATATATTCATACATAATGAGGTTGGTGCTGCTATAAGGGAAATCCATCTATTCAGCGAACTACTGAGTACCGGTTTTATACTAGGCACTCTAATGGGAACTGGGGGGACAATTTAGAACCCTAGCTAAGGTTAGAAAAATTATTGAAGTGTAAAATCATTGTAAACAACTTAGAGTATGATATATGTGTTTTTCTACAGAAAACACAACTCAAAATCAATTTCCTTACTGAAATTTAGCTACATCATCATAAAGAATGCAATAATGGACTATTTACAAGTATATTGCATTTTTACATGCAATGCAGGTTACATTTCAGAGAAATTAATATTTATCCAACTCACAAGAATAGAAGTGAAGATTTTACCTGAAACATTTATTCTATGTTGTCATATTTTCATGTCAACAACATTAATATGTGCTATTACATGTATTTTGTTTAGGGTGATGGTGAGATAGCTCAGCAGGTGATAATCTTATTTTCTTTGGATACTGAAGTTTGAATGTGGCTGCAGTGATCTAATTATGTCAGTGATAGAATCTAAAGTTAGTTAGATAAATATGCTTTATTAAATTCCATCCTGAAAATTTTTATTATTACTCACAACTTGGCTTGTGGTCCATTGGATAATGTTGAGGACTTCAACTGAACTCTTTCATGTGATTGCAAATAGTTGTGTGTTAGGAGGCACTTGCACTGATCTCAAATGGCTGGTGTCAAAAGTTTATGGTGGCTTTCTCTGGAAAGTCTGAGGCCCCCGGGCGGTGGTGGCACATGCCTTTAATCCCAGCACTCGGGAGGCAGAGGCAGGTGGATCTTTGTGAGTTTGAGGCCAACCTGGTCTACAAAGCAAGTTCCAGGAAAGGTACAAAACTACACAGAGAAACCGTGTCTCAAAAAACCAAAAGAAAAAAAAAAAGCCTGAGGACAAAACATTCTTTATACAGTGGTAGTGATTCAAAGAAAACAAAGAAGGAAGTCTGTACATTGCCTGGTTGTTTAATCCTATATGATATTAGCTACTGTGATGGCTGAGGCTGGAGGATCCAAAGTCTAAGCTCAGCTTTTGCATTTTAGTGAGATCCTATCTTAAAATTAAAGGTAAATGAGACTTGTGATACAGTGATGGAGGGTTTGCCCAGCATGAATCCCAGGCACTCGGGAGAAGTTGAGGGGAGTAGTCCTCACTTTAAGCTTTCTTAAAGAAAGCAGCTATGAAGCCACTGTTGCATGAGAGCAAATCCTACTTATAATCTAAATGATAAGAGTTCAGGAGATGCTCCTTACTCAAAGAATCCCTCTTCTTTCTCTTCCACTGGACTCCTGTGGAGCTTCAAGCTCATCATGGGGAAAACGTACAGAGACAACCAAACCAAACTAGTGGGCACTCATGAAATTTAGACTAACACCTGTGGAGTCTCCATGGAACTGGACTCTGCCCAATCAAGACAGTTGTGTAGCTTGATCTGCTTAATGTGTCCCCAGGCACTATGATCAGGATGCATCCCTGGTTCATGAGCTGGCTTTTTGGAGTCCATTGCCTACGGTGGGACACCTAGCACAGCCTTGAGACAGGGGTCAGGGCTTGGACCTGCCTCTACTGAATGTACCAAGCTTTGCTGACTTCCCATGGGAGGCCTTACCTTCTTGTAGAGGGGAATTGGGGGGTGGGTTTGTGGGAAAGGCTGAAGTGGCAGGAGGAGAAACGAGAATGGAAGCACATGAATTATGAACCAAAAGCTGTAGAGCCCCCAGCTGGAGCAGGCCCTCTGGATAAGTGAGGCAATTGAATAGCTTGAACTCTCTGGGAGGCATCCAGGCTGTGGGACTGGGACCTGTCCTTAGAGCATGAGCTGGCTGTTTGGAACCTTGGACTTACACAGGGACACTTTGCTCATCCTGGAAGGAGGGGACTGGACCTGCCTGTACTGAATCCACCAGGTTGAAATGAATCCCCAGGGGAGTCTTGGCCCTGGAGGAGATGGGAATGGATGGGAGGGGCTGGGGGGAAGGTGTGGGTGGGGACGGGACGGGGGAGGACAGGGGAACCCATGGCTGATGTGTAAAATTAAAACACAAATATAATAAAAAGAAAAAGAAAAAAAGAGGGGGGATCTGTGGTTGGTATGTAAAATGAATAAAAACATTTCTTAATTAAAAAAAGAATTCAGGGAAGTCATTAGTTGGGGTTACCAATTAAATCACTATGTCAGAGCACTACAAAGGTGAGTACCATCTACCCTGTGTCATATGCATACACGTGCCAAATTTTGGAAAAGTACTGAGGTGAGAGACTTCTTAAATTTTCTCAGAACACATAGGGTACTGTCTGGACTGACTCACTTAAGAGGAATGACGTTTCTCTTCTGACTCACCACATCTTTTCCTCTGTAGTACTGAAGTACTAGTTTGCTTTGTCCTTCAAGAACACTGCCTTTATTTTCTGTTCACTTGTTTTATGTTATAAATCACAAAGCCTAGAAATTCTAGGTGTAGAATTTATGTATCACACATCACTGTTAATATCACTGGTATGCAGAGAGAATAAATCACAGGAAATACAAGTGCAATTACTTAATCTTAAAGCTGAATCCCAGGTCTCCTGTGCTTCCTCTGAAAGCACAGATAACATGTATTTTCTAGAAGGAACATCTTGTGATAGTTTCCCAAGGATTATTTGATATAGTGCTGTCAGGTTTAAGCATAAAGTAACTGGGTAATTTGAAGACAAAGTGCTTTAGAAAAATAGTTTATCTTTTCATAATTGATATATCACATAAAAGCATCTAGAAATTGTTATACTTTTTAAGAAAGGGAACAGTCAACTAAGCAAAAGAGGACAGCTATAAAACATCAGAATAAATAGAGAGGTTTTGAGACCAACAGTTCAGGAATTGCATGGAATTATCCCAACCTAATGAGAGATGGAGATAGCGGTGCATAGAGAGAAGTTTATAGATCAGAGCTCCCCACCTGTGGGTCTGGGGGCTTTTTCAAGACCATTGGAGAACACAGTTATTTACATTATGATTCCTAACAGTAGCAATATTACTGTTATAGAGTATCAATGAAAATAATTTTATGTTTTGAGGTTACCACAATATGAGGAATTGTATTAAAGGGTCACAACACTAGGAAGGGTGAGAACCACTGTTATAGGTAAATGGTTAGATAGGTAGACAGGTAAGCAGATAGATAGAAGAAAGCATGAACTGACATTTTCATTTACAAAAGTTCTCAAAGAGGCTTTCTGAAAGGTCATGTAACAGAACAACAGACATCACATTGAAGATTTTCCACACAATCCAATATACTTGAGTTTTCCTTGATTCAAGGATTTTCAGATTGGAGTCTGGTTTTACTCTGTAAACATCTTTTTTGGTTTTTTGGTTTTTTTTGGGGGGGATGGGGGGGAACTGAGGATCAAACCCAGGGCCTTGCACTTGCTAGGCAAGCTCTCTACCACTGAGCTAAAAAAATCCCCAAACCCTCTGTAAACATCTATACCACTCCACTATTACATGAACAAACTATAGGTATCATGACTCATACGTCTGATATCCAGATTCTTGTTTATAAGCAAAGATGTTTCTTAAATCATCAGAAAAATCTACAACGCAAAGAGTAATTCCTTAATATGTAAATATTCAAACCTGCATCTTCAATATCTTGTTTGTGTTATAGAATATTTTTCATGTATTTATCAACATAATTTCTATTGTTTTTTCTCAAAATTCTTTATTCTAGTTAATATGTTACTAAAGGCAATCTGTGTATCATAAAACATTGAATGAGTATTTGCAAAATTTATCTATAAAAAATAAATGTTTTCATCCTATCATATTCCCTATTGACTTAAATTTCCTCTCAGAATAAGGATTTTTTTCAATTTTGCTCTTTATGGTTAGCAGTTCTATGAAAGTACAGACAAATGGTTCATATAGAATACCAAATATGAAGAACCATACATGTTTTTTCACAGAAAATCAGCTTAGAGCAGATTACTCTTAAGCAACAATCTTAGAGCTGATTATTCATTAGCAACAAAGCATGCCATTCATTTTTATAATAGTGTGTTTATATTTTATATATATATATTTTATATATATATTATATATATATATATTTATATATATATTTTATAAAAATATAATAGTGTGTTGTGTGAATATATCATTATGTACATTATTAAATTACTTATTGAGTATTCGTGCCAATTTAGACTAAAGCAATTGAAGTTTGTAAAAATACAAATGTGATGATTAGTTTCTCATGGAGCATATTTTAAATTATCCTCTCCTTCATGGTATGGAAACCTTTCATTTCTGAAATTTGAAATGAATCCCCATCTTCTACTTTATCATGTCCTTGACTAAAACATATCACTTACTGGGTTTGTGTTTTGCTTTTAAGCAAGTATTAGCATTCTCTCTGTTAAAATTAGAACATCAAATTAGCCACCAGTCTTCCCACATAACAGAAAAGGTAGTGTGATCATTTATCAATGTACTTTAGAGACATTATTTGTAATTTTCTGTCATTTTGAGTTATGATTACATAAGTATCTGTGCATGCTTCATCCTCTTTGCTTAACTGAAAAACTCATGGAAGATTTTGATATATATAACTATTAAAAAGACTTACATGTATTTGCTTTTAACAAATATATGTTCTATGAATGTATACCCAAAGCATTAGACCATTGGATCCTCTTAAAATATAATGGTATATAGAACTCTAATTTAATAGCTATGTGCTATAGTCCTGGCTTTAAAATTACTATTAGGTACGTAAAAATTAATTAAATGCATTAAAGAATTTGAATCTGAAAATTGGAATAAAATACATGGACAGACTGTGTCACTGGATTGTTGAGAGAGTCAAATAAAACTGGGATTTTTTACATGAAAAATCTCAGCATTAGAGGGAGAAAAAGAAAAGGTTGTTGGGTGTCCTGATAGAATATTACTTAGCTAACATTTGCAATGGGCAAGACCCTGGGTTTGATGTTCATCATGTGCTCCAAAGTAAAATGACCATGACTTACTCTAGAAAAGGAAAAATCAGAGAAGTCCTAACCTAAACAATGTATTGTTCAGAATCACTCCACATCAATATGTTTCCAAATAAACTATCAATTTACAAATGAAAACTTTCAGAGTTACAGAAATGTCAATTAAACTTGTAGCCTATTTTACATTTGTATTACTCTAAACATGAATAAAGGCCTATACAGTGAAATGCATTCTGTTACTGTTACTTGATAACAAGAATTCTGTTATATCTGAATTAGTTAAACTGTCAAAAACTCTGATGTAAACTCTTCCAAGTAAATTCACTAATTTCCCAACAAATTATCACCACATATTACAATATTGTCTGTGTTCCAATGACATATTATTAAAGATTCTTAATTCTTCTTTTTGCTAAGTGATTCCATCGTTTTTAAAAAATATTTGCTGCCTTCTCCAGTATTATTTTATGCTTAATAAGTGCATTTTGTTGCCCTAGGAAAGCTATTACAATAATATTTAGATCACATAATGTCCTATAGGTCAACACAAAGGATTGAAATTTTGCATATGCAAAGCATTTCAGTACACTGTTAGCAACAAAAAATAATTATGTTAACTTATACAGTATGGTTCAGTCATTCCCTTTTATTGCTATATTTTCAATACAACAAATCAATAAATTTCAAAACATTATATATTTTATTGAAATTACTCTTCCCAAATAGATTCTACACAAATATAAAGCTAATTCATTCTTATTATTATTTTGAACTTGACTATGCATTCTATATAACAATTTTAAGTCTATACAGTTTGGCAATTTTTCATAACAACATGCTGAGCTATATTCCTTACTGTGTATCTGTATGTCTACTGCCCCTTGACTATAAAATCATTAGAGCAATGATAGAATGTTAAAGATGAGAGATGTTCACTGAAGAACCCGAAAAAACTGAAAAAAAAAAACTTTAGAAATAAGCATCATCATAGCATAATTTGAAATAGTACAATCCAGATTGAAAAACCTATCTTGCTATTTAACAAGTGGCAGACATATAAATGAGTATGTCAGTGTAAATATATGGTCTTTTATCTTATTGGTGAAGTTGAGGCTTCTCAAAATTCCTACACTGGTGAGGAACATTTTAGGCATGCAAAAGCTGATAATTTAACTGAGAGGTGTTGCCAAGTATCATAACATATTTTTGTGTAGAGGAAATTACATACCTTCTGTGTGCACAGCTGAGACATAGGTCCAGTTATATCTCTTCACTATGTCCACCATGGCTCGTGCCTGCTGGGCATCTGAAGGTACAACCCTCATGAAATACTTGAATAGAGTCTTGTCACTCAGATCCATGCTGGTTGCAGAGTAAGCAATCTGAGGTATGTTGAAAAGTTGGAGCAAATTCTGGACTTGTATGGCCACAGAGCTGGAGCCAGGACCAATGACTCCCACTATTGGTTTCTTGGAGCGGAAGGAAGAGGAGCCATCCACACAGCGTACCAAGCCCTCTTCCTCTTCTGAAGAGATGAGTGAATCCCTTATAAATTCAATGCTTTGTTCTAGGGCCACAGCTGAATGCCAGCAGGAATCTCTTATCTCACAGCCAAGTGTGATGTTGGGCAAGAGATTGGGGTCTGAATTGATCCTTTCCAAGGTATGAAGCATGGCCTCCACTCTCTGAATGCCATACTGCTCACGGACTGCCCCACATTTCCTCTCATGAACTTTGTCCACAGTTGGTTGGTGGTGGACAGAGAAGAGAGCTCCAATAATGATGTCACCTGGCATGTGAGCCACCACCCTCCTCTCACTGGACTGTGCACTCCCTCGGACATCTTCTTTCAAAAGTAGGACTGATAGGATCAACAGAAGGACCATTTTAGGAAAGGAATTCAAGCTAATAAAGACATCATGGTGGAAGAAACTCAGATTTCCAATAGGTGCAATCAAATGATCTCTTGTGTTGAACAACACATTGAGGAATCAGGCAGCAATTTAGATATGTACTCTAAGAAATAACAAGGTCCCCAGATAGTGTCTATTTAAATGCATCCATATGATCATGATCTTCATTACCTGAAGAAAAATAAAGAGAAGCATGAGTTTGATAGCAATACTACATACCAATTCAGGGACACTCTGAACATCCATGTTAATGGAAAAACAGAGGGATTTGATATTATAGCTCAAAAAAGCAGAACTGAAAACAGTGGTGCTTTTGTGTGTTTGTTTCACTTTGTCACCAGGTTAAATAGTTTCCTGGCCTTGACTTCTTTACTTTCATACTTTTCTTTTGTTCACCTGGAGTACAGAAAATCAAATGGGATATACAATAGGCAAACCTGTGAAAAACAGCATCCTAGTATTCAACCACTCTATAAAGTAAATATCCTTAAAACACCAATCCCTAAAATCTTTTGAAGATTGGTGAGTAATAGCTGGGTGGTGGGATTGTATCTAGTTTTCATTTGTATTTTCACTTAAATCAGACTTCAATTTATTTCCAAATTTCACCACCAAACTTTTATTAATTATTCAACTATAAAAGCAATCTTCTTTAAAGGGTTTGGATGTAGCTTAATGGTAGAGTACTTGAACAGTCTACACAAGGCTTTGAATTCTATCCCCATCATTCCCACAACCAACCAAACAAAATATTAAAATCATGTACAGTTCCTGCCTAGATGCAATGTAAAGTATATTGAAAAAGGAGCCTAGGTATATAAGCATTGTCGACATTTTATACATAATATATATCAAAGATGAATTAGGAGAAGCTTTGAACATTGTCAACCAAAATGCTATAAGCAAGCAGGAGTAATAGGCATACAAGTTTAGGGGAAAAATTACAAGTTCTGATGTTAATAATTACTAGTAAAGTGCTAACCATCACAGATTAAGAATTTTCCAATTTAATGAATTTTGATGATATGTGCTAGGTTTGCTTTATCATATTTTCAAATATTTTAAATTGAATAGGTCTATATGTATTCCCAACAGAATCTCTGTTGTTACTGTAGTTCAAATGAAATTCTGCGGTTAGTTGGTGAAGAGAGAAAATTCTCTGGCACTCTGCATGGTACTCCAGAGACTTTTCAAAGCTATTTTGGAGTCTTACAATAAAATTCATAGTAATTATCCCTCTATGCCCTGTCTAGAAATATAAATTCCACAGTGATATGGCTCAACTATCCTTCCAAGAAGAAAAGCTTGGTTTAGCTACCACGTTAGTAATTTATTCCAGTTTAAACTCCTAGGGTAAAGATTAATCCACCCCAATTTCCAATAGCAAATTCTGCATTAATGGGAAAAAACTGACAGATTATTGGTTATTTTTGTTTAATTAGTATATGTAATAGATTTACTTTAGATGGCACCATCACTGCCAACCAGAATCTTAAATGTGATTGAAAATTATTAACACACAAGGACTGCCTTTTCAAAAGCGGTGATATGCCTTTTGGAATTTATACAATTGTCTTGCCTCTTTTAGAATAATGATGATCTTAAACTTTATCAGATTTTCAAAAACTCTACTTTTAGCACATAATGAACATAACTTGAATTACATTTCTAACCACACCTACCCTCATTACATTTTTTTCCTTCAACTGTTTCCATAGCAACAGAAAAAAACCCTTTAAATAGTATCAAACACTAAAATTAAATTTTAACCAATAACTACATGTTACAGAATAATGAGGTGTTTAGATATACAAATGTGAGTGTGTGCATCATGTGCATCATATTTCTAATTCAGTATTTTAGACAAAAGTAAAGGGAACAAAAATGTTTGTTAATCACCTCATTGTGAAATTGTCCAAACATTCTCTCATTCTCAAGATGTCTGTTCAGTCTTCTATGTTCAAAGACGTGCAATTTGCATTGATAATTATGCTCATTAAATGGAGAATGAATAGGCAAACCCAATGATAAAACATTGCTGGGATAGCTGGCCTTGATCCTAGATGGACACTGTAAGAGTAGAGCTGGCCCCACTCCCTTAGGAAAGCTGTCCCTGCACTCAGGAGAGATGGCCCCACCCCTTACCACAGTGTGGAAGAGCTGGCCTGATGACATGGGCCTAGGAGAGCTGATTCTGCCCCTCACCTAAAAGGGTGGTTCCAGCGGTCTGGACTGACCAGATCAGCCTTGGGTTGGCCCACCCTAACAGCTATCCCATCTATGATCTTCCAGAGTACGTGAAGGGACTGGTCCTGTGGAATGATACCCATGGGATCTCCATGATGTGGGTCAACAGCTGAATTTTGGAGAGCAGTTTGGGTGAAGATCCAGTGATGATGGTGTGCCAAAGGCCATAAACCAGACCAATGACTCATTGCAATGAAAGTTTTGTGGGTTGGGCTGATTAGACAAAAGGGCATACTGCATGACATACCATGGCTCCTAATGCCACTAGAATGAATGAAGAGGTGTTGGAAAGACTGAGGAATGAGGTGGATTTTTTTGTTTATTTATTTGTTTTTAATTATTTGTGGGTGCATGCTGCAAGGGTGAGGGGCAGATATGGAGGGACTGGGAGTTGAGCAGGATAGGGGTGCATGATGTGAAATTCCCAAAGAATCTATAAAGAATTATGTTAAAAAATGAATATTAGGCTAGAAGTTACCTATCAACAATATGAAGCTGAGGTGGGAGATTTGTGAAAAGGTTATGCAATTATGTACATTAATAGTTAACATTGTCTTTCTTAAAGTATTCATTGCATCAATTGCTTCAATGTATATTTTTATATTATACCTCTCTTCACAATTGAAAGTTTAAGGTTAAAAAGGGTATTTATTCTCCTGATACTCACAGGCGTTACAAGTCAATACTCTAAGCAATGGTATTTGTGGACACTTAATGAGTACAAAAAATGTTAGGAAAAATGAAAAGAAGATGTTCATGTTGAAAGAAGGATAGAACCTAAAGACATGAAAGCATACCATTAGCTCTTAATATTTAATGTGAGTTGCTACTAAATGCCATTCTGAAGTTGTAAGCAAATGCTAGGCAAAATTCAAGTTTAAGAGCAATCAGGCAGCTGGATATTGTGGGTAACAGATCCAAGAAATCTGATTAGAAGACTCCTAGTAATCTAGGTAGAATAAGAGTGATTACAGTAAAAATAGAAAGAAGTGGACAGAGATATAAATTCCAAGCAGAATCCTCTGGGTGTGCTGATGGATTACATATGAGTAGAGCTAGAAGAAGGTAGATCTATTCCTGAAATCCTGTCTTAGAAACTAGCTTATTTTGATATAGTTACTAAAGACTATATAGACAGATACATGAAAACGTGAGCCACAGAAGAAAAACAGTTATTTTTTCTGAATATATTAAATCTGTCTAGGAACAGATATCAGCCAGGAAAGTAATGTGTGAGACTTAGAAGAGAGTTTTAGTTTAAGATGTAAATGCACAGCAACCAGTATATAAAATCTAGAATGCATCAAAACATCTGAAGAGCAAATATAAACCTATAAAAAGTAATGAAAAGAAACAATCTACAGAGTGAGAGACAAACAAGAACAAGTGATATCAAGGACCACAGGATAGTCTCAGAACCATATATTCAGAGACATATCGAATGCTTCTATGTTGCATAGAAAATAAATAATCTGGTTTTATTGAAAATATATTTACTATGTACATTGGATACTTAGAAGATATTTGATGCAATAGTTGTGTCTTACGTATGTGTGTACATTGTTAATTATATCAAAAATCCATATTTTAAAAACTAAGATGTAAACATTTTATTTCCTTTATTTCACAATTATGTATCATATATGGATTGATAAGTTAAAAACCAGTCAATCACTCCTAAAATTGTAAAGAATAATTGTTTATTTCTAAATACCCTAAAATATATATTCTCATCATCATTTGTTGCCTTATTACCCATTCCCATAAGAGCTATACTAACAAAGTCCATGAAAGTAGGAGAGATCATACAGATACATCTCGAACTTTTTAGTTTCACAGAAACTCATAGGGTTGATTTGCAATTTAAAGAGTAAAAAACCCTCCAAGGTGTAGAGGGATGATTATTTGGTAAAGAGAAGTAATAGATGTGTATAACGTTTATCATGGCTACTACCAGGAAATACATACATACACATGTATGTATGTATTGTCTGAATTAGATTTAACTATCATATATAGTGTAGAGTCATCTGAGGTAGTCCTAACTGAGGGATTACTTAGATCAAGGTGCCCTGTGGCCATGCTTTTTAAGGGATTGGTGTGAGCAGGTTAATCACTATGAGTGACACCACCCTTAGACAGGTGGTCCAGGTTAGTATGAGAAAACCAGCTAAGTATAAACTAGTAAAGGAGTCATGGGGGAATCCAGCAAGATGAATTCTTCCATGGAGGTTCACTCCAGGTTACTTCTGAGTTCTTGCCTTGATTACCTTCAATGATGGATTGTGATCTGGATGTGTGAGCCAAATAGATACTTTCCTTCCAACTAGATTTTTGTCATGGTTTTCGTCACAGCAAGAGAAGAGTAATATGACCAGGCAGTGGTGGCGCACGCCTTTAATCCCAGCACTCGGAAGGCAGAGGCAGGTGGATCTCTGTGAGTTCAAGGCCAGCCTACAGAGCAAGTTCCAGGACAGGCTCCAAAGCTACACAGAGAAACCTGTCTCGAAAAACAAAGAAATAAGAGAGAGAGAGAGAGAGAGAGAGAGAGAGAGAGAGGAGTAATATCCATATTGTGATGCCAGATGCCTGGAAATTACCTTTAGCATAAGTTACTGGAGCTAAGAAGGTGACTTGGTAGGTAAAATACTCTTTCATTACAAGCATGAGTGCTTATGTTCAATCCCCAGTGCTCATAAAATCTGGGTGTGGACTCTCACATGCCTAAAACCTCAGAAGGGCAGATACAGGAAGATTTCTGGACCCCAGATGAACTCTAGATTCAGTGAGAGATCCTGTCTTAAGGGAATGGGGTTAGGAGTGAAAAATCAAGACCTCTGGTAGCCTTCTCTGGTCTCTTTTCTGGACACATACCTGCATACACAATTTGTACCCCCCCACACCAACATAAAGACATTATAGTTTAGAAATTTAAAAAAAATGTATTACAACTCAGCTTATTATAAGGCTTCACAAAAAGATTATCCTTTATGTTATTAAAACACTGTAAACTAATAATGAATAAATTGCAAATAGAAAAGTAGAGAACACATTACATATATCAATATCACTTCTTTGGCCCATAAATAGTTATTGAGTGGTTTACTTTGGACCAAACATTCTGCTGTATCCTGAGGGCTTCATTTTGGATAGAGTAAGTTCATGCTCTCATGGAGCCTACAACAGTCTAACAGAAGGAGGTGTTGTTAGATGATAAACAAGATAAATAGGTGAAAGTCTTTATGCTACAAAGTATTGAACCGAAAACAAAGCAACAAAGCACAAGAAAATAAAGAAAGATACAATGTGACAAATGCAATAATGTTAAATCTTGTTGCCAGTAATACAAATTTAAAACATAATATTCAAATAATATGTAAATAAGTAAAGGTTCGAGTTGGGAAAATGTTGAGGAAAAGTTCATTCCAGGTAAAGGTTAAAGCAAATATCAAGTTTCCAAGACAGGATTTTGTTTAGTGTCTTGGGGAATACTAAGGAACCAGTGCACCTGCTGTGAACTGAGAGAGAAGCAAAGGCCAGTCTGTGAGGTCCTGTGATGGTGTTAAGCCTGTTTAGACTTCAAAGGACTATGGCTTTAACATTGTATGGGAATGTTTTCCTGGGAGATTTCTCAACAAAAAAGGGTTACACTCTGCCTTACATTTGAACAAGAGAAAGATCACAAACGCAAATGTCAGGGGAGCAAGGAAGAATCTATGGAAGTCAATCAGGTGGTAGTGGCTGGATGGTAGATACAGCATCTGTAGGGAAGAGGTCACAGGTAGGGTCCTCTGTGTGTTTTGAATGTGAAATGAAAGAGTTTGCTATCAGATGACTTGAGATGAGAAGGTAAGAAGACTTCAGTGAGAATGAGGGAGTTGGAGATTTCATCCTGGCCACCTGAAGCCTGATGTCCTCATTGGGTCAGAGGAGCATAGAACAGCATATCTAAATGGATACACCAGAGGTTGCATTTTTTTATACTCACTCGAATTCATGAACATATTTGGACAAAACAGCTGGATATTCAAGGCTGAGTTTCTCTAGAGAGGTCTGAATTGTTGATAAAAATGTGGGAGGCATCAGCATACAAATGTCCGTTTTTGTAAACCAAGAATCTGGATGAAATCACCTAGGAAGCAGAAAAACAAAAAGTAATTAAACAAGCTGCATTCCACAGGATTCCAAAGGTCCAAATATCTAGAGATGAAGACAATCTAGAAAGGAGGCTGAACAGTATTTGAACCAGAAACTTTTTCAAATGTAGTTTTTGTGAGTGGTGTGGGAAGTGATATGATGCAGCATGGCCGTATTGTATTGGAAAGAAATAAAAGGCATGCATAATTGTTTCCATTAAATGTCATGAATGGGTATTAACTGAGATAACAGAGACTGATTTTTAAATTTCTAAGTTTATTGGTATGGTTAGAATATTTCCAGCTTGAGTATTAAAAATTCCTTGTAAATTTCTTATGGAGTTTCTTTGGTAACCTTAACTCTCACCCACCCAATCTCAGCCACCTGCTCCACCTTGGGAGTCTACTAATCAAGTTAAATCTGTTTTTGTCTACTTTGCGCCAATGGCTTTGTTCATACTGGTTGTGACCTTTTCTTTGATTTGTTAGAATGACATTTATCACAGAATTGAGAATATAGGCTTAGAATCCAGTAGAGGCAAGTGTGAACCTTGGAACTATTTTGTGTTGGCTATGTACCCTTGGCCAGCTGGTGTTGCTGAGACTTATACTCTTATTAACAATGGCATAAGATAACTACCCGTATCCACATGTTCTAAGAAAGAGTGAATGAAATATTTTTTAATTATTTCCTTTCCAAAATCCTAGATCTACTTTGATGTGTTTCTTACAGCCTTTGAGCACATGTGGAACTTTTTACTCTTTTTTTTTCTACCCAGCCACTCCTCATACTTTTCTTTAACCCTATAAAGGGTTAAATATGTGCTATACTGAGCATAATTTGGTACAATTCTTGCACAGAATTAAATGTGTGAATAAATTCTAAATGTGCAAAATATAAGATGAATTTCCTATATATTACCTTATACTTGACTACCTGGTCAAGATTCTATGACAACATTTCCTCCTCACTCTAGAAAATTAAGAAGTACATCACAATCATCCCCTCTGCCCTGTGGGTTTGGCCATCATAGGGGCTCAAAGATGAGAATCAATCTGGAGAAATGAGCAAGGAATCTTGAATATTCCCCTCACATTTTCAACAAATTAAGTAAGAGAGTATCATAGAACTAGGGAGTGCACTATCTATGACTCCACATAACTGAGACTCATGGAGATTACATGATATACACCAGCCTGTGATCAGAGTGTAACAAAAATTCATCTCAAAATTCATCTTTGATCATTTTATACAATTTGTTCTTTATAATGTTCTAAATAAACAACATTAATTATATATGTTAATATACTACTGGTATTAAATCCTTTCCTGATGTCTTTTGTTCTATGCTATGCAATGTATTTAAAATGCCTTTCTATAATAGGTCTTTTGATGATGGGGACAATGATTACAATAATATACAGATGGGAAAGAACATGTTGTTCAGTGGTATAGCACTTGTCTGACATGGAAAACTCGTATCTAATGGTAAACACTGACAAAAAATAGAGATAGAGAGAACTTCCCAGATTAAAGGCACATTGCTTAGTTTTCTGACAAAATATTATTCAATTGCAGAATAACCAGTATTGTAAATAACTGGTGTACATTTTTGTTATGATGTATCTGATGCTCAGAAATATATAGTTCTTTGACCACACTTCAAGAGCAAGTTAGTAGCAGAGCCATGATTTACATGTAGAACATCTATTTCTTTGAGTATGTAGGGGTTGGAATAGTATGTGTATATATACGTGTATGGGAGGGGTATCCATATAAAGTCCTATGTGGAACCAAGAGGCTGGAACAGGATGTCTTCCTCAATCTCTTCTTCATGTACTTTTTGGGGAAGAAAAAAAGATTTATCACTGAACCACCATTTTAGGAATGAATCGCCATTTCTGAGAGACTGACTAAATTATGAGTACCTGGGATCTACCTGTCTCTGAGCACCAGTGCTGGAGTGACAGAGTGACATGTAGGAATCACTATACCAGGCTTTTGATATTGATTCTAGAGATCCAGTCTCAGCACATAATTTATTGTATGTATGTTTGAAATCATAAAAAATATGAACAAGTAAATTATAAAAAGTAACTGATTATCCTCATTTCATATAAACTAAAACATACAATCTCAAAACAAGCTAGTGTGTGTGTGTGTGTGTGTGTGTGTGTGTGTGTGTGTGTGTGTGTTATAGCTCTTGGGCTATAAGAGTGGCAACTTGATGAGAAAAAAATAGGTCCTTGCTATGGGTATTGGGGAGGTATTACCTTGTATAATGATCAAAGTAATTTCAAAGCAGTGTAGGCCTAAATTCTAATACTATGGAGATCTTTAACTCACTCAATATGGGTATGGGTCGTTTAATCTATATGATATGTTAGTTCAACATGCTAATATCAGAAGCAAACAAGTACTTTCATCCCCTTTACATATCTGGGTTCCTTGCCCATCATAGAAAGCAGTAGACACATATTTAATGTAAAAACCTGTAATTTGCCTTAAGTAACTATGCAGTCTTATATCCTATATGAATTCAGAAAAGGAGAAATTGCTGGAAAGAATTTGCTATAAATGGCAAATGGCAATGTAATCAGACTTGTAGCTCACATTGTCTTTTGTTTTCAGCAATCTTCTCACTGTCCCAACCATCTTTCTGGCACAGATGTCTCTTATATAACTTAATCCTCACAAAAGCAAATCACATAGCTCAGGACATCAACGCTAACAAGATTCCTTCTACACAAGCCATAGCCTCATCACAAACAGGGTGTCAATACTACATGTGCTGTTTGCCTTTGATACTTTTTTAAAGAAACAACTGCATATGTAGATAAGAAGCATCCAGAAGTATAATGTTATTGAGACCCACGCAATGTGGGAAAGCTCTGCTGTCATGGGTATCTGAAGTATACATTTGTGACCTTGTAAACAAGAGAGAACAGCATCCTCTTTGTTTAGCTGAAGACAAAGAATGGGCCATATTTTAATCCTCCCAAAGCCATAAATGGCACCACACAAAGATGAAATCTGCAATTTTATGCATTAGCTAAAAAGTGCTAGCTGTAGACGGGAACTCACTAAATCATTGTAAATCATTTAAACAAGTGGTTTAGTAGTCCATGAAGACCTGAAACAGCCTTTTGCAACAAAGCAATAAAAAAATAATAACACAATCCACCATTTCTAACTGGTCTCAATTTAATTATCAAGCAGGGATTTTAAACTTTAACCATTTCATATCCCCCAGATGCTTTCTACATATTTGTGGCATACCTCTAAAGACTGTGTAAAGAATTATTGTTCTGTTAGAAAACCAATCATCTGATGCTTGGAAGTATATTTGTCATTTTTATAACTTGATCTATATTTATTTACTAATTGCTGATACTTATTGTTTGTATGAAAACATAAATTCTATTTCATGGAAGCCTTGCATAATACCTAGAAGGTCTGGTTACTAACTACATTAATACCTCTTGCTATGAAAATTTACAGGTAAAATTGTTGTGCAGGCTTCATATCTATAAAAAATAACAGTCAGAAAACAAACCCAACTATCTCTGATATCCATGCTTATTATAACCAAGTGGCAGTGTCCTGTGAAGGACCTCATGGTTTAGTTATTTAGAGTTCACATATTGACCGTACACCATTCTAGAGGTTGAGCTGCCCATTAAATGTTTGTCTTAAGTCCATCTATTAGAAATTACATTAAATAAACCAAATTAGTTAATTAATTTTTCCTAACTAAATCATTTGTATCACTGTTTCTTATCCATGATGCTATTGTCATTTGTGAATATTATTGTAGTAAGATATTGTCTCATCCATTGGAGGATATTTACTGGTGTCTCTATTCTCTGTCTACTGAACTAACAGGCTGGTAACACATTTTTTTATTTATGAAACCAGATATACCCCCAAGATATCAGTGAATGCATTTGGCAGGTGGGCATCACTTCCAGTTGAAAAGCGCTGATTCACATGAAAGTCCTCAAAGTAATGTCCACATCATTAGTAACAAAAAGTGCAGCTAAGGGCAAGCCATTGGATCTATCATTTCTATACAGTTTTTCTCTGAAACTACCAATGATACAAAGGAAGTTAGCAAAAGTGTCCGATCTTCACATTGTTGTGTATTTCTGTACGATTTTGTTGCCAAGGCTGTTATTTCCATTGGAAAAACACAATCTAAACTGAGACACTGTAACATTTTTTTTTACAGTCAATAAACTTGATTTTGAGTATCCACAAATTACAATAAAAGAATGTGAGAATAGCCTAGAATATATTTGCAATAGCAAAGGCTGCTGCATCCTAGATATAGAATCCCTTATAATGAGTAGAATAGTAAATGCTATTTTATATAGTATTTTACATGTCATTTTGAAAATCTCATTTAACTGACTTTTTTTTAAATCAGTAGCAATATATTATCTAGTTACCCCTAAAGAATTAAGCTACATTAAGACAGATTGGATTTGTAGCTATTTTTATCCTTGTCAAATAAAATATGGGTATTTTATAGTCATGTTGCCCACTAGACCACTGCAATTATAACGTTTTTCACTTAAAAAAAATACTTAACCTCAAGAGTTTAACATTTGTGACCTAACTCAAAAAACTACTGTGACAAGTAACCATTACAGAAATCTTCTATAGCTGACATTTTGTAATGACAGCACAATCATGTCTACTTAAAATATACTCTTTTGCTTATGCATCTTCCTTTTAACTTTCTTGAACAGTTTGGCTAAAAACGGAAGATATTTGAGACTGCAATTATGTACCATTTTGATTTCTGATTATCTCCCAAAATTTGCATGTCTAATTTTAAATATTCTTGAATGTTTGAGAAAAAATATTTGCACACTCCCTGTGGAAGAAGAACATGGTGCTGACTCAAAAAAAACAAAAAACAACAAAAAAAAACAAAAACCTTAATCTACACATTCAAGTTACAAGATAACAGTATGTCAAAAACTAGAACTTGAACTTGGGAGTCAAAATCCCTGAGTTTCCACACCTGCTTTGTCATGATATTAACAGTGAAACATCAAAGAAGTTAGCTAGTCTCTCTTCATCATATGCTGTTGTTCACAAAGAAAAATAAAATGAAATCCACATGGCTGTTGAGAAAATTAGTAATATGAGAACCCAGGCAGCATTTTATATCCAAAATCTTGAAGACAACAGAGAGTCATAATTTACATTTATACACTCTGCACCTCAGGTCAGGCAAGTTACTCTGATTTTAGCAACTAATTTTTCATACTCACTTAGTAGTATTAATATCATTTGAACTTTCCCCTCCATCACCAATAAGGAAACTTGGGTATTTGCTTAAACATATATATGTATATATTTGTATATGTTTATGTGTATATGTGTTTATGTTTATATGTGTATAAACAAATATCTAAATTGTTCATATATATATATATATATATATATATATATATAATATATGAAACCTATGTAAATCATATATATGATTTAATTCTGTTTCCAAATTCACATAAGCATTCAACAAAAGATGAGATCCACATCCAAGCAGTCTGATGCAAAAACTTCAATAACAAAATATGCTGCAAACCTCAACACACTGGGAACCATCAAAAATAGCTGCACTGTAGATTTATTCTATGGAAAAAGGGTACATTTCATAATATTCACACACACACACGGAGGTATGTATGTATTGTTGGTAGGTTTCTTGGTACCATTTTTTCATGTTCTGACAATGAAAGAAAAACTTCAGTCTTCAAAACAGCAAAAATTAAAATAAAATAATACCAGTATTTTGTGTAACTAATTTGATGATGAACCAATATAACACAGACTATTTGATATGATGCCTAATGTGCTCAATAAATAGTATTTGACATGGCAAGCATTAGTCTACAACAAAACTTTTATTGGAAGTTCTATAGCCAAACATATGTATGTTTTTATATGTGTGTATATGTGTCTGTATCTGTGTGCCTGTGTGTGTATTTCAAACAGTATCATCAGCATTAAAATATATATTCATTTCTTCTATGCATTAATTCAGAAGCAATGAAAACAAGTCTATGATATGTTACTTTATTAAAATATTTTTATTCAAATGAGACAAAGGAATGTCAAGAAGGTACTATCTCATTTATAAACAGTTGAAAATTCAAAATTAAAATATTCCTTTCTTGGGTTATGTGAGTATGAAATAAAACTACTTCTTTAGATGTGTCTATCTCATGTCTTCTAAGTTCAATTACTGACAGATAGGACACAGCTGCCCTAGGATTAGGATTAATATTTCAAACACATAATTCTAAATCAAGGAGTCTTTTGCTTCTATATAATACATTATCAGGATCTGAAAATCCCAAACAAATCTACTTCATATTAGCAAGCCACATATACTAACTCTATATCAAGAGTCCTCATTTTCACAAAGTTAGATTAAACTGAATGTATTTTAATAGTATAAACAGAAACTAAGTAAAAACAAATGTCTAAGCTCATATATTTGTTAATCAATAGCAAAAATATAGAAAGAAATATGTCTTTTTATTCCATGAATGTAGCAAACATTGAATAAAACATGCATACATAATTTACTCAAATAGTACAATTAACTACATTTTTATAATTTATTTAATCTCATCTTTTCCACTTATTAGCATTTGATTCTTCTTCTTTTTTTAACAAGGCTTCATGTAACTAGCTACATAGCTAAGGATGACTTTGAACTCTTGGCTGCTTCCACCTCTCAAGTGCTGGGGCTATCCTTCTTCATCACCACTCACAGCTTTCATTTATTTTTTCTAACTGCAAACATGTTCCCACCACTCTTCAAAAAGAGAGTGCAGTAACATACCCATAACAATATTCAGTGTGTTTTGAATCAAATAAAAACCATGAAAGACATTTAGTCACAAATGGAAACGTGTTTAGGGAAGTCAATTAATCGAGTGGGAAATACGACAAAAATAACAACTCAGAAATAAAAGAAAGCAGTGTGCCATTACTCAAGTATTTCAAATCACAAATAGTCTTTATGTGTGGGCACATATCTATGGCTGAATTTCTCAGGGTACCCTGTATATCTTTATGCATAGCCATAATGTGTACTAAGAAGTGATGGTAGAGGTCTATGTCTACTTTTGAAGACAAATGAATATTTGAGCAAGTACATGAACTCTTCAAATATCGTCTTTCTCCAAATAATAATTTCAGAAGGGTCTATAATAAATAATCATTGAAAGTTCTTTTTCTCTCTTTTAAAAAAATAAATATTTTTTTCCTCTTTTTGGGCATGCAACACACAGGATAAACATTGCTAAGTAAAAATCACAAAACTCTAGGGGATTCAGTTAAAATACATCAATTTCACATTCAGGCATGGAATGGAAAGGACCAGGGAAAGCTTGGTTCCAAGGAGTGGTGGCTCAGCAAGTGTTCAGTGGAGGTTTACCAGGACCCTGTCCAGGGTGCTGAAAGGGTTTCTAGGAGAAAGCTGCAGACTTGGTGGTATGCATGTCATTAACCTAGTGAGTCTGGAATCCTATTTCTAAACCAGTGATGCTTCAAAATGGAAAGCTACATCCACAAATGACAAAAAAAAAAAATCCACAACTGACAATTAGCTATGTAATTACATAGAAGTAACAGAGAAATTAAAGAAGAAAATTCCCTGCACTCTGTAAGGGAAGAGCACGAAGTATACATAACAAGAGAGATGACACACCTAAGCCTTCTGAAGCTCACAATAAAATACCAAATAACTCAGAGCAAATCCTTGATGGAGGAAGGGGATGTACTTAGAGTTAGGCATGCTCTCTAGGCTGTTCTAGACAGACAACCTGCTGCCAGCCCTAGGAAAACAGGTGATCATTAGCCTTAATCAATTCAAGCAGTAAAATACAAGGTTGGAGATGGAAAGGAAAGGAGAAAGGTGAACTCACTTATACCAATAAAGATATAAATTGGTGCCTAGTACTCCCTACTTTCCTGGATACTTGAGCTGATTCAGGTGAATTGATACCAGGATTCTGATTAAATAAACACAAGCATCTGTGATCCCCTCCTTAAAGTCTCTTTTCCAACTTCATATACTCTAGAAAGAAACGTGAATAACCACAAATTGAAGAACAAGGTGGAAAGCCCTTCAGGCTGGCAGTCACTTCCCACTGAGAGGTCCAAAGTGTGTGTTAGGCTAAGAACATTGGCTAGCATCTATCTGCCTTGGTAGAACTGTCCTTGTCATTAAGTCTCTGTAGCTTGGGATCCCTCCTCTGCACACTGCTCTGCTACCCTGGGGTAGCTTTGTGTCTGGAAGGAAAGAGACAGACGCTCCATCCAAGGAAAAAGAAAAGGCATGGGGGCTTAGAGTGACATTCAGATAGAGGCAATGAAGCCTAAGATGCGCTTTCAGCACCTCCCGCTGTTCCCCTTCTCCTTGCATCAAGACATGCTGCCTGAAGGAGAACCCAACCTATCCATAAGTATTTCTACTTCCTTCCCCTCTCTGCCTTTGCTTTCTCAGTTTTGAATCCTCCAATGGTTTGGGTAAGTCAATCTGCATTCTAAATCATGTTCCTGTTGTTCCAGAGCTCAGGCATAGGATCCAAAGGCATGCATAATCCCTACCTCAGCCCTCATATCTCTCCCCGCTTTACCCTCTCACTCGCGCCTTTTCCACCAACAGGTTTAATTAACAATAGCCTTCCATAAAAGAAGCAGTTGTGAACCTCCTCAGCTCTGGTCACCCTCCCTTCACCTACATCCCCTCCTCCAAATCACATTGTGAGTTGCTCAGCAGCCTAAATCCTTCTCAGGGCTTGAGGATACCTGTGCACACAGACATAGCAAGCTTACCCCCTGTCGGCCCGCAGCAGGCAGTGAGATGCTGTCTAGCTAGCCCCCCGGAGTAAAGTTGGGCAGCAGGAATCATCGGGGTTGAGCCAGGCTTTTCAGTCCCAGGCTTTCCCCCATCCCAAGATGATCTCAAGCTCATCCCTTGTGCTCGGAGTGCTCAGAACAGCCGAGCTGAGGGCGGTGTGTGCAGCAATCTTCCCCTCTACCAAGAAAGGGGGGAAGGGGAGCAGGGGAGAGAGCGGAGGAGGGAGGGGTGGTAGTTGTATTTATAGAGAAAAGACTTCTCTGCGCAACTTTTTGGTGCCACCAAGTGGCACAGTGAGTTCCTTTAGGAACACAGACTACTGGGCAGATCAGGATGGGTAGACTAGTTCCATGTCCAGACACTCATACTGAAGGGAGATCAGGAGGCACCCCCCGGGGGGCAGGGGGAGGGGATCACTTTGTGAATGCACACCATCTCAGGATCTGGAATGCAAATCTCCAAATCCTAAGAATGAATCTATTAAGGCAGAAGGGATGATATTTCTTCTTTAGTCAAGTGGAAGAGGCATCAAGATACAGATACAATACTGTAGATGCCAGCTGGCCCCTGGGAGTATAGACATGTATCTCCTAGGAGAAAGAACCCAACTGCTCTGCTTATATTACAGAACATTCCTATCTCATTCCCAAACCGTCTTCTGCCACACCAAATGACCAACCTTGAACTTGGCATGTCAATTTCCTTGTCATAATCAGTTCTAAATAACTTCTCAAATCTTCAATTAAAAAAAATAAAACCCTCATAGCTTGTCACAAAAACATTTTCAAATGCTATTTAACAAGACAATAAAATACATAAACAAACAAGAATGTGTAACTTTAAGTTCTGTGCATCTCAACCTCTCCAAACAGCTCTCAGAACACCAGAATCTTCACATGGTGGCTGAATGCTTGCTGGCCTCACCCCTTCCAACAGACCTTTCAGCATGCATCCTTCAAAGAACTATGCAAGTCTTATAACTGTTTGTGACACTTTGAGAGAGAACACCTTCACAATCCATTTGTCTGTATTTCCTAAGTATTCCCCCTTCCTCCTTTTCCTATGCAATTTTCCAATCCTATACAAATACACACCATTTCATGAGCCTTCATTGTCCCAAACTGCAGTCTACTCTCTACAGTTTCCTGATGGAGAGAATGAGTATACAGTGCTTGATAGACTTGTTCAAGGTCAGATATTTTCCTAGAAAATGGCCTAAGGGCCTCTTGGGGTGTGACTGAATGAACGTTGACACTAAATCTGACAGAACTATTCTTTCTATCCCATCCCACATAGCTCATTCAGTCTATTCAACTCCCTTCTCTCTCCTCTTGGTCTCCATGGTCTCTGTCATCATCCTTTGTGAAAGTTGTATCAGAGAATTAAGGGTAAAAAAAAAAATCTCAGTACACTCTAGAAATAAATAAACTTGGTTTTAAAGGTCCAGATGTGCTAAGATAGCTCTTAAATGGGTTCATGGTTCTCTAGAAAACCTTTCATTCCTAATACTTGTAGTCACGTAAGTGTCATTTTAGAATTGTAATACTGGTATTGAAAATCATCCATAATCTCCTTTCCTACCTCGATTTGGGGTGCAGCATCAGCAAGTGCTCTTATTAGCCCCCAAACAACTAATATCCTTAGCGGTCTAAAATCCCCTTGCCTTGCTAAATGCATGCTTTATCATTGCACATGTACCAGCATGAGATGGGATTGGAGGGGGGCGGCTTCAGTTGGCTTCCCCCCCCCCTCGTCTCTGATTATTTTAGTTATTTTTCTATGGAAACAAGCCCACTGAAATCCTTCAGTTACGCAAATGAAAACAAAAAGATGTTCAGAAACCTCCCATTTACCCATACGAGTGTAACCCAGGCTCCTTACTCTAAATTCATGTCTGATTTACAGGGCACACGTCCTTGCAGGGTGACTTTCCTAAACTTACAGGACCTCCTAGCGTCCCTGGCTTCACCTGTCTTCCACCTGCCCACCACCTGCCCTCCTGGGTCCCTTTATTCCAAGCTCCCGCCCCTTGCTCGCTCACTCTTCATCCCTGCGCTGGGGGAGGGGCTCCGGCGGCATCCTACATCCCTAGTAACTCTATAGCTGAGAGAAAAAAAAAAAAAAACAGCGCTGTCCTTACCAGGTGCGCGCCCTGAGCCTTGTTCCCCTGGCCAGCAGCTCCTTGCAAGCTCCCTGCGCTTTCGTAGCGGCCTTGGATGCAGCTAAATCGCTAGTGGCTGCGATCGAAGCAGTAGTGGCAGCCAGCAGAACGGCTGCGGGCCCTCGGTGGTGGCGCTCGCTCTCTCGCGCCAGCGCCTGGAGCACGTGCTGCGCCCAGGCAGACGCAGCTGGAAGCGCAGCGCCGGGCTGGCTCCTACTACTGCAGAAAGCGGCTCGGGGCCGCTGGCTCGCCTGGGCTCAGCGAGTGAACACTGTTGCTAAAGCCTGGTGCTCTCAGGGTTCAGGCCAGGGTAGTCTTGGACTTCCTCTGTAGCTCATTCCCACCAGAGATGGAGAAGCAGAGCTGTACCGGGAGGCGTGGGTGGCGGCATGTCACTCAGAGAGAAGCTGGGGGAGCAGGTAGATAATCAGCCTCTCTCTGAAGATAGTACTGAAACTCCTGACCGTGATTGGAAGAAGGGGTGTCAATGTTGGAAGGCAGAAGGGAGACAGAGACAGACAGGGAGACAAAGACCTACAGAATGAGAGACAGAGACAAAGTCAAGGAACCCCAAGACGATTCAGAAACCTGAGTGGTTAGAAAGACCAGTGTGTTTAATAATCTTGCTCATTAGTAATGCCATTTTGCATTTGTCGGCACTTCTTAAAAAAGATTCTTTCTCTGTCCATCAAAACTCTTCCTCTGAGGCACTTACTTAAATGTCTTGCTTCTTCCTCAAATGGCTTGACTTCCCCTCCTCTGCTACCCCTAGTACAGCCTAGGACCATCAAAAAATGCTGAGGCTTTCTTTAAATTAGATATTTTTTTAAAAAAGGATAAAAGGGATTCCTATGAATTACCTGTATGGCTTAAACAAAAGAGTAATGCAGTGATACTATTATTGCCTGAGCAAACTGGGGAGTCAGGTACTTTCGTTAGCTAAACTAACTATTGAAAGACGATGACACCGAAGTCAAGGACACCAGTTGTTAGTAACCACTAATGGTTGTCAGCAGACCCTTGACAACAGGCAGATGATTCTTTGATCACTTCAGTTACTCAATAGAAGGAGAAGGAGGAAAGAAGTGTCCATCTATCACACTGGGTTAAATATTACAATGGCATACTTCTCTCTGCTACAGAGACTTGTGTACAAGGACCCATTCAGAACAAAGAATTAGAATCAGACTAGATGTCCACCAGCAGATGAACAGACAATGAAAAGGTGGCATATGTACATCATTAACTTTTATTCAGCTGTAAGAAAAACTGAAAATATAAAATTTACAGGGAAGAAATCACAGGCCTTGAGTGTGTAGCATTAAGTGAGGGAGTGTAAATCCAGGAATACAAAATCAGTATGTTCTCTCTTATGTAACATAAGATCCTACCCTGTAACATGCGCATGCAGAAATGGCTGTAAATGCAGGTAAAGCCTTAAAAAACAAAAACAAAACAACAAGAACCTAAAAAGCTACAAAGAAAACTGAAAAGAGGTGCTAAGGGAAGGAGGGGCAGAAGGACTCCAGGGCCATCAAAGTGGAAAGAGGATTGGGGTAGGTTATCAGGGGAGTGGAAAGTCAGGAGAGGAGATGAAGGGAAAGAGAATCCCCTAAAAGACACTTTGAAAATGGTGTTCTGATAGCTACTTGTGTGTTACTTTAAAAAGTTAAAAGGTAGGGTTTGCAAAAATGCGTTCATTTTCACATTTCTGCATCAAAAGACAATTTTAGAAACTTTAAGTACAATATATGAATTTGTTCCCCTCTCCCAGGCCCCAATTTAAAATGACTGTTGGTGAAACCTGAGACTTTCCGGACCAGGCAGAGCCCATTGATTCCTGCGCTTTGACTTAGGCCCCACTGTGAAGACGACAGGTGAACTTAGCGAAACCAGTGGTTCCTCAAAGAAAGTGTCTCACAAAGATCATAACTGTGGCCTTATTGTTCGTATGTAGGACAACTTAAAACAGACTTTGTAGGTGACTAGTACAATACCTAAAATTATGAATAGATACAGTAGGTTTTCAAATACCTACACATATTTAATTCTCTGCTATTTCCAAGACTAATGGAGGAGATGCCATCCCCGAGCCTCAGAAAAGATGAAGCCATCTCTGCACATCACATGTGGCTTCCTATGCTCTAAAAGTTAACATGCAAATGAAATTCTCGTGCTGATCAATAGGAGTGTGTTCAGTGGAGAAGGAGAACACCATTAGACAATCTTAAATGGCTCGGTGACATTTAAAACTATAGCTTTGTCTCAGCTTTTACACTGTCTCTTTTTCCCACGAATGCTGTTTACAAGTTATTGCTAGGTTAACCCTTTGTTTTCCTTCAATCCATGGTAAAAAAAAAAAAAAAAAATACCTTACCTCTTTGGTTTTAATTCTGTTTATAGTATCCAAAAATCACTGCCCTGCTGATCTTGACTCAAGGTTGTTTTCCCTTTTTCATTGTTAACTCAGCCTAAAATATCATCTAATTCAATCAATTGTTATTGTAATTGATTATTGTGCATTTTTACTCTGTACTGATATGTAATATTCTTAAGGAAGGAATTTTTGTTTAAGTAACTCATTCCAAACAAAGTTCTACCAAATAGAAGACAGTCAGTTGTTATTTCAATTATTTACAGGAATATTAAAAAGAACTATACCTGCTACATGTCTTTCACTGTCCAGATTGGCAATTCTGGTAATAAACCCCATAAATATTTGTAGATGTCTGGAGGATGATTGCATGACAGTAACTTTCACAGCTTAGACACACCCACCTCTGGTATTGTGTTTCTCAGATGCCGAAGAAACTGTGAGATACTAAATATTTTGCAAGTCTATTGTTATTGACCCATTGAATAATCAATAAGTGATTTTTCAAAAAAATCTTTGTACATATTTTTCATTAATTTTATAAGTTGGTATCTTCATAGAGGATTTCATAGCAGAACTAAGATTTTCATAATAACTCATCTTCCATAGGATTTCAAAACAAAGTCAAGCATAACACGGGATTTGAACTCAAAGAAAATGTTATTAATAAGTCAAGGTCATTTACTGCTATCCTCCATAAAGGAAAAACAGAGCATTGCCTTCTAAATTTTTAATTTTATCCCAAATATAGAGTAAACAGTGAGAAAACAGTGTTAGTATTTCAGTACATGGAAATCACTGCTGCTTTGGTCTGTGTTTTCTACAATAAGGCCCTGTCCTAACAGCACTCTTGACACACAACAAATCTAGAAATGCTTCTCATTGCATGATCCGTGGTCACTATTAGCTTTCTTATGCCAAGAGACTGAATGTCCAGATGAATATCTCATGGAAATTATTCTCAGAGACCCCTACCTAAGGGTGTGGTAGAACATCCCTCTGATATGAGACTGCTAGACCACCTTGTTTTTCATTTATTTTACATCCCAACCTCAGTTTCTCCACCCTCCTCATTCCCCATTTCCTCCCCCCACCCACCCTCTGCCTGCCCACCCCTCAATCCACTCTTGCCCTGTTTCTGTTCAGAAAAGGGCAGGCCTCTTTTGGAAATCAACAAATCATGGTATATCAAGTTGCTGTAAGACTAAGCACCTTCCTTTGAATTAAGGGTGGGCAAGGCAATTCAATTTAATGAATAGGTTTAAGAGCCAGCCAAAGCATTAGGGATAATAACGTCTGCTCCCACTGTTAGGAATTCCATGAGTAGGCCAAGCTAAACAACTGTCACATATATGTAGAGGACTTGGGTTAGTTGCCTGCAAGCCTCCTGGTGGCTGGTTCAGACTCAGTGAGTTCCTATGAGGCATGTTAGTTGTTTCTGTAGGATTTCATGTGAAATCCTTGACCCATCTGGCTCCTAAGTTCCTTCCTCCCTTTCTTCAGCTGGTTTCCCCAAACTCAGGCTAATGTTTGGCTGTAGGTCTCTGCATTTGTTTCCATCAGTTACTGGATTAGGGCTCTCTGATAACAGGAGAGGGCCAGGTCAGACTATGTATCCACTATTGTTAGGAATCTTAGCTATGTCATCCTTATAGACTCACGGGAGTAAAAGGTTTCTACCTGACCCTGAAATAGACCCCTTTTCAGCCCTCTCTTTGATTAATCTCCCCCTCCACCTTCCCCCTAACCCCCTCCCCTAACCTGACCCCTCAAGTTCCCATTCCTACCCATCTCCAGTAAACCCATATTTCTTCTATTTCCCTTTACTAGGGAGATCCATGCATCCATCCACCCTTGGGCCTTCCTTGTATCTAGCCTCTCCAGATCTATGGATTGTAGCATTTTATCCTTTAGTTTACAGCTAATATCCACTTATGAGTGAGTACATACCATGTTCGTCTTCCTGGGTCTGGGCTACCTCACTCAAGATGAGTTTTTCCAGATCCATTCATTTGGTTTCAAATTTCCTGATGTCAGTGTTTTTAACAACTGTGTAAATGTACCAAATTTTCTTTATTCATTATTTAACTGAGGGGCACTCTAGGTTGTTTCCACGTACTGGCTATTAAGAATGAAACTTCTATGAACACAGCTGAGCAAGTGTCCTTGTGATATGATTGAGCATCCTTTGTGTAGAAGCCCAAGGTTGATATAACTGGCCCTTGAGGAGGATTGATTCTCAATTTTCTAAGAAATCACCATATTGTTTTCCAAAATGGTTGTATAAGATTGCACTCCCATCAGCAATGAAGTAGTGTTCCCCTTGTTCCACATCCTCTCCAATGTAAGCTGCCATCTGCCATTTGTGGTTTCGACCTTAGTCATTCTTAAACCTTTAAGATGAAATCTCAGAGGTTTTCTGTTTTGTTTTTTTGTTTTTGTGTTTGGTTTTTTGTTTGTTTGTTTGTTTTTTGTGTTTCCCTGATGACTAAGGATGTTGAACATTTCTTTAGGTGTTTCTCTGTCATTTGAGATTCCTGTTGTGAATTCTCTGTTTAGGTCTGTACTCCACTTTTTAATTGGATTTTTTTATGTCTCATTTTCTTTATACATATATATAGATATATATATATGAGTTCTTTATATATTTTGGAGATCAACCATCTGTCAGATGTGGGGTTAGTAAACATCTTTTCCCATTCTGTAGGCTGCCATGTTGTCCTATTGACAGTGTTCTTTGCCTTAGAGAAACATCTTAATTTCATGAGGTTCCATTTATTTACTGTCATTCTTCATGTCTATGTTACTGGTGTTCTATTCAGGAAGTCGTCTCCTATACCAACGTATTCAAGGCTATTTCCCACTTTTTCTTCTATCAGGTCCAGTGTATTTATGCATACTGCATTTATGTTGAGGGCTTTGATCCAGTTGGATTTGAGTGTTGTGCAGGATGATAGATATGGATCTATTTGCATTTTTCTATACACTGACCTCCAGTTATGCCAGCTCCATTTGTTGAACATACTTTCTTTTTTCCATCGTATAATTTTGGCCTCTTCGTCAAAAATCAGGAGTCCATAGGTGTGTAGATTTGTGTCTAGGTCTTCCATTCAATTCCATTGATCTACCTGTCTGTTTTTATGCCAATACCATGCTGTTTTTTCTTACTATAGCTCTGTAGTAGAGCTTTAAATCAGGAATGATGATACCGCCAGTAGTTCTTTTCTTGTACAGTATTGTTTTTAGCTATCCTGGATTTTTTCTGTTTCCATATGAAGTTGAGAATTGTTCTTTCAAGATCTATTAAGAATTGTGTTGAAATTTTGATGGAGAGTTTGTAGAATCTGTAGATTGGTTTTGGTATGATTGTCATATTTATGATGCTAATCCTACTGAACCAATGAGCAATCTTTCCGTCTTCTGATATCTCCTCCAGTCTCTTTCTTTAAAGCCTTAATGTTCTTGTCATATGGTAGACCAGTTTTTGAAAACTGATTCTTGACTTCTTGATGATAGGACCTGGACAAACTCCTGAACACTTAAATCCTAGCTCCTTGTCTATAAACAGGAAAATAAAAAAGATGAATTTTAAAAACCTAATTTGAGGATTATGCATGAACTAATTTTGCAAACAAAAGTATTGAGTTCTCAGAAATTGTTCTTTTTCTCTCATATTCTTTCATAATTTGACTCTATTTTTCCTGCACAACACTATGTAGGCACAAATTTCAATAATAGTGTTGTATTATTAATATCATAAAACAACAAAAAGCAAATTCCTTTTGAATTGTGTTTTTATATTTACTAGAAATTTCTTGTTTTGTTTCTCTGAGAGCACCCCTCTGTTGAAGATGCTGCTAATACAAACAGTAATGGATAAGAAAAAAGTTGCACAGCTCCTCAAAGTAGTAGGTACATGTTATTTGGTGATGACAATTGTAAGAACAATAAGTCTGGACATTGGAGTACCTAAGACACTAGAAGTGAGGTTTTCTTCTTCAGTCACTTAGGAATCTGAAAATCAAATGTAACAATAACTTCTTGGATTTGTAGATATACACACTAGTGCTTATTTTCTACATAACTTTCATTTTGTATTTACAATTTTATAAGTATGTCTTAAAAAATAAATAAGAATTATATGCATATATTCACTTAACTAGTTAGAGTATTTTAATGTTATTGCTTTCATCTTTGATTTCAATGTATTAAAATATTCTCTTATTTTCAAGGAACATTTTAAGAATTAAAAAGTTAAGGATATTTTCTTCTATTTTTTTATTCTTCTGAAAGTACCATTATAATTTCTTATTTCTTCCCAAGGGAAATACTGGTTAACAGCAGAAAAAAAAGAGGGAGAATAAAATTCATTAAAGGAGGGAAACGGTGAGAGAATGGCCTGAGAGGAAGGAGAAAAAGAGGAAAGGAAGGAGGGAGGCAAGAAGCAAAGAAGGGAGAAGGTGAAAGACGCAGTGACAGATATGAAGGGAATGAGGAAAAGATAGAAGAAATACAAGGAAACTACGACAGCATAGAATTCTGTCAAAATTATCAGTTTTAGGACTGTGCAATCTATACTAAATTTAGTAACTTAGTTTTAGAAAATCAAGGGCTAAAATCAATGTCAACATTTAAATTTAAGACTCAAATTCTCAGCTCGAGACCTCTGTTCTGATCTCTTTCTGTTTCATGGACTCATCTCTGGTTTCCATAGTGACTGTTTTCATGAGTCTATTGAATAATATGAAAACTGACTTTTTTTCTCATCACTTATTTCAAAATCTTGGAATTAGAAATTGATCTCAATTTCTTCAGCATCCCAAAGAATATTGTCTACAAACTAAATACATTAAGGTTAGATAACATAATCATATTTTTCAGTATTTGAGTAGAAAAAAAGAAATGAGTTTTGAACATGAATAAAATATTTACATCTTGGTAGAACTGGAGATAGGTAAATGATTAAACAGAAGAATACGGCATCTTTCTTTGATTCCTCTGATGAAATGAGCAATACTATGTTTTATCCTCCATTGACTCTGAGATCTGTAAACCAAAGGAGACCTGGTAAGAAACAGAAATGTATTGCAAACAGAAGCTGTATTACATGAAAATTAACATGATACACTTTAATAGACTCTATTTTTTATTAAAAATCTTCTAAATATGATTCTCCATAAAATAATAGGACAAATACAATCATGACTATTCTCTAGAAAACTTTACAAGAATTATGCTTCCAATTTTTATATAAATTTTGTCAGATCCACCATTATTCATTTAAATTTTATCTTCTCCTTTTGTTTGATCATTGTACCTCATATTTTAGAAACATCCTGTTTCAGTTGGAAGCAGTTAAATATGTGCATAACAGGAGGCACTGAGAGTCTTCCTTGTATAACCTGTTGCCTCTGCCTCATGGACATTGATAACCATTCTTACCCTGAAGTACATCTGGATCCTATTTGCTTGCAAGTTGTGCAAGTTTCTGTCATCACAGGTTTTCATACTATATGGTCATTTGTTGGCCTGATGATTTGATACTGTATCTATAAGAATGTGGCAAGTTTAATTTCTATAGATTACTTTTGTTAAGATTGTAATTTTTATTATGTTGGTTCTATCTATCCATGAGCATGGGAGATCTTTCCATTTTATGATGTTCTTCAATTTCTTCCTTCAAGGACTTCTCATACAGGTTTTTACTTTTTTGGTTAGAGTTCCCCCAAGGTATTTTATATTATTTGTGGCTACTCTAAAGACTAATGTTTCTTTGATTCCTTCCTCAGCCTATTTATTGTAGTTAGAGTTTTCCTGCCTGGACCAGTCAGGACAAATCTCTCTTACCCGCCAGTCCCACAGTCGCTCAGACCCAACCAAGAAAGCACACAGAAACTTACATTGTTTAGAAACTGTATGGCTGTGGCAGGCTTCTTGTTATCTATCTTTTCTATCTTAAATTAACCCATTTCTGTTAGTCTATACTTTGCCACGTGGCTCGTGGCTTACCAGTGAATTTACACATTGCTTCTCATGGCGGCGGCTGGCGGTGTCTCTCTCCAGCCTTCTCCTTCCCAGAATTCTCTTCTCTCTTGTCCCGCCTATACTTCCTGCCTGGCCACTGGCCAATCAGAACTTTATTTACACAGAGCGATATCCACAGCACTTCCCCTTTTCTTTTTTTTTTTTTTTAAGGAAGGTTTTAACTTTTACATAGTAAAATTACATATAAGAAAACAATTATCAAGCAAGAATTACAGGTACAATATTAAAGAAGATATCCTATCTATCTTATATTTGTGAGTTTAAAGTTTTATATCTAACTTATCTTTTATCATAACTGAGGAAATTATAACTATCTAGTCTTCAACCACATCAAAGACCTCAGAAGGATATAATATTACCTGAGAACCGGGAGAAGGATGCAAGCAACTTTCAGGAGTCTTGTAGGGTAGACAGAGACAGCTGGCAGCCTGGACAGTCACCTAATGTTCCTTTGTAAAGTTGGGGCATTTGTCTTCAGCCCACAGGGCTAGAGTCTCTTGGTCACTTCTCTCAGTGTCCTGTAGAATGTCTGGCAGTTTCCTCTGTGAAGCAGGAACCTGAAGGACCATTTTGTCAAGCAAAGTTTAGTGGTCACCTTTCTATGGGTCCTGCATGTCCAGTCGATCAAGCAGTCCAGGCAAGAACAGTTTCTTGCCCAAATGGCTATTTTTGCCAAGGTAAAGATAAGATATGAAGTGTCTTCAATGCCCATCCTCCTCTCTGAAGTAAATCGGTGCTGCCAGGAGCAGACATGTCTCACTGTCCAGAAAGTCTAAATTTAAAAGTATTTTAAATGCCATATTCTGTAGGTCTTTGAAGTATTTGAAGATTACCTATCTATCTGAAATATGTCTATGTATACGTAGAAGACTTAACTAACATGGCTACGAGTATGATTATCATAGATGACTAATTATTAATCTATTTTTAATTATCCATTACAATTTAAAATGAGCTATATAAACATATTACATTAAACATGAGTAAAAATATATACACAATATAACAAAATTAACTTTAAGTTTGTATCAATAGACTAAAATCTATACCAATGTAAAACATTTTAAACAAGTTGTTGTTCTTTAGAAGTAAGTTCCTTAATCTACCCTTTCATCCTATTATATCTATATTATATCCTCTCTTTTTCTTTAGAAAGAGATCGCATTTATAATCAACCCGATTTAAATAAAAATATTGGGGTTTTTTTTTGTCCCACACCAGAGGGCTCTTCTGATTTGGGATACAAAAATCTCTTAACCTTTTCTTTTAGCAATATGTCTGGGTTTAGAGAAGGAGTGAGCCAATTCCATCTCCAAAGCCAGCTGGGAATTTGGGCGTAGTTTCTCTTACTACTTCCTGCTCGAGGGGGGTGCTGTATCTTATGGGAACACAAAGAAAATTTTAGGATTATGGAGTAGTCCGTGAGGGTGAACCTCTGAGCCAGTTGCCTTGAAACCATTCTGGATGTTGGATCATCTGGGCCATGGTGTCATCGGAGACCTTTCAGGTGGTCTTGGCTGATCAAACCTGATGTATCTTAATCTGGAACAAATCCACAGCCTCTGGCTTTCTGTGGAAACAAAAGCAGAGACTCTTTTTCAAAGCAACATATCCTTATATCCAAATTTTGAAGTCAAGGTAACTTTAAAATTTACATATTTGTTTAACTCAACAGTTTTTATGATCAGATCTTTTTCTGTAGTTAAAAATCCCAAAGACAAGACAAACCAGATTCTCTGTGTAATATCCATCTTTGTAAGATTGAAACACTGCTGTGGCTGCTGGCTCCGCCCACCTCAGCTTCCCAACATGGCGGTGGTACAGTTTACTGCCAGCTCTGGGTCTGGAGCCATGTGTACCATCAACTATCAGAAGCAGTTCTGTCAAAGCAGCGCATAGCCCAGAAACTTTTTTTTTTTTAAACTAGCAAAGGCTAAATCTACCACGAAGCAGAGTAAAGTGCCGCTTGTAGATTCCTCATTCCCGCTGCACTGCAGGTCAGACGCACATGCCAGGAACCCGCCATAGTAGCTGAAACCGGCAGGCTGCTGCTAACTTGAGAGAGACAATTGGGAAGCTGTTTTTAGCTCCTTCTTAGAATCTTTTTTCGCAGGTTTTAGGTGGAAACTCTTGTCAACACGTTGGACGTCATTTGTAGTTAGAGTTTTCCTGCCTGGCCCACAGTCAGGACAAATCTCTCTTACCCGCCAGTCCCACAGTCGCTCAGACCCAACCAAGAAAGCACACAGAAACTTATATTGTTTAGAAACTGTATGGCCATGGCAGGCAGCTTGTTATCTATCTTTTCTATCTTAAATTAACCCATTTCTGTTAATCTATACTTTGCCACATGGCGTGTGGCTTACCAGTGTCTTTACATGTTGCTTCTCATGGCGGCAGCTGGCAGTGTCTCTCTCCAGCCTTCTACTTCCCAGAATTCTCTTCTCTCTTGTCCCGCCTATACTTCCTGCCTGGCCACTGGCCAATCAGAACTTTATTTACACAGAGCGATATCCATAGCACTGTGGATATCATTTGCATATAAGAGGGCTACTAATTTTTCTTTTGAGTTCTTCTTGTATCCTGCCACATTACTACTGAAGGTGTTTATTAGCTGTAAGAGTTCCCTGGTAGAATTTTTGGGGTCACATATGTATACTAAGATATCATCTGCAAATAGCAAAAGTTTGACTTCTTCCTTTCCAGTTTGACCTTTTGTTGTCTTTTTGCTCGACCTAGAACTTCAAGCACTATATTGAATAAATATGGGGAGAGTGGACAGCTTTGTCTTGTTCCTGATTTTAGTGGAACTTTGTGTTTCTCTCCATTTAATTTGATGATTTCTGCTGACTTGCTGTAAATTGCTTTTATTATATTAGGTATGTTTCTTGAATTCCTGATCTCTCCAAGACCTTTATCATGAAGGGGTGTCGGATTTTACCGAAGGTTTTTCAGCATCTGAAGAGATGATCACTTTTTTCTTTTCCTTTTGGTTTGTTTATATGATGGATTACATATTGTAATATATTGACAAATTTTCATATTTTGAACCATCTGTACATCTCTGGGATGAAGACTGCTTGATCATTGTGGATGGATTTTTTGATGTGTTATTGGATTTGGTTTGCCAGTATTTTATCAAGTTTAATTTCTATGAACGCCTGTTTTTCTTATATTTTTGGTTGTGAGCCTAGCCTTAATGGCTGTGCCAGCCTAAATGCCTGTTTTTCTAATTCATTGTCACACTACCATCACTGCTTAGGATAGTTCCATCACATATCATAAAGACATCACATAAAGACAGCATAATGTCTTTATTGAATAATGTACATAAATTGATACCCTTTCATTTCCTTTGATGTATTCATTCAGGGAAAAAAATTAAGATGTACCAAGAAATACATTTTAAAGTACATGATTATATATGTGAGTGTGTATATTTATATATATTCATATTTATTTATATATATTTATACACATGTATAATATATACACAAATACATATGTATACATGGATATTAATATAAAGATATAAAATATGGCTAAATATATAGTAATTGATAATAAGAGTGAGTTTATTTTTTTTGTCATTGCTAGTGATAAAATTGTTTCCTCATTAAAATCATGATTGCATGGCTGAGGGAATGGTTAATTGGGTAAACTTCTTGCTGTAAAAGTACAAGGATCTCAAGCACTTACATGACAGAATGTGAAGCCATATAGCACACATTTGTAATCTTACAACTGAGGAAGCGGAGACATGAGCCTGAGTGGAGTTTGCTGGATAGTCAAGATAGCTGAAGATACCTGAATTAATGAGTTCCATGTTCAGTGTAAGACTCTGTTTTAAAAAGAAAATGTGAAAAGTGGTTAGGGAGATATTTGTACACACATGTATACACATACACACATGCACACACAAACACAATACAAAAACAATTTGATGGTAGAATTATCGAGTCATCTGTCTACACTACATCCTTATAGCAATATTTCCAAACAAAATCCTTGCTAAATTTCAATGACTTTTCTTTATATAAATATTGCTAATATTGCCAAAGACTGATACTTGGTTTTTTTGTTGTTGTGTTTTGTTTGGGGGTTGTTTTTTTTTGTTTGTTTGTTTGTTTGGTTGGTTGGTTGGTTTTTTGTTCGTTTTTTTGTTTTTGTTTTGTTTTAGTGTGGTCTTTCTGAAACTTACATCTAACTGGGTACTGTGTGTTTTTCTTTACTAAATAAGGCTGTCCTATATTTAAGCCATCTTCCTTTTTTTTCTTTATTTTATTTTACATACCAACCACAGTTTCCCCTCCCTCCTTTCTTCCCATTCCCTCTCCTACTGTCTTTTTACCCACCCCCATCCACCCCTTCCCTCTCTCCATTCAAATGGGGTAAGGTCTCCTTTGGGAATCAACAACACATGGCAAGCTCCTCCCCACTGCATCAAGGCCGAACAAGGCATTCCACTCTAGGGAATAGGTTTCAAAGAGCTGCTCATGCAATAGGAACAAGTTCTGGTCCCACTGCAAAGGGCCTCATAAAAGACCAAGCTACACAACTGTCACCCAGATGCAAGGGGCCTGGGTTGGTCTCATGCCAGCTCCCCCAGCTGTCTGTTCAGAGTCCATGAGCTCCTACAAGCTCAGATCAGCTGTTTCTGGGGATTTTCCTGTTATGATCTTGACAGCCTCTTGCTCATATAATCCCTTCTCCCTCTCTTCCACTGGACTCCCATAGCTCTGCCCAGTGCTTAGTTATGGATCTCTGCTTCCACTTCCATCAGGTACTGGATGAAGACTATGATGACAATTAGGGTAGTCACCAATCTGATTGCAGGGGAAGGCCAATTGAGGCACCCTCTCCATTATTGCTAGGAATCTTAGCTGGGGTCAGGTCATCCTTGTGGTTTCCTGGGAGTTTCACTGGCACCAAGTTTCTCCTTAATCCTGTAATGGCCCCCTCTATCAAGATATCTTTTATTACTCTCCTCAATCTTGCCTCCAACTGGACCATCCTGAGCCCTCATGTTCCCATCTCCCCATCCCCTCCCCTCTACACTACCCCCAGTTTACTTAGGACATTTCATCTATTTCCTCTTCCCAGGGAGATCTATGCATCCCTCTTAGGGTACTCCTTGATACCTAGGTTCTCTGGGGCTGAGGATTGTAGTCTATTTATACTTTGCTTTACATCTAATATCCACTTATCAGTGAGTACATACCATGTTTGTCTTTCTGGGTCTGAGTTGCCTCACTTGAGATGAGCTTTTCTAGTTCCATCCATTTGCCTGCAATTTTCATGATGTCATTGGTTCCCCACCACCACCCAACACTGAGTAAAACTCCATTGTGTAGATATACCACATTTTCTTTATCCAATCTTCAGTTGAGGGACATCTAGGTTGTTTCCAGGTTCTGGCTATAATGAATAATGCTGCTATGAATGTAGTTGAGCAAGTACCCTTATGATCTAGTTGAATATGCTTTGGGTATATGTACAAGAGTAGTATTTTTGGGTCTTGAGGTAGATTGATTCCCAATTTTCTGAGAAACCACCATACTGTTTCCAAAGTATTAAGCTGTCTTCTAACAGACACTATGTTCTAGAAAGCTTAAAGTATTTGGGGAACATGGGGGAGAAAACAGCAAAAGCTGATGCAAATAGTGAGCCACAATCCAGCAGGCATTGCTATATGGGGACAGGTTATGAGTGAGTACAGTGGCAACATCTTTGAAACCAAATTAACACATTAAGATGAATATAGAAATTATGGTAAAGACCATAATTATACATTAGAATTATAACTAGAAAATAGTGGGGTTCTCAAAGGAAGACCATCACAAAATCCCTCCAGGTATTTTGAGAAATCACTTTGTCCTCTCAGGCAGGCCCCATGGGCTACAGTTCATGGTATCAGAGCTTCAAGCCTGAAGTAATTTTTCTTTGCAGATATCAAAGAGATATCATCAAAAAGTGATGTTCAAACTAATATGATATAGTCATTGACAAAATTTTAAAACATATGGACACATCAGTAGAGGATGCCTCTGGCAGTTTCTATGAAAATGTGAAAATGATTTAGAGTAAAGCAATAATATTAGAATATAATAGCAACAGCAATTCACCCTTACTTATCTCAGTATTTATAGCATTTAGCCCAGTGCCTGGCAATGGTTTAACAGAAGAAAAAAATATTTTTAGAATAAATGAATACCTCTTCATTCTACTAATCCTCTCCCCTTTAATTTCAACTTTATTTTGAGACCTACTTTCTTCCTAATGATAACTAGGTCTCTCCCAGCCAAGAGACAAATTTATAGGGACTATGGAAAATGACCAAATTCCAAAGCTTTCCTGAAAGGAAAAATACAACTAGAATCTCTATCTGCAGGAAAAATGATAGCAAAGTTATATGTATTTGAAAGGGAGTCATCATCTTGGGGGAGGAACATGCACAGCAGGCCATTGGGTAGCTGATAATCTGTCCTGTGCATTTTACTTGATATGGGAAAAATAGCATATCTATTTGTTTATCTGTATAAACAATTAGGTCAGAGTTAAGCATTCTTCATATGAGAAATTATTCCAGGCTTCATAAGATTCAAGCATAGCACAAAATTGCATTGCACATACTACATGAGTAGTAGGATATGAAAGTGTAGGGAATGAATTCATACAATGACTGAGATCCTTTGGTCACCAGGAAAGATCTATTCCAGGATGAACTAAGATCCTAAGTGCCACACCCCAGTAAAAAATAATTAAGAGGCATTTTTATAAAAATTAAAACTATTTATGAGGGGGAACCCTATAGTATTTTTATTGTATTTACATGATGTCTTCTTCAACATTTATTTTACAGCAAATATGATATAAATTATTTTTAGTTGTGTTTTCCATGCCCTATGACTGAGTATGCTGAAATAATTGCAGTCAAACCTTTTCCTAATAATGAACCCAAGTGAAAAATACAACATGAGAATTTTAGAGGTTAAAAATGTAATATGGGTAATACCATTTAGGGAAACTAGAAAAACAGCCATGAGGCTAGGGAGATGGCTCAGTGGTTTAGAGCATTTGCTGCTCTTGCCAAAGACCCAGGTTAGTTTCCCAGCCCCCATCATGAGTAGTTCACAACTTCCTGTAACTCCAGATTCATGGAATTCATGGCTCTCTTATGGCCTCTTTGGACACCTATATACATGTGGTGCACATGTGAACACTCAGACACACACACACTCACATATTAAATCAATCAATCAATCAGCAAATATATTTTTTTTTAAAAAAATGGGTTAGCTTGGCAGTATATACTTTATGGACTCAACTTGGCTGCTTCTAGTCACTATACCTTTATTAAATTTTAATGTTGCATTTACTAAGTTTGAATATCTTACTGCCATTCACATGGTATAATTTAAAACATAAAATGTTGATGCATGAAATACAGTATTCCGCCTCCTCTGGGATAGATTTTCAGGTATAATTACTTGTCTTCTTTGTTTTCAAACAAACAACAGATTAAATACTAATCATAGTGTTTCGTGCCTTGGTTATTCTTCAAGAGTACAAGTATAGTGCTTTCATTTTCATTGTGGAATAGAATTTCTTTACAGGTGTACTGCATTTTTCACTATTTTCTGCAAATAAACAGGTTGACTTTAGAAGTTTGGTACTACTGTTAATAACACAACAAACATCCTCACTGAAAATATCACACCAAACAATATGGATACGTATCTAGAATACACTGAGAGCACTTTCAGTTACTGTTTAGAAAGATAACATTATTCCATGCATTCATATATTCTGATTCTTCTGCAGGAATGCATATATTTTTACATATAGTCATTATATCATTCTCTTTCTTTCTTAATGAATACTGCTTATTTCTTAAGATAAGTTTGCATTTACTAACACAGTATATCACCATAGATTATTCCAAGTCTAGGAAAGAGAATAACATTATGGTGATGAATTTTCAATGTTTTATTTAATTTTTAAATTATCTGTATGTTTGCATCTGTATGGCGAGTAGTACATATGTATCATGAAGGCTCAAAAAGGCTGTAGTATCACTAGGAGTAGAATTTACTAATAATTGTAAGCTGCCCTTTATGGGTGCTGGGAAACAAACTCAGGTCTTCTGCTGGAGCACATCATGTTCTTCACCTCTGAACCATCTCTCCACCCCTGATTGTACAATTTTAACTAGTATTAATTTTATTATGAGTAAGTCAAAACATGTCATGTGCTTTCGTCAGCTGTATCTGCATCTATTGGCCATTTCTATTCTTTGGTCCTGTTGAATTTATTCTGTTTTTCTTATTGATCTGTAAAAATATTTTCCATAGCATGAAAAATAGCTTTTTGTGATATGAGTTAACATTAATTTCTATTTTTATTCATCCTGAGTATTTATAATGCTACAGTCCTTTAAATTTTTGATAATTGGCAGAATGCTAAATAATTCTTAAATGTTTATAGACAGAAGAATTCTAGATAGTGGAGAAACAACTTAAACTAGTTTGTCTATATGTATTTCTTTAAGTAGTCCTGATATACTCTTGGGATTTTCTTGGAACCTGATTGTAACTTCACTGGCTTACTTGGTAATGAGGTAAGAAAAATCATGAACAAATGGTTTCATAAATGGAGGTTTTTTTCTGTCCTTCCCTGTACTGTGGTTATTAGTAAATAACTACTCAGAGGCTTATGTTAATTATAAATGTTTGGCTGATGGCTCAGGTTTATTATCAGCTAGCTCTTACATTTAAATTAACACATTTTTATTAATCTATGTTTTGCCATGTGGCCATGACATTACAGATCTGCTGGCATCTTGCTCCTTGGGCAACTGGGTGGTATCTGCCCTAACTCTGCCCCTCTTTTCCCTGTATCTCTGCTTGGATCTCACACCTGGCCCCATCCTACCCAACCATAGACTAAAGCAGGTTTATTTATTAACCAGTGGGAGCAACATAAATTCAGAGTATACAGAAAGGCATCACACATGATGGTTTTTCCTTAAAAATAATGTAAAATACATTTTTATTCTTTTCTTCTAGTGCTTTGATGATTTCTATTGCATTGTGTTTTAACATTAGTCTTGGAATAATCAGAATTTCTTTTATTCAAAAGCAAGAGGTATAAATCTACTTCACTTAATTTTAGAGAAATCTATGGGCCCAACCAAAGTTGAACAACTGTCCTTTCTTCTCAGATTTGAAGGCTTTTATATATAATTATATCAATCCATTATATTTTATTTAATACATACTGTATGAACTGTTCTTAAATAAGGGCAACCTTTGACCCTGAACACATTTGTTAGAGCCTGGAGATGTTGTTATTATCACCACTTGGGAAAGTTACACATATTTTTGAATGAAAGACATGGATGTGGTAAACATCCCAGAATGTCCTGATCAACCCACAAAGAAAATAATAATTTAACATTTCTCCAAAGACCACTAATTCTGTGTTGTGCGTGTTTTAGACACTTAATGATATCCTAGATTTTATATCTAGGGGGGTTAGTCTGTTAACTTCATGCAGTTAGCTACTCACAGTATCTATTCTAGGTTTCTAATACAATTAATCCATCTCTTCCCTAGTTGCTTAGGGTCAGAGTGTTTTCTTTTAATATTCTTATTAATTTATTGATAATAAAAATTTTACTGTTATATTTTCATCATAGTAACTAATCTTCAACTCATGATAGATGCATTTCCCTTCCTTATCCACCCACATTATCTTCTTATTTTTCTCCTGAAGCTTTAAGTCCAATTTATGCTGCCTAAAACCTTTGGAGTTGGACCAGAATAATATCCTACCCTGAATTATGGTCCACCCACTGGGGGCTGTACACTCAAGGAAAATTGACTCTCCTTCTCTGCACATGCCAGTTACTAGTAGCTCCTCATATAAGGGTAGGACTTCATGCCTGTATCTCCTCCTCCCCACCCCCTGACACCTTGCTGAAATTTTGTCTAGTTCATGCCTTGTCTATGAACTCACAACCACTGTAAGTTCGTGTGTACATCTTCCCTATATGTCTATAAAACACTGTTTCCTTGAAACTATCTCTCACCTTTGGCTTCTATAATATTTCTGTCCCTTCTTCCACTTGATCTCTGAGCCTTAGGACAATGAGGTGTAACATAGATTTCCCACTTGGGACTGAGCACTCCATTGTTCCTTATGCTCTGCACTTTGACAAGTTGTAGATCTTTGTTTTAATTACTTTCTACTGCTAAAACAAACTACTCTGATGAAGTTTGAGAGATGCACTTTTCTATGGATATAACAATAATTCATTTCAAGTTGGTTTAATACTATATCCATCTAACAGAATAACATTAGGCTATCCCTTAGAGGTGATGGTCTGTCTTTCCACAGCTCTTGGCCTCAAAAATGGTGGCAGGTATGGATTCCATCTTATGGTTTTTTACCCCTCCCCCAATATTTATACTTCTATTGTACCTGTGGGTATAACTTGGCAGAGTTCACAGCAAGGTAAGACATGATTCCTTTCACTTTGAAAGCCAGCCAGTAGGAATGTTTTTTCACAGCAACAGAGCTCAAACTAGGACAATTCCCTTGTAATTTTTTTTATTGTTTGAAATCAATTGATTTCTTTAAATTAATTTACAGGTTAATAAATGTTAATCGACTTTGTAAATGATTTAAATCTCATAATTTTTACAAAAAAATGGTTGGTGTTTTATTATATATAATTTGTAGAATTCCAAAGCATGGCAATTTGTAACTCTAAAATTTTTACTTTGTATTACATTCCATTTTAAATTATATTGGTTGATAATTTTAAAATATTATTATGAAATAGTGAAAATGAAAGTTTTCTTGTCTTAATGCTATGGTTTCACAATAAAAACAATAACCTCTCTAACTGTTGCCATTTAAATGTAAAACTTGAATTCTATTAATTTTGTACTATTTTTGGAGATTATTTTGATCTACTATGTTTGATAATATTTTGTATGTACTACTGATTATAGAGCATTCTTTCATTACTATTATAAATTGCATTTTGTGATGACTTTTTATAATTTCAATGTTTTCTTGATTTTGTTTATTAATATTTTACTTATAATGTTTCCATAATTTCAACATATTACATTTAATTAAGCACTTTAAACTATTATGAAAGATCATATAACTTTTTATATACTTATAAAACAGATATTACAGATACTTTCTCATTTTAGACATTTTAAATGTTCTGTTCAATGATATTCATTACATTCAAATCTTTCTGCTACACAATTATTTTTAGTCTCCTACATATATATTGAATGGAATCTTTGAAGTTATTCATAGTTGATTTGATTTCATTGTCTTCTTTGGAATTTCTTTTTCTTCAGTGCTTCTTCTTTTCTTATTATTAACCTCAATTGTTCACTAAAATATTTTAATGAAAAATTTCTGGATATAGTTGTTAATTTAAATAAATAGATCAAAAAGTATTACTAATAAAAATATTTGTTATTTAAACAGTGATGTATGATTTTTATGTCTTTTTTATATTAATTTTCTTTTCTTTTCTTTTTTTGGCTTTTCAAGACAGGTTTTCTCTGTGTAATAGTCCTGGCTATCCTGGAACTCACTTTGTAGACCAGGCTGCCCTCAAACTCAAAAAGATCCGCCTGTGTCTGAATGCCCCCACAGAGCTTGTAGGATCCCTATGTAAAATATCAGTCAATGTTGCTTGATGTTTTATGTACATTATTACAAGACATCCATTCATATTTTGAAGGTGTCAATAAATGATCAGTTTATATAGCTAACTGCCTAAGGACTAACTTAGCCCAAACTTCATCAATCCTAATATGAATACAGATACTTTTTCAGAATTTCTATGTATTTTCTAGAAAACGAAGCAAGTATATACTATTAAATAGCTTCAGTTAAAAGTTCTTTGTAGATTATGAGAGACTTGTATTTCTTACATCATGTTCCTTTCCAGTTCCTATGTCTGAATAGTTATATACATTTAAAAGGCATCTAATACTCTAAGCATTTGTTTTACAATGTTGTCACTAGGTATAAGTATTTACCCTGAGCCATTGCACAGATGAACACACAGTGACTGCCTGCATGTACCAGACTTACAGGAGGTGAAGCCAGTTAATATCCAGTGTGGATGAGAGATTTCACAATGTTTCATTTCCATCTGAGAAGTGATTGGCAATTGATGGCTTCAGGGAAAGGGAAAGTGTATTATCTTTGAGGAGCAGCCCCTGAAAGACTGCCTATGCTCCAGTAGATGGTCCTTCACCTATGTGCATGCAGACATCATTAAGTGGACTAAATACATTTAAAGCAAGGACAGAGAACATAAAGTTAGTAGAGAAAGTAATGATGATATATGGCGAAATTTGGGGAGTTGATTGGGGGTGGATTTTATCAAAATACATTATATCCATTTATGAAATTCTCAAATAGTAAAAAACACATTTACTGATTTATTCCTACTCACTCTTCAAGTCTCAGCTTCAGCTCTAATTTTTCCAGGGAAACTATAACTCTTCTGACCAAGTGAGTGATTTCAATTAAAATACAATGAATGTGCTATATCAATTTATTTTCTTATTCCTCTTACAATTGAAATGGAATTAGTATTTGTATTATTAATTGTGTTTGTGATTATCTCTCTTTATAGTACACTCCATAAAGACAAATAATGACATGTATAACAAAAAAATAAAAACCATTTGTATTTTGAAATAAAAGGTAAAATTATCTTTACTTTTAGAAGATACAATCTTACAAGTAGAATTTCTTAATTTCGCATTTCACACACACATACATACACATGTATATATGTACAGAAATTATCCCTCTAGATTCACTATGAATACTCCAGATGACAGTTCTTTTGGAAAACAATCTCATTTTCAATAGCATTAAAAATAAAATAGAAATAAATTTAATCAAAGAGTTAATGATGCAAACTACCAAACAATGATCAAAGAAACTAAAGAATACACAAATAAAAGAAAAGAAATTCTACCCTATTGATGGACTGGAAAATAAATACCAATACTATAAAAATATGCGTGATACCCAAAGTAGTGCACAGTTTCAAAATAATCTCTACCAAGTTAGCAATGGCATTTATTTGTCAAGAAGTATGAAAAACATGGTACCAGAGGGAAAAGGTAATCATGAATTTTGGGTAGCTGTGGATTCTGACAGGGACAATAATGAATGACCTGGCAAGACATAGCCAAAGGAACAAAAGTGGCATGAATACCAGGGAAGCAGCCAACCACTTCTTTATTGGATGCAAAGCCCACTCCACAAGGTAAAACCTTGCACCATTATCAGAGCAACAGTCCCTTGAGTAGACAGTCCATAGACCCTACAGAAGAAATCTATTACTATTATTTTGCTAAATAGACATAGTACTGAAAAAGCTCTTACTGAACTATTGATTTCTCCATATATCAGTGCATCTCTTACCCTTCATTAAAGAAGAATCTATTTGTAGTAGATGGTATTTAATGCAAACACCCATAATAAAGCAAGTATAGGGAATAAGAGATTGTAAAATGTTGCATGATACTTCGTTTGTGTTCTGACAAACAAAGCTTACTGAAAGATCAAAGAAGCAGAGCAGCCAGCCACTACAGTCTTCTTACCTCTATGAAATCTCAGACTGAATGGTGGCTGAGATCCTGTCTCCACTCACTTTATAATCCTGTTTCCACCTCCCCAGTGCTGGGATCAAAGGCATGAAATCCTAAGTGTTGGGATCAAAGGTATGAGCCACTAGCACGTGGCCTGTTTGGTTAACTAGTGGCTAGGTCTGCTCTCTGATCTCCAGGCAAACTTTATTTGTCAGAACACAAACAAATTACCATACAGCAGTAAAATGCTAAGCTACAAAAAGAACATCTATACTATACCCCCTTCTCCAAAGGCTCAGGGATCAGTATGAAAGAAGGACCAGAAAGATGGTAAGTGCCATAGGCAATGGATGTGCAACAATGAAGCTGTTTTCCAGAAACAGGAAAGTTACATAAATGGATTTACAATGGTCGTTATGGAGTGCCTAAGAACTTAGCAAGCTCAGGCTAAACAAAAACCCCAGCATGGAGAGGCGAGATGGCTTGAATTTCCACCTTTAGGTGAGAAGCTGCTGAGAGCTGAGAGCTTTTGGAAAAAGGAAAGTCAGCTTTCCTTAGTAGTGTTTCCTCTGGTAACTCAACCATCAAAAGCCACCCATTCAAGGATATGTGGACAGCACCAACTGAATCCGCACTCAACTGAATCAATGATAGACGAAAGCAACATGAACTGAAGTGTGTGGGAATCTGAAGGAAGTTGGGGGAAGGGGGAGAATATGATCAAAACTCATTGTTAAACAAAATCTCAAAGAACTAGTAAAAGATGAAGGTTAAAAAAAAGAGAGAATTAAAAAAAATACTAAACCTCAAATCAATCTTAGATGACCATAAAGTTGGCAATGTGATATTCTAACAGTACCTTACTTCAAGCAATAATATAAAGCACAATAATTGAAATGTGGCATTTCACTGAAGACAGATATATAGGCCAACAAAATTTAATAGAATGCCCAGAACCAAAGAGCATGATTATGGTCAACTAATTTTTGATGAGGGCTGTTGATTACAGGAAACCTGCGATACAGATCAGCAAAACTGAAGATAGTCTCTTCTCTTACACATTTTACAAAATTCATTCAAAAAATATTAGAGACATAAACATAATTCTTGAAAGTATAATACTTTTAGCAGAAAACTCAGAGGAAACAATTTATTATTTGAGTTTGAAGGACTTGATAGGACACTGAAGACATGGGCAAAAATAGAGGAATTGATTACATAAATATTTAGAACTCTGACAGAAAGAAAAAAAATAAGGTCCCATAAAACACATGGTGTATGGAGAAATATTTGCAAAGCAGTGATTTACTATTCACAACGTTTGGAAAGTTTCTACACCTCAGCATCAGGAAAAATAATAGCAACACTTGATAATAAATGAAAACAGTACTTCAATAAAACTTATATAAAGAACTTATACAAATGACCCTCAAGTATAAAACAATTACCACTATCACTAACCATATAATATGACCCCAAAGACCTGCTAGACAAAAGTTTATGAAGGTTTCAGTGTTTATATTCAGATTTAACTGTGCAGTTCAATGGTAAAGAATTCAGTATTTAAGAAGAAACTCTCATTTGTAGCTGTCAGTGTTAGTATAAACATTTTGAAAATTAAATTAAAATATATACATTTCATAAAAATGTTAAAAACCCTTGGATATAAATTGACAAAATACAAAGAAGATTTATATACTGTAAAACTACTAAAAGAATGCCATGAGAAATTAATGACAGCTTAAGATGATTAATACATATAGTTTACTCATCAATTAGAAAACACAAATTATCCTCAAATTGATCTGTGGATTACATTTAAGCTACATCAATCACTCAGCAAATACTTTCCTTGATCAAAATTTACAGATTGAATTTAAATTATATTTTGGAAAATGGAAGAACTTTAAGAGTGAAACACAAAATAAAAGGACAAAGATGCATTGTGCTCACTGTTTTATATCAACATTTACTCTAAAATTACAGGTCATGTAAAGCCCAGAAAGTACATCAAGTTTCACTTCATTTGCATACATTATAAAGGAGTTCAAACTCTAAGAGTAAAATCAGATTTCATGGTAGATAATATCTAGAGATGAAGGTGTGTACTTACAAAATATAAATAGAGAATGATTGGAATGTTGATAAAATTCTTTGCAGTGATATATATTCTCCCTGATTTATGTTTAGAAGACTGTATTCTGTATATGTTGAACATTATCACAGCTCACATGTCCTTAAAAATTTGCATTTCACAGAGCATAGTATGAATTTTTTGTGATGGAAGACTTTATTAGTGAATCTGATGAACACAAAATGATGCCATACTGTCACAGCAGCTTTTACATATCCACCTGTTTAATAGTCATGTTACTATCATTCAAGTATTTATGTTCACTTTTCCATTAAACCTCCCACTTATTTATACATTGAAAATACCTCCTTCACAAATGTACTATAGATTAATCATAATATTTGATAATTACAGGTTAATCATTATAAAAAAAACAAACCTCAGGGGATGGGAATAAAATGAGTAGTGAATTTAGAACTCCTTCAGTCTGAATTACAGCTTTCCCTCTCTATCAGAGAAACCTCAGAGTGAGAAAGTATGTAATTATACTTTCCCTAGCTGTTACATAACAGCATTAATACTTACTTCTGGGGAGGGTTTTTGAAATAATATCTTGCACATAGTCATAACAAATACTATTTTAAAATCCCCCTCCCTTCTCGTAATGCCAGTAATTCTTTCTTTGAATACATTTTCTAATATTGTGAGAATTTTGTACTCAGTTCACTTGTATGATACAATTACATTATAAAATTATGCTGTAGTTATAAGTAATTAAGTGAAATTTTAAATTACAAAAAGATAAAAGGTGAGGATTGATTAATAATCCAAATTCTTCACCCTCACCATTAATTACAGCAATGTACAGCCAATACATTTTGAAATGTCTACAAACAATTTAACACAGCTATGTAGCATAACGAGGTTGCATATGGCCCCTTGTTGCCTCCATGATAACCACGGAGTTATCAGGTCCAATAGAGATTGTGTCTCACACAGAATATATGCAGTGGCTCTTTATAGAAACAACCAACCTCTGCTACAACAATAAGCCATGAGATTGCTGTCCATTCAAGATTCCTAGGTTGTAGTATATAAAAGAGAAATAGAAAACATACTATTAATTTTACAATGTCACTTCTAAATTCATTATCTTACACATATACCATAATTCTTACATTGCAAAATAAGTTCTGATAGCCAACATCTTTAGAGCCAAGATATAAATTATATTACCATTTATATGATGATTTAGAAGACATTTAAATACCCAGCCATGCAGAAATTACTCAGAATACTTCAAGACGTCAAACTGATTTTTGTTCCACTGCTGGGTTCTCACTCAATAATCAGAAAGAATGAGAAATTTCATATTTCAACAGTCATGTTCTAGCTTCAACTGGATTACAGCTAAAAAGGGAGTGATTCTTACTGACACTTTCTTATCCTCAAAATGTCTAAACAACTAGTAGATGCCAAAATCTATTCTTGAATACTGATAATAAAAAGAACAGAAAAAGCACACATATGTGTCTACCATATATTTACTAAAAGCATTTGTATACAATACAAAAATTAATCACATGTAGCATGAAGGATAATGAAAACCATTTTTTTTTAATTAAAGGAAATATAAGTACAAAGATGACCAGTTTAAGTTATTTGGAACTGTCCCCTGAAAGATTCCTACTTTCCCATTGCTATTTGAGACTTCTAATGTAGTTTGATTAAAAAAAGAAACTTTTCTCATTACTATCACTATGTTTGTTTTCTGGTTGAGAACATGCCTATCATGCAAGGGACCACTAACCTGGTCTTGACTGTGTGACTGGGCCACTATACATAAACTTTTGCCTTAACGTTAAGTATCTCATTCTCTACCAGGACACGGTTTCATTGAGCCAGCAGCCATACCTTGCTGTGTGACCTGTCCTCAAGTCACTTTAACCCAGAGAGGTTAGAGCATTCGCTTACTCCAAGGGTTAAGTGCAATGATGGACTATAACCAGAAGAGGGAAGCAGAGGGTTGTCGAGTAAGAGCCGATGTTGTCATAGGTCTTCCCTAAAGAAGCTGTATTCAAAATACCAGTATAGTCAAAGTCAAGAGAGTAAGAACACTGAGTAAATCACCAGTAAAAGAAGAACATAGGTTAAAAGTAACAAGAACAGCCTAGGATATCATATTCTATAGAAGAAATGAAGAGCTGACAGCATGGTTGACAGGTCAAGAGCTCTAACCTGAGAAGCAGTCTTAGCTGCTATCAGAACTTTGATTTCCTATCAACTGAACTAAATCCCTACATTATATTACTACCTGGATAGCTTTTTCCCTATTGTTCCTTTCAATGTCTTTGGCTATGTCTACTTTCTTTCTCCTTCATTCACCCTATGCCTGCTAGATTCTACCCAGTGAATAATAGAATGATCCCTAAGTATGCCAGGAGATCTCAGGATTCAATGCTTCCTTCATTAGAACATAGTGCATACTTAATCACCATGAGCCCCTTGCTTAAGCTTGTGCCTAAAGAAGTATGAAAACTGCATTCTTGTGATGATCTTTTATTTGAGAAGACCATGAAGGTGAAGCCAAAACCAGCTATGTGGTTAATTACTGCAATTCCTTCTACAGCACAACACCTGTAGACACTCCATAATTTTTATTTTTCAGTTTCCTCAAATGGTTAAATAATGCAATTAAATCCTAATTTTATGTTGTTTGTGTTTCACAAGCGCAGCAGTAGGACAAATTTTATTTCCACCTTATGCTCTACAGAGCCCAGACATAACACATCTTTTGTCACAGCGCCTAGCAGGAAGCCATCCTACTGAACCCTTTGGGCAGTCTCCTGACAGTGATATTAAACAGATGAACTAGAAAATGCAGTAAAGGAAACCAATATGATCTTTAAATCATCACCCTCTATGACCCTCAGTCCAAAGCAAGCCAGAGGTCAGAGCTGTCCCCACGCGCCTTGGCCAATATTCGGCCACCTGTCAACTGCAGTAGACTTGCCAGCAGCTTTCTATGGACAAGAGCTAACAGAAGTTCTGGGCAAAAAGCCAGACAGTCATCCAGAGTCTTAGAGCCAAGTATATGAAAATGGAAAGAGAGAAAACACTGAGTTTTTTTTTCCTCCCAACAATACTCTAAAATCAAACAACACTGTTTTCCAAGTATTTGTGCTTTCCTATTCTTCATAACAGATGTGAAAAGGCATTAATTATTGTTAGTTTGTTATATTATTATTATTATTATTATTATTATTATTATTCCTACTTTAGAGTCCTTGTCATTTTATGAATGTTCCTCCTGACTGCCCAATTTATTTTTGTGTAATTCATGTGACCTGGTTTATACTTCATATTGCATATTAATTTGGACTATCTGATTATACAGGTAAATAAGAATTATCTCTTGGATGAGGTCAGGATGGAAGCATATAATTTTTTTCTATAAATCCAGTTTTCATTGAACAAGCATCTGACCCTTATTATATCACTCAGTCTCTCTGAATTACAAATGAAGAGCAGAAAAAAACAGGACTTTGCCAGGTATCTCTATCCTTTCAGTCTTATTTCAGTTCTTGACAGCAACTCGAATGTTATGTATACATAAGGTGATTAAAAACTTGCACAAAATTAAATCACTTCCTTTTTTATATTACCAAAAAGAAAACAAAAGTGAATCTTGGCACTTGAAACACAAAGTTAACAGAATCGTGTGTGTGTGTGTGTGTGTGTGTGTGTGTGTGTGTGTGTGCTCAAGTGCACACACGGGGGGGGGGGGGGGGGGCTGATGTGTAAAAAAGCCCCAGTCACTACTGGTAAGCATGCAAATTAGTACAAACCAGTATGGAGGTTTCTCAAAAAATTAAAAATAGATCTACCTTGTTATTACTACTTCAGGGCATGTACACAAAGACTACATCCTACCACAGAGACACTTCAACAACCATTATACTGCTGCTCTGTTTTCTCTGTTCATGATCACAAGAAAATGAAGCAAGCCTAGCTGTCCATCAACAGATGGATAATGAAAATGTAGTATACATACACAATGTAATTTATCCAGCTGTTAAAATATAAAGTTTCCAGAAAATGGTTGGGCCAGAAAAATGTGATTAACAGAGGTGACCTACACTCAGAAGGACAAAAGTTTGCATGTTTTCTCAAGGATCCTAGTGTGCACACTATGAGGAGATCAACTTTTCTCACAAAGACAGCCCTATAGCAGAAAACAAGCATGTATGAGGAATAGTCAAGCTGGAACACTCCAGAAATCTGGAAGTAGGAAGAGGTTAACTCATATCCAGATTATACTCCCATCCCGTCGGCTAGACCATGATCACTGAACGTTTGTCATGCTCTTTACTGTGCTTCCTAGACCCTGCTTCTCACACTGACAATTGTATTAAGTGAGTTTAACAATCACTGACGTATGAAAATAAACAATGAAGCTTGCATGTATTGCATATATTGAGTATATTTTCTCATAACTCTTGGAAAGTAGAATCAGATTAGAAAGGTGGATGTTACCCAAGTGCTTGCGACATTTAAATTATCCTGATTCTTGCATTAGATAATCTGAAAAAATAGGATTTATAGCAAAGAAACTCTTCTTAACTCTGAGTTATTCATTAATTTAAGTTCAGTCTTGTCATGTGGTTAACACAACTTCCAAGGAGTGTGATAATATAGACACAGATTTGGAGGCCTCCTCATTCTTACCATTTAAATATACTCAGAGAGATATTCCTATGAATTCATCTTATAGTTTTTAGGCTTCTTCATCATACCCAAGAAACTAATGTGTTGTCAAAGAAATACTAAGATGATGTTCCTTTCAGACTTGTAGAGATTTTGACTTCCCAGGATAAATTGATATAATACGTGTTTTTTAGTATTTCAATTTTTCACTTTTATCTTGAAAGCCTGATGAAAACCCATATGTGAAAGAGCAGGGAGGTTTAGGTAGGTAAAGATATTCAGAAATGTTCTTTTCAAAAACCATGTTCCAGTGTTGCATTCTGGTTAAATGAGAAAAAGTATTGGGATTAAGGAAGAACACCAAAAAGACTGAAATAATATAAGCACCATCTAGGAGTAAGTTATTCTTCAAAGGAAAAGTTACATACTGAGAAATAGTTATTGGTGAATGCATTCTTTCTGTTCAAGGGTTCTATGGAATGAAGTTACCATCCACCATTTTATTTAATTCTCAAAACAGTTCTACAAAGTATACATTTACTTCCATTATTGGTGAGAAAAGACATCTAAACACAGGCTTAGTGGCACAGGATCTGAAAGATATGGGCTTGCCCATGGAGCTCAGTGAAACTGTTCACTTTGCTTGCTGCTTCCATTTGAAATCTGAAAATCATCATGTCTCTGCAATTTCATTTTTTAGAACAAACATCAATTGCATACTGTGGTCATAGTCTTTCAGGTGCCGGAACATCATAATCATTCTAAAAAGACTTTGCTGGATGGTTAACTTTAAGTTTCAAGTCATTCTGAATACAAGTAAAGAAAAATCTATTACACATTGTCTTAAAACACATGGACTACAACTTACACATGACAAGCAGTGCAGAAATGTTGCTATGTGGACCAATAGCTCAATTAGAGTGTTATTTCCTCCCTCTCTCCCTCTTTTTATCTGTCCTTTTCTCTTCTCTTTTTCCATAATCATATGGACATTGGCCTCAACTTTAGGTATGTATCTGCAATTAGCAACATAATGAAAAATAGTAATGGATAACTATGTCCATAACAACTTAACATGAATTTAAGTGCATTTGATGTCCTCTGTTTGCTAGTTTGTATTCTTTTTCATAATGACTTACTCTTAAATAACACATATTATGTGGAAGATATCATTATCTCAATTTTATAGATAGTGAAAATTGAGATGAAGAAAGATAATTCTTTTACTTGTATTCAAAATCCTAAAATTAAAGTCATATTCCAACTATATACTTGGTTCTGAAGATGATGTTTATAACTTATGCTATGCTAAAGCCAAGCAGTGGTGTAACATGCCTTTAATCCCAGTACTCGGGAGGCAGAGGCAGGCAGATGGATCTCTGTGAGTTCGAGGCCAGCCTGGGCTACAGAGTGAGTTCCAGGAAAGGCGCCAAAGCTACACAGAGAAACCCAGTCTCAAAAAAACAAGAACTAACTAACTAAATAAATAAATAGGCATGTTTCATTTGCCTGCATCATCAAAACTGCCACAGTTCATCTCCATTCCAAATTCCCCTTTCCCTGTGAGAGAAGCATAATTGACAAGTTGAAAATCATGAAGCATCTCTTCTCATGAGTTACAGTGACTCAGCACTTTAGCACAGATCATACAACAGAAGCCATCCCCAGGATGCTAGTGTTTTCTATACAGACTACTATCTCCCCCTTTAACTGCTATAAGATGAGACATTGTGGCAGTGAGATGCTCAACCAGCCACCCTACACATTATTTTACTGAACTTGTGACATATTACTTATTAATTTAGGCTACTAAACATCTTCAATGTTTATTAGCTTAAATCAGTTGAGTGAATTAACTCAAAATAAGACAGAAAGTAAAGAGTGAATACAACTAGTTCAAAGGACAATAGCAGCATGAGAAATTTAACACAAACCCTATGAGGTATCATAGTGAATATAAATGATGTGGACATCAATAAAAACACAAATGTAAGAATTCATGCATTAAATTCCTTTTAGATTTTAGAATCAGGGGGCTAGAGAGATAGCTCAGCAGTTAAGAGCAATTGTTGCTCTTCCAAAGGACTGGAGTTTCTGTTTCCAGCACACATGTCATGTGGCTTGTAACCTCTTGAAATGCCTGTTCCAGGGGATCTGACACCCTGTTCTAACATCAAGTACACATACACATATATACATACATACACACACACATATACGCTATACACTCATACAGACACAAATGATTACCCATAATTAAAAATAAATCCTTTATGTCATTACTAATCAGGAAAAAAGCATTTGCTGTTTCTATACCAAGTCATATTGTACGTATATTGATAATCATCTAAGCCATACCAAATACTCTAGTGAGGGATTAACATAACAATCAACTGAGTAAAGAACATGCATTACTTGTGGTATAGAGAACAGCACATTTATTTGATGCAATTCCTGTAAGGCATCATGTAGCAGTGTGGCAGAGAAGAGATCTTCTAAGAGATCATGGAAGTTAAAACAAAGCTAATTCATTATCACACAATAAGCCAAACATACCTAACGTTCAACATTCCTTTAACAACCCTCTATATATTTTTCTGCTGGTTTTTAAGTCACTAAAATAATAACAGTTTTAAATGACTACTACTTGAACCTTCTTGTCTGGATTTCTGCCAATTGTGAAACTGTTGGGTGCAATATCAAGATAAGTGACAGCACTTGAGGTGAAATGACTGGTGATATAGACATGTTATTTTAGAACTAGATATGTTTCTGGATAATTAAAGTGTTGCTAAAGTCAGGGAGATTTATAAGCTTGTATAATGAAATTATTGATCTGATAACTTTTGGTTTTCCATGTAAATAGTGTCTTTAAATGACATGTGTTTGCCACAGAAGTGAAGTTTTGTGCTAACATGTACATTTTGCCAACCTTTCAGATGTTAGTTGAGGGCTCACATCTTTAGAATAAAGAAGGAAATAAAAGACACTAAGAAATGTTAGTAAAGCAAGAAAGGTAATCCCAACATTCTTGTTTTATTTTCAAAACTTATTTCTCTAATTTTGTTTTGGGTAAAGCTTATGTATTTAATACTTTCTTCATTCTCCCTTTCAAATCAGTATATTTAGTCTTTAACTTAATGAACTATCAATATCAACGTATCATAGTCTGATAAATAGATTCATGGCATAGCCAAAAACCTTCTCACAATTCAAATGTAAAGATATCCATCATGTCCCACTTGGAGAACTCTTCCTCCTTTTCTTAACTTCATTATAGTCATTGTCATCCGTCCAGGACAACAGATTTTTAAGACTTACATTTAATCAGTTTAATTTTATTTTCTAAACACAATCATTCATAAACATTTTTTTTCATGAAATAATGTCATACTGTTTACTTGTTTCAATCTATTTCCATTCTTCAAATTCCATTATGCTCCATTCTGTTACTAATTTTCATAAACTATAATTCTAATGGATACCTCATTTTCTTTCTTACACAATATTTATGTGTCATGAATTGTTGCTAACCCACTTTTGCTAAATTATAGGGAAGGCATGTGGGAAGGGCTGACAGAAGGAAAGGGAAGCTGTAAGTGATATTATTCTATTTCTATTAAAATATATTTAATTAAAAAACTGTGCACTGGAATTCTTATGAGCTTGGAGTAGTTTAGCTATGTGTGCTGTACATGTAAAGGGATAGGAGGCTTAGTGTATTGAGATGAGCATTATTGAAATGATGAGTTTTGAAATGTGTAGTTATATTGTAATCACAAAAAGCAAAAGCAAAACAAATAGAAAATTTTTTCAAGTATCACAATGTTTAGTGATAGACAAAAGCATATAAAATCAGGGCATGAACATGACTTGATAAATGAAGTAGACTTAATTTCAATACTATATTAAGAGGGACCAATTCAAATTCTCAGCATCTGTTTCACACCCACAAAACCCCTTAATAGCATTAATGATCTCTCAAAACTGGTCAGTTTTGTTTGTTTGTTTGTTTTAAAGCAAACTATGTTTCTTTTTAAAATGGCTTGTGTACTTACTCAGGCCAAAGGATATTAAAATCTACCACATAAAGCCCATTACCATAGGTAGAAATACAGACAACATACTTTTCCAGCAACAATTATCAATTACAGTTAAGAATTTTTCTGTAACAACCAAATGGATAATCAAAAATTGCAAGTATTACTGAGCAAAGTGCATCTCTGCAGTACTCAGTGTTGCTACTCAGTTTTCTAACTTAAAACAGCCAAAAATAGACTTTTAAAAAAGATTTATTTTTATTTTATATGTATTTGTGTTCTCCATATGCATATGGAGAAATGTTTCGTATGTTTATCTGGTTCCCACAGAGTTCAGAAGAAGGCATCAGATCCCCAGGAACTGGAGTTGCTAGGGAACTGAACTCACATCCTCTGGAAGAGTAACAAATGCTCTTAACTAGTTAGAGTTCTCTCTAGCTCTGAAGTATACATATATTTTTAATAATTACACCAGGGTGACTAAATTTATTTTCAGAAATCATGTCAGAGGAAATAAATTTTCTTTTATAACACCCTTTGCTGCATCTGACAACAAACTAAAGCATACCCTTTCATTGTTTCCTCCACCGCACACCAACTATTCCCAACTTTTTTCTGTTGTCTGTTTTCATTTGTCCTCTTGTTTTCATAAATTTACCTTTCTGATAAACAACAAGTCTGTGTGAAATAGAAATGTCTAGTCTCTCTTTTACCAAACATGCCTATGTTGTTTCATGTCAACATGTGCTTTTCCCATTTCAGATTGTTACAGTGAAACAGCTTCATCTCAGCCTCTACAGCATTAATCTCTACTTTTCTCAGTATACAACATTATGATCTTCCTCATGTGTGCTTTAAGTTCAATCTTTAATAGGTAAATTATCTCTTACATATTGATTTATTTACAAAATAAAATACTTTACATGTCAGTCCCTCTTACATACTATTTTACATAATTTCTTTGTGAAAGAAAATGTTACTGGAAAATGACAAATTAGAGTCAAAATATAAGGACAGTGACTACTCTGCTTACACTGTTTGTCCTGTACCACTGACTCCATAATGAGTGCAGAGATAATAAAGCTCAAATGGTCTCAGGAATTACCTAGTTCAGTGTTTTTGATTTAACATAATGAGGACCTGAAGAACCTGCCCAGGCCATGCAGAAGTGGAGGGCAGTGTGATTACAGTGTAGGACTATAGACTCATTCTGAACCACTCTCTTCCTGGCTTTTCCTTAGATCATCAAATAAAACCTATTTTTATTACAATGACTCTAACCTTGACTTTAAGGACATCTCCTCTTCTTTTTCCACATTTAAGACAAAATTGTTTTCTGCTACAGGAGATTAAGATAGTTGGCATTCCTTTATGCTTACTTAGTCTTTTCAAGCAATTATCTTCATCCTATCAGACTTTGAGATTAAACTGCCAGTGGTGACCTTATTAAAGTTCAGAGTTATAATATGCTTGCCTACAAATTGTTGAGAAGGCCTTCCTGAAGTAGTATAGAGAAAAGATTATGGACTCAGAGGCCAACATAACTAATCTTATTTTTTTTCAGTCCATGGTTTATAGGTCAAGTGATTCAATTGTCAAAATACATTGGTTAAGGATGCATTAGTATCAACTGTGCCAAGTGTTATGCTTATTAAACTTTATCATGATTTTTAATTATAAGATGTTTTAATAAGTGCATTGAATATTTTAGAAAAAAAACATTTGTTTCTTTTTTCTTTGACTCCACTACTCTACAGAAAGAGGAAGTGGTTATTTAAGTGGATAAGGTTTAAAACCTTGGTTGCTGCTGGGTGGTGGTGGGACACACCTTTAATCCCAGCACTCAGGAGGCAGAGCCAGGTGGATCTCTGTGAGTTCAAGGCCAGCCTGGGCTACCAAGTGAGTTCCAGGAAAGGCACAAAGCTTCACAGAGAAACTCTGTCTCAAAAAACCAAAAACAAAAACAAAAAAACAAAAAACAACAACAAAAAAAACCCTTGGTTGCTTATAATAACTAACAGATGTTGTTAAAAAATTTGATTAATTTTACTTGAAAAGTTGTTGCTTTAAAGACATTTATCTCTAATGCTATAATATATTTATTACATGCCATTAGAACAATTAATGGAAAAATCCCCCCAATATGAAAATAACACAAACATCCTGTTTCTGTATCAAATTCAGAAACTAATATTCAGATCGAATATTTCAAATAGTATTTAAAAAATAAAGACACATATAGTTGAAAAGGAATGTATGGTAAATAAGTTTGCCAAATTAGATAACCAAAGTTCAGGGTTACCTTATTTTCTACAATGAATATACCTGTATTTGATTACCGATTATAACTTTATTCATAAGCTACATAAAGTAATGTTGCATATTTTATTGAATTATTATATTTTTATATTATATTTGTATGTATGTAAATATTTTGGGGCATACTTATTTTAAAAATAAATGCACATTTGAGGATATCCTTACTATTTGTATCTAAAGAACTTTAGTAAATGAGATTATAAGATGGTTTCTGAGGTCATTTTATGGGTTTTCAGGTTAATAAAGTTTCTAAAAATAAGTTAAAGAGAAGCTAAGAAATTCTAAGTCATTATGAAGGAAAGATATATGTTTACTGTAAACATGATTAATGCTATGATTTGTAGATTTTTTTCTGAAAAGTGATTCAATTCCTTCACACAAAATTTGTTCCTGGCTTAAAAGAGACTTATCCATATCCAGAGAGAATGGGTCTTCTTCCTCTCCCCATGTTCCCACTAATGTGCCTGTCTTCACCCTACTCCAATTCCCCTATGTGAGCTTTCATACTTCAGTACTAATGATTGCTGAAGTTCCACTTTCTAAAGATTGTTCATGTATTACGTGTTAAAATTCGCAGAACTGAAAATATTTTGGATAGAGCTCTGCAAGACATGCTTAATGGTGTAAGTGGAATAACTTTGGAGGTGAGTATCACTTGTATAAATGGATCTATGGTCTGCTCAGTACTGGGGAATTCATGTTTGACAAGCTGGACAACATAAACCTAGCCAACTTCCCATGGTTGGAGAGGCCATGGACTCTACAGGAGAAACTGCCACTACTGTTCTCTTAAATTGATACAATTCTTTACTATTCTAAATCTTTATCATTATACCTTCGAGTAACTGTACATTTCACCTCTCCTCAAAGAAGCGTCTGCTTATAGTAAATGGAGGCTTCTACAGAGATCCACAATTGGCCTAAATGCAGAAAATAAATGATCCTGTGGTGTCTGTCCACCTACTCAGTACATCTATATAACGACTACAGTTGAATACTGGAACAGGATAGAAGAAATGGTATCAGGAAGACTGTAAGCTCCAGAGGACATATTAATACATATATGTGTATATTTATGCAAAAGTGATAAAGAAGAGATCATGAATCTGAATGAGAATGTATTCATATATGAAAATCTCAAAAATTATTTAAAATTATTTTGCCTTTGGGAAGAAGTAAAATGACTATTGGTCAACAGAAAGATAATTCCAGGACATTAGCCAATTTTGCTCTTAACTTAAAAATATAATTATATATTTTTCTTCTCATTGACTAGATAAACATATACAATTGGTCTTTGAATAGTTACAGTCATATTGACTCCCTAAAATAGTTATGTTTTTAAATATATTTAATATGTAGTTCTGTGAAAGCCACTTTTTAATGTCTCATAAAATTGCATTTCAACCAAGTAGACATTTATAGCATTATTGATGTACTACGAAGAAACCCTTGAATGTTCTTCTCCATTTTGGGTCATATAAGGAAAGCTGAATCTGATATCCTAGAGAAAACTATAAAAGTCACCAGTTTTGATGACTTTAGTTGTTAATTAATGCTGCTTGTCTTCTGTATATCATTGGAGAGCTAAACAGTATTTTTATATGACAGATGCTAAGCAGACTCATAAAGAAATATGTAGGATCTAGAGAAATATTCTTTCCACTTGATCCTAAATTTTAATAAAATCTTTCTGATCCTGTGGTGTGAATTCACCGAGGCTGACAAATGTTGGCAAGCAGGAAGGAGGTCAAGGTCATCCAAGGTCATCCAAGGTCATCCAAGGGATACTGACTTAGAAGGGTCTGGGCAGGTGACCAAGCACTTCCAGGACTGAATAATTCTAATGAAGAAGAATATTTACAAAAATATGTAGAAGAGACTTAACACTTTAATTCCCTTGGTTACCTGGGTCTTGGAGGAACGCTCTGGGAACAGTTACTTAGCACATTTGATTAAATGAAGACAGTTATCCTGGAAACCAAAGAAATGGAGATTTCTGGACAAATTCAAATTAATTATGTATGAGAAAAAATTCAGATCATTAGCCCAAATGTCCCTGACCACCAAACTTAGGCCGTTTAGGTTTTTGTTTTATTTTATTTTTTTAAATCCTATAGCCCAAGAAGTTCCTCTCTGACTAGACGAGCTGAAAGTAAGGAATAATAAGAAAAAAGAGTCAACAAACTTACCAAGTTTATTGCAAAATGAATTTCTATCTTGGTTGGAAAACAGGCAAGAAAACAAAATCATTTCTTTCAGTGAGAAAGAAAGGCTACAGATAGACTGGTTACATTTTCTTAGTCTCTTTCTTGAAGGCAAACGGGGCCCTCTAGACTGAGTAAATTGTGGAAGGTGCAGAGTACCCTTCAAGAGAAGAAGCTGTGCAAAAGGGGTAGTCCATGTTCTCTCAACCTTGCAAAGGCGGGCAGAGCAAGAAGATACCCACAGTGAAATGTTCTCTGTGGTTTTGTTCTTTGTGGCTTTAGGTGTAAGAGTGTCTATTCAAAATTAACAAACCAAATCTCTCACTCTCATCCTTCACAAGGTGGTGGTCTCAGACTTGGCAACATGGGATGTGAACTTTTTAGGTCATAAACTCATCACAGAGGAAATGAATTAAAATGAGATCATGAGAGTGAACTTTAATAGAAAATACGTGTGATTTTTGTTGAAAGGAGACACGTTGTTAACAAGCACACATATGGGAAAATGGCGTGTGAATGTAAAGACAGTGTTTCTAAACCTAAAACAAATCCTTCTTTAAAAGATTCAGATGGAATCATACTTTTCATATCTAGTACTATGTGAGAAAAATTTCTATATCTGGTATTTGGTACTTTACTATGAGATTCTTGAATGTATTGGTTATCTATACATATAGAAAGTTATAAATGTATAAATATTATACAAACAGAATGTCTAAACAACATATAAAATTACATTATAAATAGTGTATTTACAAGTGTTAAGTTAAATTCCTAGTTTAATGGGAGGGAATGTGAATTCACACTGCAATCATTAATCAAAGACATTTAAAGCATGTTTTAATGTTACTGTTAACATCTGTCCAGTAGTCATCCTCTCTGTTTCTATGGGAAGAAACCAATTCCTCAATACCTAGCTACAAATATCAGGGTAAGCATATACCAAAGTCTGGCCTATCTATTATTCCATGCACCTAGTACCTATGATTCATGGGCATGAAATAGGTTTAAAGAATAGGCCTACAGCATCTTTCAAGAACTTCCCTGTCATTAATTTGATTTAATTTATTTTAGACACAGTCTCAAATGCTTCAAAGTATGGTGATAAACTCCTAGGTTAAAGTGGGCTTCTGACTCATCCACCCCACAGCTAGGTCTGCAGGCATATATCACATTTGGCTTAATAAATTTGCTTTAAATTGTGTTTCTGCAACTTACAGACACATTGAAATAAACATAACAAATACACTCTTTAAAATTTTTTTTCAAAAAAATAATCCCAATAATTTAAAGGGAAGATAGAGTCTCTATATATGAATATATAGATTGATATGAGCTATAGAATATATAGGCTAAAGTGAATGTATAAAATATAATACTAGATTTTTTATGTTGAAATATCTGACTTTACTAAATTAGAAATCTGGATGGCTCATCTGTGATTATACAGAAATAAATGGAAATGTTAGATTTCAAGTCTTGTCAATCCTAAAAAATCAAATTAACAAGTTGTTGAAGCTAAAAAAAAACAACTCATTTATCAGACTTCCTATCCTAATGCTTGCCTTCTCTTGACAAGATCTCTGCTAAAATAGCATATTAATGAGTTACATTAACTATAGCACATGGTTTCCCATCATAATAGATCAACAAATGGTATTTAATAATACTTCTAAAATTAGAAGATTTTAAGCAATTTCATTCCATGTTTCCATGTGTATGATGTGTCACTAGAGTAATTGATCTGGTTCTTACATAGATTATAAATATGTATGTTGATGAACATTAAAAATTCCTCATCTTAATTGGAAGCTGGCTACTAAATTCCTCATTAAAGAAATAATAAATATCAAAAATAGTAATGGTAGTAATGCACATATTGTAATTTGTATTTTTTAGAATCTTTTAGAAACTCTGAATTACAATACTCCAGATTGGTACTTTTGGATATAAAAAGATATACTTTTTGCCTAAGATTTTTTTTAAGTGAGTCAGAATCCTGATTCTTATATGAAAGTGAACAGTGTGAGTGGCACATGCAGAACTATTGTCCTTCGCTCTAAATCTAGAATGTGAATACTCATGTAGGGCAAATAATGTCTAAAACACAAGTATCTCACTAGACTAATTGCTTTTTCAAGAATTGTATAAACAGCTTAGGCTGCCTTTTTCAATATCATACAACTCTGAAGAAGTGGTTCTCAACTTGTGGGTCATGACCCCTTTGAGGTTGCATGTCAGATATCCTGCATATCTGAAGATATTTGCATTATGATTCATAACATTAACAAAATTCCAATTTTGAAGTAGCAAGGCAGTAAATTGATGTTTGAGGAGTCACCAGAACATGAGGAATTAGACAAGGAACTCAAGCAGGAAAGGAACCTGTAGGCAGATGTTGACAGAAAGACCATGGAGAAGTACTGCTTACTCACTTGATCCTTATGACTTGCTGAGCCTGCTTTCTTACAGAATCCAGGACCACCAAGTCTGGGGTGGTACCATCCACAGTGAACTGAACCCTCCCACATCAATCACTAACTGAGAAAATGTTCTATAGGCTAATAGCCAAATATTATGGAGGCATTTTCTCAATTGAGGTTCCTTCCTTGCAAATGACTCCAGTTTGTGGCATGTTGACATAAAACTAGCCAGCATACATTTTGTAACCAAGGTGAAGAAACATTGATATGGTGAACCCATACATTCCTGTGTATGGTGTGACAATTAAAAAAAAAAATTAACTCTACTTCCTAAATGAATTATTGCCATTTGTTTGTGATGAAAGTCCTTCATCAGTGTATTATAGTTATCAGTGCACACATCTCTTACCTTCTCAGCGAATTACCAATACACCTTTATTATTATATGCTATTATAAATGTGAATGTGTCTTCTCTTTTCTTTTCATTTTTCTTTCTTGAAACTCAAGACACTGACAACAGTAACAAATACTATACTATGAAGTTGCATCCCCAGTCTTCTTTTTATGTTCTTACTTTGTTTTGTTTTCTTTTTCAGGTAGCTCAATGTTTATACATAACCTGAAGTGTTACTGAATTAGTTCTAAATGTTTTATGGTAACATCTTTAGAGTTCTCTCTATATAAACTCATGTCATCAGCAAACAGACACAATTCTACTTCTTCATTTTTTTTTTCATTTTTTTGAGATAGGGTTTCTCTGTGTAGTTTTGGTGCCTGTCCTGGATCTTGCTCTGTAGCCCAGGCTGGCCTCAAACTCATTGGTTCTACTTCTTGAGTACTGGGATTAAAGGCGTGGGCCACCACTGCCCAGCATACTTCTTCATTTTTAATGTATGCTTTTTCATGTCTTTCTTCCCTAATTTTTATGGTTAGAATGGTATAATAGTAAATTGAACAGCAGTGAGAAGAATGTTAATAGATCTTCACTGAAAACAGTGTAGAGATTGAAAAGCCAAATCAATACTGAAGAAAAAGAATAAACTGGTACTATTTGAATTGAAATATACTAAAAAGCTATATAGTGTGTAAAACAATGTGATATTGGCTAAAAAAAAAAAACAAGTATAGACAATTTGGAAAGAAAAAACAGCCTAGAAATAAGCCCACATACCTAGAAATAATTTATCTTTGACAAAGGTACCAAGAAGAACAGTCAGAGCCAGCTCATTCTTTTTAATAAGAAGTGCTGGGAAATAAGATATCCACATAGAAAAAGATGAAACTAGACCTTAATCTCACACTAACAACAAAAAATGTATTCTTAGTTGAAGGGCATCTAGGTTATTTCCAGGTTCTGGCTATTACAAACAATGATGCTATGAACATAGCTGAGCATGTGCCCTTGTGGTATGACTGAGCATTCCTTGGGTATATGCCCAAGAGTGGTATAGCTGGGTCTTGGGGGAGATTGAATCCAAATTTTCTAAGAAAGAGCCATATTGATTTCTAACTGTCGTAGTTAGAACTCTCATCCAATGACTGATGGAAGTGGATGCAGAGATCCATGGCAGGCCCCAGGTGGAGCTACTGGAGTCCAATTGGTGAGAAAGAGGAGGAATTGTGTGAGCTAGAGGTGTTGAGACCCTGATTGGAAAAAGCACAGGGACAAGTAGCCAAACTAGTAGAAACACATGAACTATGAACTAATAGCTGAGGAGCCCCCGAACTGGATCAGGCCCTCTGGATAAGTGAGAGTGTTGATTAGCTTGAACAATTTGGGAGGCACCCAGGCATTGGGACTGGGACCTGTCCTTAGTGCATGGACTGGGTGTTTGGAGCCTGCGCCTATGCTGGGACACTTTGCTCAGCCTGGGTGAAGGAAGGAGGGGAATGGACCTGCCTCAACTGATCTACCAGGCTGAGCTGAATCTTCAGGGGAGTCCTTGCCCTGGAGGAGATGGGAATGGGGGAGGTTGAGGGCAGGGCAGGGGTGGGGCAGGAGAAGGGAGTACAGGGGAATCAGTGGCTGACATGTAAAGTTAAATTAAGTTATAAAATAAGGGGTTATAGTCAGAGAGGCAACTGCCCCGGGTCCCACCACTGGACACAGGCCATCCTGGGAGGACCTGACCAACTTGGCCCCAGTTTCTGGCCAATTGGAGGGCCCTGCAGGAAGGCTCCCCTTTTCCAAGAATGCAGGCAGAACCTGCAGTCTTCACACCCTGCCCCCACACCCATCTGACAGAGACCCCAGTCACTTCCTGAGACTCAGAGACCAACCACCAGCTCCTGTCCACCCCAGAACTCCCATCTGGACCAGAGGTGAGTGCCTGGGGTTATAGCCAGAGAGGCAACTGCCCCAGTGTCCCACTGCTGGACACAGGCCATCCCAGGAGGACCTGCCCAACTTGGCCCCAGTTTCCTGCCAATCTGAGGGCCCTGCTGGAAGGCTCCCCTTTTCCAAGACTGCAGGCAGACCCTGCAGTCTCCATACCCATCCCCCACACCCATCTGCCTGAGACCCCAGCCACTTCCTGAGATTCAGAGACCAGCCCCCAGCTTTGATCCTGCCCTGGAACTCCCATCTGGACCAGAGGCCAGAGGAACTCCCATCTGGACCAGAGGCCAGAGGAACTCCCATCTGGACAAGAGGAGCTCCCATCTGGACAAAATAAGGAGACCCCAGGGACTTCCCAAGACTCAGAGTCCAGCCCCCCAGCTCCTATTCATCCAGCACTCTCATCAGGACCAGCGCTCCCATCTGGCCCAGAGCTTCCATCTGGACCAGAGAGAGGCTCCCTAAATCTGTCAGCTCTCTCTGGACCAAGTACACTGATAACACCAAGAACGAACACAACAGGAGATGGGCAGGCCTCAAGGCTGAAGTACATACAACAAAATAAAGAGAAACACAGCATCACCAGAACCTAGCCCTTCTCCAACAGCTAGACATGAACATCACGGAATGGAAGAAGAAGAAGAAAACAACCTTATAACTAACATCATGAAGAGGCTAGAGCCTTATATAGAAGAAATCAAAAATAAAGTAGAGGAACAGACAAACAAAAAAATGGGAAGAACGCTATAAAAAACTAGAGGAAAGGACAATTAAAGCAAAAGAAAACAATAAGTCCTTGAAAGAAAATCATGAAAAAACAAGGGAGACAGTCCAAGAACTGAAGAGGGAAATAGAAAAAATGAAGAAGACACTAGCAGAAGGAATGCTGGAAATAGAAAATCTGAGTAAACAAACAGGAACTTCAGAGGCAAGTGTAACCAACAGAATGTAAGAGATGCAAGAAAAGATCTCTGGTGTTGAAGATACATTAGAATAAATAGATTCATCAGTCAAAGAAAACACTAAAACCAACAAAGACATGACCCAAAATGTCCAAGAAATTTGGGACACCATGAAAAGACCAAACCTATGAATAATAGGGATAGAGGAAGGAGAAGAATACCAACTCAAAGGCACAGAAAATGTATTTAACAAGATCATAGAAGAAAACTTTCCCAACTTAAAGAAGGAAATGCCTATGAAGATACAAGAAGCCTATAGAACACCAAACAGACTAGACCCCCCCCAAAAAAGTCCCCTCGCCACATAATAATTAAACAACTAAATGTACAGAATAAAGAAAGAATATTAAGGGCAGCAAAGGAAAAAGGCCAAGTGACTTATAAAGGCAAACACATCAGAATAACACCCGATTTCTCAATGGAGACTTTGAAAGCCAGAAGGAACTGGACAGATATAATGCAGACACTAAGAGACCATGCACGCCAGCCTAGACTAATATACCCAGCAAAACTTTCAATCATCATAGATGGAGTGAACAAGACCTTCCAAGACAAAACCAGATTTAAACAATACTTATCCAGAAACCCAGCCCTACAGAAAGCACTAGAAGGAAAATTCCAACCTAAGGAAGGCAGATACACCCATGAAAACACAGGCAATAGATAACACCACAGCAGTAAACCCCAAAGAAGAGAAGCACACACACACTAACACCAAAAAATAAAAATAACAACAGGAACGAACAATCACTGATCATTAATATCCCTTAATATCAATGGACTTAATTCACCTGTAAAAAGACACAGAATAACAGAATGGATACGAAAACAGGACCCAACTTTCTGCTGCATACAAGAAACACACCTCAAATTCAAAGACAGACACCTCATAAGAATAAAAGGATGGGAAAAGACTTTCCAATCAAATGGTCTTAAGAAGCAAGCTGGGGTAGCCATCCTAACATCCAGGAAAATAGACTTCAAACTAAAATCAAACAAAAGAGATGATGAAGGACATTACATACTCATCGCAGGAAAGATCCACCAGGATGAAGTCTCAATTCTGAACATTTATGCCCCAAACACAAGGGCACCCACATATGTAAAAGAAACATTACTAAAGCTTAAATCACATATAAAACCCCACACATTAATAGTGGGAGACTTCAACACCCCACTTTCACCTCTGGACAGATCGGCCAAATTGAAACTTAACAGAGACATAATGGACTTAACTGATGTTATGGCTCAAATGGACTTAATCAATATCTACAGAACATTCCACCCAAACAAAAAAAGAATATACCTTCTTCTCAGCACCCCATGGAACCTTCTCTAAAATCGACCACATACTTGGCCACAAAGCAAATCTCAACAGATACAAAATAATTGGAATAACCTCCTGTGTTCTATCAGACCACCATAGTTTAAAGTTAGATTTCAACAACAGAAAAAACTACAGAAATCCTACAATATCAAGGAAACTGAATAATGCTCAACTGAATCACCAATAGGTTAGGAAGAAATAAAGAAAGAAATTAAAGACTTCCTAGAGATCAATGAAAATGAATACACCACATACCCAAACTTATGGGATACTATGAAAGCAGTGCTAAGAGGGAAATTCATAGCACTGAATGCCTACATAAAGAAGCTGGAGAAATCTCATGCTAGGGACTTGACAGCACACCTGAAAGCCTTTGAACAGGAAGAAGCAAAGTCTCCCAGGAGGAACAGACACCAGGAAATTATTAAATTGAGAGCTGAAATCAATAAAATAGAAATAAAGAGAACAATATAAAGGATTCATGAAACAAAGAGTTGGTTCTTTGAGAAGATCAACAAGATAGATAAGCCCTTATCCAAACTAACCAAAAGATAGAGAGAGAGCATCCAAATTAACAAAATCAGAAATGAAAATGGGGACATAACAACAGACAATGAGGAAATCCAGAGAATCATCAGGTCATACTTCAAAAATCTCTACTCCAAAAAAAAATGGAAAATCTAAAAGAAATGGAAAATTTTCTGGATAGGTACCACATACCTAAGTTAAATCAAGACCAGATAAACCATTTAAACAGTCCAATAACCCCTAAGGAAATAGAATCAGTCATTAAAAGTCTCCCAACCATAAAAAGCCCTGGACCAGATGATTTCACTGCAGAATTCTACCAGATCTTCAAAGAAGACTTAATACCAATATTCTTTAAATTGTTCCACAAAATAGAAACAGATGGTATATTACCAAACTCCTTCTATGAGGCTACAATTACGCTGATTTCTAAACCAAACAAAGATGCAACAAAGAAAGAGAACTACAGACCAATCTCCCTCATGAACACTGATGCAAAAATACTCAATAAAGTTCTGGCAAACAGACTCCAAGAACACATCAAAACAATTATCCACCATGATCAAGTAGGCTTCATCCCAGGGATGCAAGGGTGGTTCCACATAAGAAAGTCCATCAATGTAATACACCATATAAACAAACTCAAAGAAAAAAACCACATGATCATTTCACTAGATGCAGAAAAGGCATTTGACAAAATCCAACACCCCTTCATGATAAAGGTCTTGGAGCAATCAGGAATACAGGGAACATACCAAAACCTAATAAAGGCAATCTACAGCAAGCAAACAGCTAAAAGCCAACATCAAATTAAATGGACAGAAACTCAAAGCAATACCACTAAAATCAGGAACAATGCAAGGCTGTCCCCTCTCCCCATACTTATTCAATATAGTAGTTGAAGTTCTAGCCAGAGCTATAAGACAACAGAAAGAGATTAATGGGATACAAATTGGAAAGGAAGAAGTCAAGCTCTCCCTATTTGCAGATGACATGATAGTATACATGAGTGACCCCAAAAATTCAACCAAGGAACTGATATAGCTAATAAAAACCTTCAGCAACATAGCAGGATACAAGATCAACTCACAAAAATCAGTAGCCCTCCTATATACAATAGACAAACAGGCTGAGAAGGAAATCAGAGATACATCACCCTTTACAATAGCTACAAATGATATAAAATACCTTGGGGTTACTCTAACTAAGAATGTGAAGGACCTATATGACAAGAAGTTTAAGTCTCTGAAAAAAGAAATTGAAGAAGATGTCAGAAAATGGAAAGATCTCCCATGCTCATGGATAGCCAGGATTAACATAGTAAAAATGGTGATCTTACCAAAAGCAATTTACAGATTCAATGCAATCCCCATCAAATTACCAACACAATTCTTCACAGATCTGGAAAGAATAATACTCAATTTCATATGGAAAAACAAAAAACTCAGGATAGCCAAAAGAATCCTGTACAATAAAACTACTTCTGGAGGCATCACAATCCCCTACCTCAAGCTCTACTATAGAGCTACCATAATAAAAACAGCTTGGTACTGGCATAAAAACCGACATGTGGACTAATGGAATCAAATTGAAGGCCCCAAAATTAACCTGCACACTTATGAACATATAATTTTTGACAATGAAGCCAAAAATGTACAATGGAAAAAAGAAAGCATCTTCAACAAATGGTGCTGGCATAACTGGATGTCAATGTGTAGAAGGCTGCAAATAGATCCATGCACAAAACGTAAGTCCAAGTGGATCAAAGACCTCAACATAAATTCAGTTACTCTGAACCTGACAGAAGAGAAAGAAGGAAGTAGCATTGAACTCATTGGCACCAGAGATCACTTTGTAAATATAACACCAGTAGCACAGACACTGAGAGAAACAATCAATCAATGGAACCTGTTGAAACTGAGAAGCTTTTGTAGAACAAAGGACATGGTCAACAAGACAAAGCGACAGTCTACAGAATGGGAAAAGGTCTTCACCAACCCCACATCTGACAGAGGGCTCATATCCAGAATATATAAAGAACTCAAGAAATTAGACATCAAAATGCCCAACAGTCCAATTAAGAAATGGGCTACAGAACTAAACAGAGAATTCTCCACAGAGGAAGTTCAAATGGCTGAAAGACATTTAAGGAATTGCTCAACTTCCCTAATTATCAGGGAAATGCAAATCAAAACGACTCTGAGATACCACCTTACACCTGTCAGAGTGGATAAGATCAAAAGCACAGAATACAGCTTATGCTAGAGAGGATATGGAGCAAGGGGAACTCTCCTCCACTGCTGGTGGGAATGCAAGCTTGTACAGCCACTTTGGAAATCAATATGGCACTTCCTTAGAAAATTGGGAATCTATCTCCCCCAAGACCCAGCTGTAGCACTCTTGGGCATATACCCAAGGAATGCTCAATCATACCACAAGGGCATTTGCTCAGTTATGTTCATATCAACATAGTTTGTAATAGCCAGAACCTGGAAACAACCTAGATGCCCTTCCACTGAAGAATGGATAAAGAAAATATGGCACATATACACAATGGAGTACTACTCAGTAGAGAAAAACAATGACATCATGAGGCTTGCAGGCAATTGGATAGATCTAGAAAAAATCATCCTGAGTGAGGTAACCCAGACTCAGAATTACAAACATGGTATGTACTCACTCATAGGAGTATACTAGATGTAAAACAAAGATGACTAGACTGCTACACAACTCCAGGGAGGCTACCTAGAAAACCCTAGGAAAGACAGAGGGATCACCCAATGACTGAGAAATGGATGAAATCTACATGATCAACCTGGACGACAGTGGGAGTAATGAAGGGCAAGATTTGATGGAAAGACAGCTTAGGGGAGCAGGAGATCCCAGCTGGATCAAGAACAGAAAGGGAGAACGAGGAATAAAGACCATGATAAATGAAGACCACATGAGAACAGGAATAGGCAGAGTTCTCAAGAGGTCCCCAGAAATCCACAATGATATATCCTCTGTAGACTGCTGGCAATGGTGGAGAGAAAGCCTGATCTGACCTAGGCTGGTGATCAGATGACTAAACACCCTAACAGTCGTCTTGGAACTCTCATCCAATAACTGATGGAAGTGGATGCAGAGATCCTCACCCAGGCCCCAGGTGGAGCTCCAGGTGACCAACTGTCAAGAAAGAGGAGAGATTGTAATAGTGTGAATTGTTGAATCCAAGATTGGAAAAAGCACAGGGACAAATAGCCAAATGAATGGAAGCACATGAATTATGAACCAAAGGCTCTGGAGCCCCCAGCTATATCAGGCCCTCTGGATAAGTGAGACAATTGAATAGCTTGATCTGTTTGGGAGGCACCTAGGCTGTGGGACCAGGACCTGTCCTTAGTGCATGAGCTGGGTGTTTGGAATCTTAGGCTTACACTGGGACACTTTGCTCAGCCTGGAAGGCGGGGACAGGACCTTCCTGTACTGAATCCATCAGGTTTAAATGAATCCCCAGGGGAGTCTTTGCCCTGGATGAGATGGGAATAGAGGGAAGGGGCTGGGGGGAAGGTGGGGGTGGGGGCGGGAGAGGGAGGACAGGGGAACCCATGGCTGATGTATAAAATTAAAACACATCATCATCATAATAATAATAATAATAATAATAATAATAATAATAATGAAATTAAAATTTTTTTTAAAGTTATAAAATAAAAGATTCAAATATATGTGGATATGTGCTATATGTGTGCAGTTAAACTATGCAATAATAAAATGAACTCAAATGCAAAAAAATATCATAATGAGTTAGTATCTAATTATAATATCTGAAGCTACTAGAGAAAATTTTTTAGATCTTTGGAATAGATATGAGGATATTTGGAGCAAAACCTCAAAATAGTAGTAAACAAAACAAAAATATGAGTGGACTTTCATCAATAAAAAACGTTTTTGAAGAGCAAAGGAAATTATCAACAGAGCGGAGATGATACAGAAGGAGAAAAGTTTACAAATTACAAATCAGAATGTTTATATCTAGAACATATAAGTAATTCAATGGGTTTAATTCCCCCTAAATTTCAATTTTATAATCAGTGACAGATCTAAACAGATATGTCTCAAAGGAAGGCATATAAATGCATAACATCGGTATTTAAAGGTGTTCAACATCAGCAATCTTGTTAGAAATGTAGCTTAATGATCTAGCAAGGTGACATTTCACTCGTGTTCAAACTGCAGTCATGAGGAATATGTGACAGGTGCTTGCTAAGATGTGACGAAAAGGAAAGCATTGCACACTCCGTGAAATGTTAGTTATTAGTACACCCATTGTGTAGAATAGTATGGAGAGTCATCTAACACTGAAATTATACAACCATATAATTCCGTAGTCCTGCTAGTGGGTATATATCTAAAGGAAACAAAATTAGCATGTGGAAGAGCAATATGAAGTGCTACTCACCTTAGCTGAGAAAAAAGAACAAAGTGTGGTGCATATACACAGTAGAATATTATGTTGCATAAAGGATAAGAAAGCACAGATAAACCCTGATAGACACCACATAAATCTTATTTATAATATGTTTATATTTTTATGTACTCATATAAAATGTAATGCATTTATGCAATGTATTTTGGGAAATCCCATTCATCATTACTGCCTGATAATTCCATCTGGTGCTTTTTACCCATCTCCCTCATATCTTCATATCCTCCATTCATTTTCTCAAATTATTCACTATTCAACTTTAATAAAATTACATAATTTTGCACATTCCTTTCATTCCCCTAAATTTTCTCCAATACACTTACTTACTCTCTTTCAAATGCATGACCTTTTTTGTTCCCTTATCAATACATACATATGTACATTCCTAAATACATATACACAATCTTCTCAGTCTGTGTAATGTTACTTGCATGTACATTGTCAGGGCTTATCATTTAGTACTTGGATGACTGATTGTTGTACTTTTTCCTGAGGAAGAATATTTCACTCTCAGCATTCCTTAAGTGTCTGTGGGGTTTTTTGTTTGTTTGTTTGTTTGTTTGTTTGTTTGTTTTTTTGTGTGTGAGTGTGTAAGGTCAAAGCTGCATGGGCTTTCCTCTGTCCACATAAGCATGTATATTGTTGTTTTTGTTCAGCTCATATTTAAGCATTCACTTTTTTAATTGATAAACTCCTGAATCCATATAGTGCTGTCCTTATGTACATGGGTGAGGGGCCTTTTTTTGAAACATGGGAAACTTATTCGTAGTCATATTCCCCAAAGACAGTGACTCTCCAAATCTTAAAATAGCAATGTCATAGAATTTGACAATAGAATAATGGTTATCAAAGGCTGAGGAGAGGCAGGGATAGATAAGAAATAAATTCATAGAATGGGAAAAGATCTTCATCTACCCCACATCTGACAGAGGGCTTATCTCCAAAATACATAAAGAACTCAAGAAACCAGACATCAAAATACCAATAATCCAATTCAAAAATGATCTAAATAGAATTCTCAACAGAAGAATCTCAAATGGCTGAAAGACGCTTAAGGGATTGCTCAACATCCTTAATCATAAGGGAAATGCAAATCAAAATGACTCTGAGATCCCATCTGACAGATACACCTATCAGAATGGTTAAGATCAAAAACACTAATGACAGCTTATTTTGTAGAGGACATGCAGTAAAGAGAACACTCCTACACTGTTGTTAGGAGTGCAAACTTTTACAGCCACTTTGGAAATCAATATGACAGTTTTTCCAAAAATTGGGAATCAATCTAACTCAAGACCCAGCTATACCAATCTTGGGCATATACCCAAAGGATATTCAATCATAACACCACCAGGACACTTGCTCAACTATTTTCACAGTAGCATTAATTGTAAAATCCAGAACCTGGAAAGAACCTAGATGCCCCTCAACCAAAGAATGAATATGGAAAATGTGGTACATTTACATAATGGATCCACAGCCAAGCACTGGACTGAGTTCCTAGAGTCTTGCTGAAGAAAGGGAGGAGGCGTTGTATGGGCCAGGGGCATTATGACAAGGAACCCACAGAGACAGCTGACTGAGCTCATGGGGACTCAAGGACTCTAGACTAACAGAGAGCATACATGGTACCAACCTAGGCCCTCTGCATGTGTATGACAGTTGTTTAGCTTTGTCTGTTTAATAAGGCTCCTAGCAGTGAGATCAAGACCTGTTCCTGGTGCTTATCTCAATTTTTGGAACCTGTTCCCCATGCTAGATTACCTTGGCCAGCTTTGACAAAAGAGAGGAGCTCAGACCTGCCTCAACCTGATATGCAATGCATTGTTCAAGCCCATGGGAGGCCTGTCCCTTTATGAATGAAGATAGAGGAGGAGTTTAGTGGATGGGGAGGGGATAGATAGGAAAGGGGGAATGGAAGGAGAGAAAGGAAGGGAAACTGGTTGATATGTAAAACAAATGAAAAAAAGTTATTTAAATAAAATAAAAGGAGAAGTAATTAATTTTAAAATTAAAAAAGATAAATTCAGTATTTTATTGTGCTAATCATGCTCCAGAATTTTTAAAAGTTACAGAAATTATTTTGAATATAAATAATCTGTTGTGGGGAGGATGAGTAAAAGCCTAAAATGTCTGGATGAAGCTCAATTGATTTATCTTGTATTTGTCAACAATGCTTTTTTTCTTATTCCCACATTAGGAATCTAGAAGAGTAAATTTTTAGATGGAGTTGACTAGAGGGAAGGGAGGGGAGAGCAATATGAATTTAGTAAAAATAATTTTATTCATGTATTAAAAGATATAACAAATGTAACAGTCCTTTTAATATTGTTCCTTATCCATGAATGATGACAGAAATAAATTAATATTTGATTAGGATTGGACCATTACCACAAAACAGAAATAAATTAGCACTTGATTAGGATTGGACCATTAGCACAGTAACAAACCTAAAACATCTATGAGTGTGAAACCTTGTTAAGGGCAGAAAGAAAAAAATCACTGTAACTCACTTACTTCAAGAGTATATTTTGACACCTCTTCAAGAACAAAAAGAAAAAGAAACTTCAGGTGATCTATTTCTTGACACAACAGATTCAGGTTCAAACTCTAATATACCTCTATTAGTATCAGTTTGATCTCCAGAAAGTTAACTGGAATTCCTGAAGTGTTGTGGATAGGTTGGGGGGGGGGGCTGAAAAGTTGAACTGTAAGTATGGGAATTGTTCTCATTTTTCCAGGGTTGCAGCATATTTAAGTAGAAGCTCCAAGAAGAGAAATTTTAATAAATGAACTCACCAACAGCACAAGGTAATTTCAAAGAGCTCAGTGACAGATTCAGGACACATTCAGATTCAATCTCTAAATTCTCAAAAACTTAATTTTAAAGTCTATGAAAGTCTCTATTCCAATTCATGATTCTTTATTTAATTCTTTTTGATGAAGTTTTACTAAAAGATAAAGTATTACTTTATTTTTAATTTAATTGTCTTTTCATTTTGATGGACATATAAAACCGAACTTTAACATGTTAATGGAGCACTAGGTGATGTTTCAATGTTTACACTGTACAATATTTAAATGTAGTACCTAACAATTCTTCATGCCAAAAACATTCAAAACCATTTCCTATAGTCATATCTATGAATACCTATTAACTTATCTGCCCTCAGAAATCAGCATCATTAAGTTTTCTACTAAGAAAATTCAAATGACCCACTTTTTCCTTTTTCTTCATTGTAGATGTGACACTATGGGGAGTAATTTGGAAATCTAAATAATATAGAAAGACATGGATATCATTTACCTGGTCAATATTAGGAATATTTTTGCTTTATGATCTTACCCAGGCCAGTCCTACCTGAAGGTAGACTTCATTTGTGCAATGCCCGACAGGTACACATTGAAATGGCCTTTGATGGTATATGTAGAAATAGCACATTTCAAGCAATTCTTCCTCTTCCCATCTCTATGTAAATTAAAGTATTCAAAGAAAAGATTTCAATCCCTAACTTTCCCAGTATTCTCCTAGAGCTTTCTAAAATGTATTCCTCCCCCCAAGTCGAGCCCTGTCCTTTGAACAAACAGTCGCTTGATAAAGGGGCTGTTCTCTGCGGAAATTAAGATTAAGAATACAGTACTGGTACTCAAGAGAAAATAGAGAACTAGAGAACGCCCAAGGAAACTGTCACTCAAATAATAGTCACTCCTTCCTATAGTTCCTTGAAGAGTCTGGGGAATTATGGGAGGGCATATAATCAATATTAATCAATAATGTTTCCTTAATACTGCTTGATATGTTTTCAATTAAGGAAAATGAGTGAAAACTAGCATCAGTCTTTAAACTCTACTCCCTGAGAAAATTTACCCGGAGGTAGACACCACCATATTCTTTTTATTTTGCTCTCATATAATACATTTCTACCACAGTTTCCTGTCCCTTTACTTCTTCTATTTCACCTCAGACTTCGCCTCTCCCTCAATCCACTCTTCCTCCATTTCCCTTCAGAAAAGACCAGGCCTCACAGGGATATTAACCAAATATGGTGTAACAAGGAGACAATAACTTAGGGAATGAATCAAAATCCTTCATATACACAACTATAAAGCACAAGGGAGAGAATTTTAATACAATCAAAAGTGCATTCAGGTATCATTTGTTTATGCAAAGCAATACTGGAAATTATAATGTTTTGGCTTCAATTATTCTAAACTTTTGAAATAATCCCCACAAATCCTTTACCTTTTTTGGAGAAAATGAGAAAATATTTCTAAACTTGGTTGAAGTGTAAAATGGCAAGAGCAGCTAGCATATGCTTGAACATTGGGGAACTCTGTGTGTCAAAATTGACTTTTACAAAGCTGTGCTGACACAGCATGACACTGGCACAAGAAACATGGACACATTAGTGGTGCCTGTTGGAAAATTTGGAAAATGACTCCCTTGGTATTTCATTAGAACTCTGAAGAGCATTAAAGAATAGGAATATTTTTAAAGACTTAAAATGTTTTATTAATTCTTTGAAAGTCTCACACATTGTTTTTTTGTTTTGTTTTGTTTTTTACATTTTTATCCCCCTTCCCCTGTCTCCTCCCAGATACCCCCCATTCTGTACCGACCCAACTTTGTAGTCTCATTTTTTTAAGAGTTCATCAAGTTCCATTAGTGCTGCCTGTATACTCTTAGGTCTGTGGCCATCTACTGGAGTGTAAACAAATGTTTCTCTCCCACCCACATGCTCTGAAATACCTGGCAACTGCTTCCCAAAGAGTTGACTCAGGCTTACTACTACTTATAAATGCCAGCCAATAGCTCAGGCTTATTACTAATTAGCTCTTACATTTTATGTTAACCTTTAGTCCTTATATATGCTCTGCCACATGGTGGTATCTTTATTAGGATGGCACATTCTTCACTTGCTCCCTCTGCATCTGGCTGGTGACTCCTGACACTGCCCTTCTACTTCCCATCATTCTTAGTTTGGTCTCCCTACCTCTACTTCCTGCCTGGCTACTGGTCAATCAGCATTTTACTAAACCAATTTAAGTGACAAATATTTGCAGTGTACAAGAGAATTCTTCCACAGAATTGGAACATATTAGATTTATCACAGACCTAGCATGTTAGATCTCACCTTTAAAAAATGTAAATCTCCCTCTGCAAGGAACTATCATTTATCAATACTTCTCTAATGGTGGGGCTTCATAACCACCTACCGCCTCCATTCTGAGATTTTGTCTAGATTTACCATGTGCCAGTCTTTTGTGTGTTCTTACAGTTGCAGTGAATTCATATGTACAACACTATGAAACAGTAGTAGTTTTGTGGTCATCCACTATCTTTAGATCTTACAATGTTTCTGACTCTCTTTTAAAATGAGACTTGGGAGCAGGGGACATTCTCTTGATAGCCCATTTAGGGCTGAACACTCGACTGTCACTTCTCTGTATCTTTACAAGTTTTGAGTCTCTGTCTATGTTAAACACCATCTATAAAAAAAAAAAAGCTTCCATTGAGCAATTGTAGAGCCACAGATGAGAAGAGAAATTTTGATTCTTGATTCTTGTTTTATACCAATTTCCAGTGAATTTTAAAGGTGAAAACAAAACAGCAAAACCTCTACAAGATAATTCAAGCCAGGCGGTGGTGGTGCACACCTTTAATCTCAGCACTCTGGAGGCAGAGGCAGGCAGATCTCTGTGGGTTAGAGGCTAGCCAGGTCTACTAAGTGAGTTCCGGGAAAGGCGCAAAGCTACACAGAGAAACCCTGTCTCAAAAAAACAAAACAAAACAAAACAAAAAGATAATTCAAAAGATAATTGCTGTGAGTTTTAGATAATTTTTAGAGTCAGAAATATAAATCATAAAGATTATGATATATAAATTGTAATACATTAAACTTTAAAATATCCATCCAGCAAATAATTCCATTTTAAGAGTAAAAAAGAACAGTGAAAACATAATGGTTTTCATCCATATATCAGGCAAATAGGACACTTAGAATGTTCAATGGATCCCATAAATCAAGTAGGAGAAAACAAAAAACCCAACAGAAAAATTAGGCAAATTAATTTATTTTGAAAAGAAGATACCAAAATTATTAACATACACAAAACAGTGTTCAATTTCATACATTAGAGACAAGTAGTTCAAAGCCTTACAAGTTGGAATACACTTGAAATCTAAGAGGTCAGAAGTAAGAGGAAGTGTGGGCTGAATTGTAGAGCTAGAGGAGTACTGGTGTGTTCCTTGTGGAGGTGGAAGGGGGTTTCACACTTATATACACATTAGAGAGAGAAAACCCATTCTTATATAAACTCACAGCAGAACTGTGGCCTGTGATTGAAACCTTCTCATAACAGCAAAATTCACAACAGTGAAAGAGTGGGTAAGACTCATTCCCTAATGAGCAGCTGATGTCAAGACCACAAGATGGAAATGGAAGAATAGCAGCTGCTCCTCTTCCAGTAGGTGGGTGATGGATTCCCCACAGAGAAGCTGTGTCAGCAGGTTCACAACCAGCCATAGCTTCAGTCCAGCAGCTCTGACGCCTTCTTCGTGCCTCTTTGGGCACCCGTATGCACGTGAACATAGACACATAAATAAGTGATAATTAAAAAAGAGCATTTGGTTAAAAATTCTTCAAGAATGTAATAAAAATACAGTGTTCTGCCTACATGCCAGAGAGGGCACCATATCGAATTACAGATGGTTGTAAGCCATCACATGGTTGATGGAAATTGAACTCAGGACCCCTGGAAGAGTAGTCAGTGCTCTTAAACTTTGAGCCCTACTCCAGCAAGAAATAAAACAAAACAAGGAGACTATGGGGTGTGAGTGTGTGTGTGTGTGTGTGTGTGTGTGTGTGTGTGTGTTATGCATGTGTATTACCATTTAAATTCTTTTCTAGCTCAGAACAACAACAAAAAAATGATCCATCTTAATTTGGGAAAACACTCTCCAGACATTAATTAATTCACAGTGTATTTTCCCTCATGTTTCAACTAAATGTGCATGCATTGTAAACAGAATTTTCTGTCCCACCCAGTCCTACAGCCATTCAGTCAAAAATAAATACACAGAGGATTATATTAATTATAAAGTGTTTGGCCTATTGCTCAGGCTTATGACTAACTAGTTCTTATGCTTAAATTAACCCATAATTCTTTTCTATGTTCAGCCAATTGTTATCTTTTTTCAGTTCAACATTCTTATCTTACTTCCTCTGCATCTGGATGGCGACCCCATCTCTCCCTTTTCTCTTCCCAGAATTCTACTAGTGTGGTTGCCCTGCCTATACTTCTTGCCTAGCTACTCGCCAATCAGCACTTTATTAAACCAATACAAGTGATAAATCTTTACAGTGTACTAAAGCATTATCCCACAGCAATGAGTTGAACTAGAAATTAGAGAAAGTTCATCAACATGATTAAGCAGTTCAGGATATCATGATGCTTTCCATAAATGGTGCCAGGCCCATCCTTATCCACAACTTCTACCTCGTTATATGCACTTTTTATGAAAACCAGACATGAACTGTCATCATTTTGGGTCATGTCTCAATACTGCTAACTTTCTCACTTTTCTGTGTGTATGACATGGATCCTTTGGTATAATTCAGTGCCTGGTAAATCTTATTATTGTATAATCATTATTCTTTCTTGTCTTTCTAATGTTGCTAAAACTTACCTTTCAGCAAGAGTATCCTCTTACCCTATGCAAATAATGTATGAGAAAAAGACTATTTTTCATTTTTCAATAAAAAAGAATACAATTTAAAAAATTTCCTCTAATAGAAAAATAAAAAGAAGAAGAAAAAGCATAAATTAATAGTGGAGAAATGGAGTGGTCCCCACAGTGCTTCCCCATGTTTAAGAAACACAGGAAAATAATTTGCTTTCCTTCTTTAACTAAAGAGACTGTCAACTTCTAAAGCCTTCATAGTCTGAAGTCTTTAAAGTCTCACACAACTGAAGAGAAAAATGTTAAAAGGTGAATTAAATAAGTCAAGAAAACAGGCTGTGACTCTTTCTGTGCTGATCTGTCTTACTGTATCTTAATTATCTTACTATAAAAATTTTGCTCATATTCCCCTGAGGTTGGGAAATAAATTGCTTTTAAAATCTTTTACCTGTTGAGAAAAATCTACATCTAACATCTTAGTGCTAACATAGAATGCCATTAATTAAGTTAGAATTCAGAGAAACAAGAATGTGACACTAGGTTCTTAGAAATGGGCAATCAAAGCTTAATGAATTATTTTAACTACATAAGCAGTTTTCCTTCAAATTGATTTAAAGATTTATCAGCCCTGAGATAAGTGCATATGTAATAGATATATAATAAAAAATAGATGTGATTGATAGATGATACATAGATTATACAAAGATAGATGATAGATAGATAGATAGATAGATAGATAGATAGATAGATAGATAGATGATACAGAGAGAGGGAGAGATGATAGATAGAGAAGATAATGGTAGATGAGAAAAAATCGAATTTGGTAGGTAATTTTTTTTTACAAAATATTGATAAAAATATCGACTTCTTGTAATAGTAGGACTACTGAAAATGCAGAATATTTGTTTTGTTTTGTTTTGTTTTGTGTTGCTTTTTTACTTTTAGGGGCGTGCCATCCTGCTCCCAAATAAATAAAGACTTATTCTTACTTATGTGATTGTCTGACCTTAACTTGGCTTGTTTCTAGCCAACTTTTATAACTTAAATTAACCCCCTTCTTTTCTTCTATGTTATGTCTCTGGTCTTTTTACCTTTCTTTATTCTATATATCTTTCTTTTCTTCTTACTCCATGGCTGGCTGAGAGGATGGGTGAATGGCCCCTGGCATCCTCCTCTCCTCCTTTTCTCACTCACCTGTTTTCTAGATTTCTCCATTTATTCTCTCTGTCTAAGAGCCCTGCCTATCCATTTTCTCTGCCTAACTATTGACCATTCAGCTCTTTAGTAGACCAATCATTTGTTTTAGAGAGACAAAGTAGCATAGCTTTACAAAGTTAAACAAATGCAATATAAAGGAATACAATACATCTTTGCATCATTAAGCAAATATTTTACAGCATAAATAAACATAACACATCTTAAAATAATATTACATGGCATTTCCCTCTTTTTGTCTAAATAAAAATGAAAAGTCTTAACTTTAACATAGTAAAACTATATGTAATAAAACAGTTATGAAGTAAGGATTACATTTACAATATTCAGTCCATTTATATTTATGAAATTCAGAGAAAATACTCTATTATCTATGTTAGTGATTCCAAGGATTCATGCCTAACATTCCTTAACTAAGGAAAAATACAACTCTATTTAGTCTTTATACTCATCAAAGACCCCAGAAGGATGCAAAATTAACTAACAAAGACATTTGGCTACCTGAACAGTAACCTCTAGGTTCCTCTTCAATAGTGGGTCTTCTATCTTCAGCCTTCAGGCCTAGAAATTCTGGCATACTTTTTAATGAAGCAGGAAATTTGAAGTTCTGTCCTGCCTTGATTTGGCAAAGTTCACCAGTCACTTTCTTCTGTGTCTTGAAGAATATCTGGCAGACACTTCTGTGAAGCAGGAATTTCATAGGATTGTTATGCCTTGTCTTGGCAAAGTGCAACAGTCTTTTTCTTGGGTCTTGCTTGTCCAGTCTTTACAGCATACTGTCAACCACCAAGGCAAGATCAGTTTCTTGCCCAAATGGTTAATGTTGCCACATTGAAAATAAACTCCCTATGTAGTTTCTTTGATGTCCATCTATAGGAGGAGTTTTCCTGTCCAGACTACCTGCTCCCAAACAATGGACATGAAGTCTTAATATTTGTTATAAGTTCTTGGTCAAAAGCTCAGGTTTGTTACTAGCTAACTCTAAGAGTTAGATTAATCTGTATTTCTTATCTATGTTTCACCATGTGGCTTATGGCTTGTTACCTTATTTTCTATCTGCTCTGCTTCCTCAGTGACTGCTGGCATCTCCTCTGACTCTGCCCTTCTTTCTCCCAGAGCCTTCTTTGTCTGTCTGTCCCACCTATACTTCCTGCCTGGCTACTGGTCTGTCAGCTTTTTATTAACCAATGAAAATATTATATATTCACAGTGTATTGAAGTAGTATTCCACAGCATTTCCCCTTTCTATCTAATTAAAAAGGATTTTTTAATTTTTTAAACAGAACAGTTATTAAGTAAGAACTGCAGTTACAATATTCAGTTCATTTGTATTTGACAAAATTAGAGAAAATGCTCTAACATCTATCTTATCTTTGTGAGTTCAAAGTTTTGTATTTAATTTATCTTTTATCATAACTGATAAAAACGATAACTATAACTATCTAGTCTTAAACTCGATCAAAGACCACAGAAATGTTGAAATGTTATGTAACAAAAGGGACATCTAGCTGCCTGGATAGTCACTCATTGTCCCTCTGTAATGTTGGGACATCCAACTCTGGCCAACAGGACTAGCATATCTGAAAGACTTCCAATGGAGCAGGAAATTCTAAAGTCCTACCTTGCCTTGGCAAAGTTTGCCAGTTGCCTTTCTTGCATCCTGCTGGTCCAGTTTGGACAGTATATTGTCAATAATTAAGGCAAAGGCAGTCTCTTTGCCCACATGACTAGCTTTTGTCATAAAGAAGCAAAATGCATATGGAGTTTCTTTGATGTCCATCATCTTCTCTAAAGTATTTCTGTGCTGCCAGGAGCAGATGTGTCTCACTGTCTTGAAAAACCTTAGGTTATTAAACACATTAAATGCCATGTTGCGTATATCTTTAAAGTGTTTGAAGACCATCTATTTATCTATATATAATCTGTGTATGACTTTGAAAACATACCTAACATGACTATAAGTTTGACTATTATAAATAACTATTAATTTGTATTTCTTAATTATACATTACTTTTTTAAATGAGCTGCATAAGCACAATACCCACAAATAATAATAGAAATATAATACAATATAAGAAAATTAACTTTGCTGGGTGGTGGTGGTGGTGCATGCCTTTAATCCCAGCCCTCGAGAGGCAGAGGCAGGCAGATCTCTGTGAGTTTGAGGCCAGAATGGTCTACCAAGCGAGTTCTATGAAAGGTGCAAAGCTCCACAGAGAAACCCTGTCTCAAAAAAAAACAAACAAAAAAAAAGAGAGAAAAAAGAAAAGAAAAAGAAAAGAAAATTAACTTTAAATTTGTATCAATAAATCAAAATCAATACCAATGTAAAATATTTAAGATTAATAATTTTTTAGATTAAAGTAGTTTCAGTAATCTACCCTTTTATCCTATCATTTCTTTATCCCCTCATTTCTTTTTAGAATGAGATACCTAAATCTAATCTTTGTTCAGCTTTTTTCCTGACCATTACCAATAGCAACTTGTAACCAATCCCCTTTAATAATAACAAATACCCATAACCAATATTTGGAAATGTGGATGTTGTTTTCTCTAGATTGCTTCCTGTTGTCTAGAAGTCCTGGTAATCTTTGAGGGAACCTTGAGAAATCAGGATAATTGCTAGGTATTGGCTGGAGTATTCTGTATATGTATATGTATATATATAATGTATTTATATATATATATATATATATATATATATATATATATAATGTGTATATATATATATATACTTTCTTTTTTAAAGACTTTCTCTACCCTTTTCTCTATTCTTTTTTCTCTACTCTTTTTTTCCCCAAGCCAATGTATATTTTTAAACACATTGTAACCTGTTTAAAGGTTTTCTTTATCTGACTCTGTCTTTACAGCACATATAACTTTTTCTGTCTGCATAAGCAAAACCCCTAAACCTGCCATGTAGCTTGCTGGCAGAGTTCTTAATTATTCTAGCACTGTCTGAGAGACACTTCTCTGTACTTCAGCCTGAGTGAGAGACTGCAGAAACCTACCACACCATTTAGCTCATGGTAGTTGGAAGCTGACTTCATCTTACAGGTTCCTGTAGGGAGATGCATTTCTGCATTGTGGGATGACTCATGCCTAACAAGCTTGAGGGCCAGCAGGCCCAAACAAGTAAAAGATATTTTTCTAAAAGCCAACTTGGGTCTGCCTAATGGCCTTAGCAACAGCAGCAAATCATGATCTGGAGATGACCTGGACCAATGAAAGACAAACATGTCATACCAGCAGATGCATATTCATCAGACCTCCCCCCAGGGTGGGGTGGAGGATATATAAGGCTTGCCTCTTCCTGAATAAACTGAACTTGTTGTTTTGACATTCTCCTGGATTCTGTGTGGTTTGACTCTGCACCCGATTGGCCTCCTCCCTGAGAGGTAAATGCAGCACACGCCCCTGCTACACTGCATTGTGTCTGGTGTGAAACTCTGAGATTAGGAAGTTGTGTCTGATTTCATTTTTGTGTGTCAGAACCTCTTAAAAGCTTTTGTAGGTCTTATGTGTATCTACACCAGACAGTGGGTGCTATATGTAGGTGGAGTTTTCCTGTCCTGACTACCTGCTCCCAAATGAAAGATATGGAGTCTTAATATTTATTATAAATGCTTGGTTTCAGGCAGTGGTGGTGCACGCCTATAATTCCAGCAATCGGGAGGCAGAGGCAGGTGGATCTCTGTGAGTTCAAGGCCAGCCTGGTCTACAGAGCTAGTCCAGGACAGCCTCCAAAGCTACAGAGAAACCCTGTCTCGGGAAAAAAAAAAAAAGCTTGGCCAATAGCTCAGGCTTGTTATTAGCTAAATCTTACACTTAAATTAACCCTTAAATTACACTTAAATTAAATTTCTTATCTATGTTTTACCATGTGACTTACGGCTTGTTACCTCATTTTCTACACTTCTTGTTTCCTTGGTGGCTGGCTGGTTGGCATCGCCTCTCACTTCCCGCTTCTTCCTCCCAAAGTTCTCTATGTCTGGTTGTCCCACCTATACTTCCTGCCTGGCTACATACCTGTCAGCTTTTTATTAACCAATGAAAGTATTACATATTCACAGTGTACAGAGGATTATTCCACAGCACCCATCATCCTTTCATGAAGTAAATTGGTGCTGACAGGAGCAGATGTGTCTCATTGTCATGAAAAACCTTAGGTTATTAAACATCTTAAACATCTTCTGTAGGTCTTTGAATTTATTTAAAAACCATATTTCTAAAATATACCTATTTAACCTAATGGATTAACTACAAAACTCATTTCTTAATTATATATTACATTTTTAAATGAGCTTCATAACTACAATACCTCTGAGTGAAACATGTATACAGTATAACAAAAATAACTCTAAATTTGTTTCAGTATACTAAAATCCATGCCAATGCAAAATATCCTTATGTTCTCCTAAATAATAACAAACATCCACATCCCACCAAATAGCCAACAACTACCCATCCTATCTCTTGGAATATGGGTATCATCTTCTCTATACTGCTTCTTGTTGTCTGTGGGCAAAGGCATCTTTAGTAATTCCTCAGAAAACTGAGAAAATGGCCAAGTCCTGGCAAGAGCAGCTGTTACCTTTGTTGGTATATATCACCTATCAAGATTCAGGAGGACTTCCCCAATCAAACCTGATAATGTATTAATCTTGAAGGAATTCACAGCCTCTCATTTTCTATGGAAACAAAAGCAAAACCTCTTCTCCAAAGCATTGCATTTTTCAAATTATATTTTAAAGTTAAAGCATTCTTAAAACACATAGGCTAGTACATTTTAACAGTCCCTATTTCAACAGTCCCATGTCTCTTAGCAACTGTCCTTTGCTTACTATGAATAAAAAAATTCAGTGTCAATACAGCAACATACAGGATCCAGACTCCTTGTGAATTTCCCATCTACACTTGACTTATTCTTTTTTTATATTACTTTGCTTCTCTCTGTAAAGACTTCATAATTTTTAAACTACTTACTTTTTTTCTATGACTGTCTATATCCTTCTTCTGTCCTTAACCCTACACACACTGTTAAACATACTGTAACCTCCCTAGAGGTTTTTATTTGTTTGTTTGTTTTGTTTGTTTGTTGTTGTTTTTTCCCCAATCTGGACCTCTTTTACTACATATCTTTCAGTCTTTTTGTTTGACTGCATGAGCCTTTACACTGCTAAGTGTCATAGCTAGGACCTCCACAGCTACCTATGGAAGCCAGAAGACACTGTGCATCCCTGGACCACACAGGCCATGAGTTACCTAATGTAGGTCCTGGGAACTAAACTTGGGTCCTCTGGAAGAACAAAAAGCACTCTTACCTGCTGATATATCTTTCCAACTGCCTTCCTCCCCTTTAAGGTATATTTTTTATGCTTTTTTTTTTTATAGTGGAAATGGTAATAGGTATTTGGCAAAGTTAAATAGACATTTTCTTCCACTGAATAGAATGAAGGATGACTTGATAGTTACATCATTTGGAACATTATTGTCATTGGTTGTACGTCTTTTCAATCAGCTAATGTCCTGTGTGAGAAGTCATTAATCTGAGATACTCAGAAATTATTGTAAAGAGAATGAGGGAAAATATATCTGTCAATGTCACAAGTTCAAATTGACAGAAGTTAATGTTAGTTGTAATTTAACCTGTTTTAACTCCTTCATACACAGCCCTGGATCTCAGGTACAGAAATACCTACTTGTATTAATAAGATATTCATTTTAATGGTTAAATAATATTCTGATGTATGCATAAAGCATATTTTATCTGTCCATAATCTTGTTGATTGAGCATCCAGATGATTGCACCCTTAAGTTTCATGAATAATGTTATAACCATTATACAAACACTCCATGTGAACATATTTTACTTTCAGTTGAATATACATGGAGAAGTGAAATACCTGATAATATGATAAATATGTTTAATGAAAATATTTTATAGTGAAATTTGTCAGAGTATATCCTATTCTTCATGAGTCTAGTCATATAGGGTAAATACTATAAAAATTTGTAGAGGCCAAAGTATGGCTGCCCAAGAGAAAGAAGTATAGTGTGACCATGAAAGATACTAGAGAAAAGATATGATTGCTTTTGAAGGTGGTAGATATTTATCTGTGCATGAAAAAAAATCAATGCACACTGAAAACTACTGTGTAGGGATTGTATTAGAAATTTGCATGTGTGAATCAGATCTCCATGTAACTATTAAAAGGAATGAGAAAACACATTATCATCTCTTGTACAGTCTAAAATATATAAAATAACCAAACCACATGGGATCATTTGTCATAGTCCTTTGCTTAGTCTCATTATTTGCTCCAACAGTTTCCCTGGTTCTTCACAGCTCCATGACTGGGACTTAACTTTATCAGCTCCTTTTATTTGTACTGAGATTATAGATTACATGGCTGTCTTCACATTCTATTGCTATCCCTTTGGGAGAGAAAGTAATATAGTATTCATAATTATTTTCATGGGCCAAGCAGAGTCTGGAACATAGTAGAAAAATTAATATGTCATATGGACTAATATTTTAAAACATTTGCACTAAGACAGTTAAATAATTTTAATAAGGAGACATAGAAGAATATTTAATTTAAAAGTATAAGTCTTATGAAATGACAACTTAAGATTGTTTTTGTTTGAAATAGCACCAGCCTAACACTTCCAAACACACTTGGCCTCTTAATTTTATCACAAAGATATTTGTAAAGACATGGATAACAAAAACTGCGCACTATCTTCTAAAGTAGACACTAACATCCAAAAAGCCAAAGAAAGATACCATATGAGTCACAGAACTGGGTAAAATAAGTAGGAGTGTAAAGAAGTACCTGAACAGATTTATAGTCATGAGTTACCTTTTGACATGAATATTTCTATGCATATCAAAGTAGTTATGGAAATGACATCTCCTTCCATTACTCTGGGATTATCTTTGGAGGCACGCCGTTCTTTCAAAACAGAAAAATGGACTCTCTGTGAGTAGCCATATCTTTGTGGCTGTGTTAGAGATGAAATTTTTTCCTTCCATGACTAAACCCAAATATGAATGTCTACACAATGTATTGCAATCCTTTGCAAATATTAAACGTATTGCCGGTACTTGTTTATGTGTGTCATCCAAGTGTAACTGGGTCAGTGTTTGGACAATCCTTCAGATACACTAACATATCACAACTCAGAATTTAAATCAATTTAAAAGTAGATTATCTCTATTAAATTTAGTATTGAAGAGAAAACCAAGAGAACATTTAATTGAATGCTTCGAGATAATCTTATTGTGCTCATAATGTTATCATTCAGTTTTTCTTTTCTTGAAAATTAAGCTTAATTATACAACTTTCCCTCTTCCTTGCTGTCTTCCAGCCCCACTCATTAATTCTCCTCCCCTGTTGTTCCAAGAATAAAAAACAATTTAAAAAAAAACGTAAATACATGGACTGAAAAAATGACTCATCAGTTGGGAGCACTTGTTACTCTTACAGAGGATCCAGCTTGGACTCCCACCAACCACACTACAGTTCACAACTGTCTGCAACTCCAGTTCTGGGCATCCATTGCCCTTTTCTTGCTTCTTCAACCATTGCACACATATGGTGCGCACAGAGACAAACAGGCAAATTCACTCATAAATGAAATTTAAAATGAGACAAAATGTCACTAGCTTTGTTCATATCTGGAAAACTGAATCTTAATGCAGCAGACATTTTCTTTCAGGCTTTGCTGAAAGAATGAGTCATAACTATTTCTAGCTGGGCCACTTGGTGTCTATCAATCAGGGTTCCCACTTACCATCCTTTCTTTGCCTTTTCTTTTCCTTTTTTTTTCTTCATGTATATGTTTTTATTTTGTTAGAGAGCATCATAAAAGTTTACAGATAAAATATCTTAGGAATAATTTTATTTAAAAAAAGACAACTATTTCTGGCTAATTCAGGGTATTTCTTGGAAGTCAATGCAGTGTTCTCTTGAGACTTTTGCCAACCTTCCTGTGTGAGAATGTTTTGAAGACTAACAAGGACATTCTTATTCAACATCATCTTCCATTTCATTTTCACACTAAAATTGGAATCCTTAGTCTCCTGGTGGTTTAGTAATTAGACATTATCATATCTGTGTTTTGAAACTGAGTTTTGGCCTGGAAATGGAAAATTTTCAGTTCCCAATATAAAAATATTTGTTTTCCTCACTAAAAATGTCCATTGTCTCAAAAGGATGTAACTCTTAGTAATTGTTTATTAATACATATTTTATTCAGATATTGAATCCTTTGAAGTTACCTAATCTTGTATTTATATACATTGTTGTATCTTATTCTATTTTATCTAGAAAGCTATTCAATTAGTATTTATTTAATAAATTAAGTAAACAATAATTAGTTCAAAACTTTAATTGTTTAAGAGTAAGATTTAAACACTTAGTATGAACTTTCTTTGCCTTTTCTTTTTCCTATTACAAGCTGCTCCCAATATTCAGTGGTTTTACTCATACTTGAACTTGAATAACTGAAACCCTTGGATCTCTCCCAGGCTGTAACTTCAGTAGTGAGATATCTAAAAGTGTTGTTTCATTATTTTTTTTATTTAAGAATTTTTTTTATTCATTTTACATACCAACCACAGATTCCCCTCTCATCCCTCCTCCTGCTCCCCCTCTTTTCCAAACCATCCCCTAGCCCCTCCTCCAAAAGGGTAAGCCCTACCATGGGGAGTCAGGAAAGCCTGGTACTTTCAGTGTAGGCAGGCCAAAGCCCCTCCCCCCTGCATCAAGGCTCAGCAAGGCATCCCACCATAGGTAATGGGCTCCAAAATACCAGGTCATACACCAGGGATAGACCCTAATCCTACTGCCAGGGACCCCTCAAACAGATGTTTACTAGGGATGCTCAGATTTCTTGAAGAAGATTCCTTGCTTCCTAAAGGGAAAAGAAAAAAAGCAAGGAAGGAAGAAGGGAAGTGGGGAGGGATGAAGGAAGAAGAAAGAAAAGGACAGAGGGAGGGAGCGAGGGAGGAAGGGAGTGAGGGAGGGGAAGATAGAGGAAGGGGGTGGGAGGGAGGGAGGAAGGGATGAAGGAAGGAAGGAAGTCTGCTAGAAAGCCAGAAACTAGGTTTGAGCTGAAGGTTGCATCTTGGGCTCATCTTGTCATGTGAAGAACTTTCTATAACCTCTCTGATGGATTATAATATCCACACCCTTAAATTTGCTTTGTGTGACTCAATGCATGAACTCAAAGAATAAGTTCTTGTGCTTCTGGAGTCAGATTCTAAAATCAAATCCCATCTTTAAGAGATGTTCAAATATAAATTGTTTTTAGTTTTTCTTCCAAACCGACTTTTAGAGCTCTTTCCTTTAAATTCCCTTCCTCATTTCTGAGCTATTCAAAATGTCTGTGGTTTCTAGTGAGGTCTTCCAGCCTGAGATTCTGCATGGTCTCCACTGTTGTTGGAACTAGCCATTCCTGTGCCCTCTGCCACATCCTCAGAGTCACCTGTCTTTTTAGTTATGTCCTTGGGAATGTACTGATTTAAGGAGTCCCTTTATTATTGTGCTAAATTTTAGTAGGAAATTAAGTTAAATTTACTTCAACTAAATTCCAATAATAGATTTCCCAATAATATTTTTCTACTTACTATGATAAATATTTTCATTTATTATTTTTAATTTCTTCTCTAATTCCTTTAGCTAAAATTCATTGCTATTTTTGGCACTGTAGTCACAAATATATTATTTTCTATTGATTTCTATATTGTACTTGTTTGATTTCATTCTGAAGGAAAGTAAATTGGACTCATCAAATTACTCATGTAGGTGCTTCCTAGTTTTATTATTTGTGACAGATCAAAATATAAGGTATATACTCCTGGTTTTATATATATATATATATATATATATATATAACCAGTTTTGTTGTTTTGCAGGTAATCATGGAGTCTGTTTCTTGTGAGTCCATTTATTTTTGGAAATTATATTTCCCTTATATGCATATTTAATATAAGATTTCATTTCTAAATATAATCTTTGATAGAATTCTTTCTACACTTTCGTTTAATACCCTTGTTTATATGATTGTGTTTCACCACTTAAATGGAAAAAATATTGATATTCTTTTATGTGTATGAGTATTTTGCCTCCATGTATGAATGTACATCATGCCTAAAGAGTCCAGAAGAGGGCATCAGAACCCCTGAAACTAGAGATAAAGATGGTTGTGAACCATCACGAGAGTATTTGGAACTGAACCTGGGTCCCCTGCAAGAGGAGCAGATTCTCTTAACTACTTAGTCATCTTTCCAGCCTCTGTTCCTGTGACTTTATGTGTGAGGGTGCTTTTATTCTTAACACTTTCAGCTTTAAGTCAGGTTTGTGGTGTGTATTATTGTGTTTCACTTCATTGTTAAAACAATAAAATTAGTATCAATCATTCTTGCCTCATAGCCAATAAATTCATAGTTTCCTATATCCTTTATTGATATTTTTCAACTATGCAATTAAATTACCCATAACTGTGTAGTTTCCTATAAGATTCCCATGGCCATAAAGAAGTGTGAAAACAGACCAGACACAAAACTACATGTGAAACATGCCACTCTGGTTCTGCATGGGATTTTTAACAGATATGACTTAGAATTGAAGAAAGCCCACTGGGCTCGATCGTGTGAAATGGCAGCTGGCTTTTTGTTAACAGTTTGACTGTGGTATCATTGGTATACCATAAAGACAGCACATCATTGACTATGTAATTTACTCCTGTCACTATTGCAAAATTTAAATTGTAAACACCTGATATAATACCTATCATCTCCCCAGTACTACTTGTGGTCAATTTTGTCCATTTCTCTCATCTCTTCTTTACCCTCTTTATCCTTTCTGTTGCTTTCTCCCTATTTTCTCCTTCTTTCCTGCTCTCCCTCCTTCCTTTTCCCTTTCAGTATGGGAAAGAGCAATTTCCTCAGTGTATAATATTGCAATGAGAACTTATGTATGGTTCAGCAATCCTGTTATTGGGTTATAGTAAAAGAAAATTGAAACCATGCCTTTTAAGGGAGAAGGGTTTAATTTTTGCTTAACTTTGAATACAAAGTCCATTGTGGTGAGAAAGCCATGGGAACTGGAGCGTGAGATAGCTAATACTATCTTGTTCAGAGTCTTAAAACCCAAAGAGATGAAGGCGATGTTCATTTCCCCCTTTTTTTTGTTTTCAGTCCGGGACCCCAGCCTGTAGGATTATGCCAGCTGTCTTCAGGATGCAGCTTCCTCTTTAAGTTAAACTTGTGCAGGCAGATGCCTCCCCAGAGGTCTGTTTCCATGGTGATTCTCAGGACCTTTAACTTGGAATAGACAATTAAATAACACAATTCTACCCCTTGCCCTTAATATTCAAACACATTACTTTAAATCAATGTATTCCACCCTTGGTCCCTAACATATAATTTTTCTCTAGTAACAAAAAAATTCACTCAGTCTACCTCTAAAAGGTCCTATATTTTTATCACTGTCACCACTGTCCAAATCCAAAGTCCCAAGTCTCTTCAGTATCCCAAGGCAGTCTCATAACTGGGAGCCCTTGTAAAAATCAAAACATGTTTAATACTCCCAATATACAGTGACAAAAAATAAATACTCTCACCCCAAATTGAGAAATGAGGCATGGGAAGAAGTGATGTAACCAATACAAGAGTAAAAGCCAGTAAATACAAGTCCTGCGGCTCCGGATCTGTCACAATGGACACATGTTGCAACATCTGGGATACTAAGGTCTTGGGTCCCCTTGCCACTCCATCACTGACACTTGTAGCACATGCATTGACTCTCATGATCTAGCTGAACTCTATGCATGCAGCTTTCCCTGGTGAAATTCCTGTGATTCCAGAGCACCCTCATCTCATTGGATTCTGTTACAACTTAGAATCACTTTCACATAGCATCCTCTCAGGGCCTCTTTGTAGAAATGTTGATATTGCTACACATTACCTGGCTTCTTCAGCTCTCTAGAAACTTGATGCCAGGCTCAACTTCAATCTTGGATCATTAACTCATGAAAAAACAATTCCAAATGAATGATGGCTGCCAAGTTCTGCTGTCATTTGGCCCTGTTGGACCAAAGCTGATATAGTCTTTATTTTTCTAGATAACGTTGAAAATGCTATTTTAAAGAGAAATTTATCCTTTCATGTTTTCAGTGATAAGCAAGGATTGGTAACAGACCAAATATTTTTTGGCAGATGAGTCAATAGATACAACATTACACACATACGCAGCGAGTATTCTAAAACCTTTAAAAATTTTCCATTTGTTACAGAGACAGTCCCAGAAAACTGCGTCATTTTTGTCTTCTTTTTATTCCTTTTTACAATAAACTATTCTTGTTGGTTAAAGTGGCACGCTGGAAGAAAGTCACAAGCCGTAGTTACCTTTTAGAGCTTTACTGGGACAGAGAGGGAGAGAGGGGGGGGGGGGGAGAGAGAGAGAATGAACCAGAGACTGCACCGAGGGAAGAGAGCTGAAAGAGAAAAGGGAGACACATAGAGGGCCAGCCCGCTTTTGAGGCCAGAGGTCCCCAGGCTGATGACATAATAATTACAGAACCCTTACAAATCTAGCTCTCCTTTAATTAAAAAAAAACGTGTGAATAGTAAATATTCTCACCTTCTTCACAGAATATTTTTATTTAATCTTATTCTTAAAATGTGAAATTCTATATTGTATTCTCTGATTGCAATTTGGACATATCCTTTTACGGTATATAACTTTGTTTTGTGAGAACCACTCTCTTTTCTATGTAGTTCTATCATTTATAACAGGGACTATGGGGGTCCAGCCCCTCAATAGTCCCTTTCCAGGGTCCTGGAAGAATCTACAACCAGCTGATAATTAATCTTTGATGAAAAGAAATGAATCTATGTACATGAAACTCCTTAGTTCATACACTTTATTATTCTGTCAGTTCTCTCTACAAGCTTACACTCTGCTCTCATTTTTAGCTCCTTTCTTGCCCAATTTCCCTGTACATTTATCTGTTGTCCCCTCCAGGTTCTATCTTAGTTCCTTCATCTAGTTCTGTCCCTTCTAGGTTCTCATCCATCTAGTTCCTTCCCGTATCAGCTCCTCTTCCATCTCCTTCTCTCTCAGCTTGTTCTTCCCCATCTGGCTCTTCCTCATCTTCCATCTTGTTCCTCTAGTACTCTCTTCTAGCCCTTTTAGTTCTTCTCCATCTCAATTTGTTCCTCTCAAGTTCTTACCCATCTAGTTCTTCCATTTTCTTTTCTCTTCTCCATCCTCCATTCTCCAAGTTCTACCTAAGTCTCCCCAGAATCCAGTTATATCAAGCCCCTGGTCTAGCAAGGACACCAGGCTTGAATTCCACAGGGTCATAAAGGCAGGTAAGAATTTTTCCTCAGGCAGTGACCTTAGGATTTCTTTTACAATCTAAAATGGGGGTGGTAAAAGAGAAGGTAAACTGAGTGCTAATGACTGGTTAGCATATCAAATAGGGGGATCTCTATGATCAGTCTACTTTCCTAGAAGTGGTTAGGAAAGAAGTTAGGGGTCTATTAGTAAGGTTGTGTAAGAAAGGAGGGTCCAAGCTAAACTGTGTAAAGCTATTATTTAACACCCACCTGACCTACACGGTGTCTCCTTGTGGAATTTACCTTAAGTCAGGAGATTTGCATGTGTGCTGTTATCACTGTTAGTCCTTGAAAGTGACTAAGGGAGATATCTGATTCCAGAGAAAGCCTTTCCTGAGGCTGTTCTCCAAATGCCTGAAATGTGTATGTTCAGAGAGTGATCAGTCTGCACTGTTAGCTCTTCTTAGCAAAAAGTCAATTGGGGAAACTATGAAGACACACATGATTTTCATAACAGAATACAGCTGATATATAACAAGCCAAATAACACCAAAAACTCCTTGGAATTTGGCTTCCTGTGGAGGAATTCCCTGATCCTTCCAGGTAGTGACTTTGCCATAACCTGCTGAGTTCTTATGATATATTCCTGCAGCCTGCAGCACATTTATTTATTTACTTATTGGTTTTTCAGGTTTTTTGAGACAGGAGTTTCTCTGTAAAGCAATCCTGGCTGTCCTGCAACTCACTCTATAGACCAGGTTGGCCTCAAACTCACAGAGATCTGCCTGTCTCTGCCTCCTGAGTGCTGGAATTAAAGGTGTGTGCCACTACTTCATGGCAATATAGTTCTGTTTTAAGGTTAATGTTTTCCTTTGAATTTCTTGCTTTATCATAATATTTTTAAAATTCCATTCTATTTATTCTGTTTTGAGGTCATTGTGTTTCTTAAATTGAGGACATGGGAAAATTTTCAGTTATTTTAGCCAGGACTAACTCTCTAACTTTAGGTGCTTTTAAATTTGTTTCTTTTGTCCAATCTTTCCCTGAAGAGCATCTTTGACACATTCACATTCAAATTATATTTTCCACATTAGCCTCTCATTTTTTACTAAATCAAGGCTAAATATTCATTGTACATGTATGTTAAGAACTCAGTTATTATCTCTGTGGTTATTAATGTGTATCAGATTGAAACACTACTGAATGTTTTAGAATCCAGAAAAATGTGTCTTCCTTCTTTTTTCCTCCTTTCCTTCCTTCTTTCTTTACTTGACATGAATCAACTAAATATTTTAAATTGCAGTTTTAGAATCTAAATAATTTTTAATATCATATTTATCATGTGGTCCTGATTTTAGTCTTCTTGGTTGTTACTGCTGTTCTTTCATTTCATAAAACTTCAGTAGAAAATTTTGTATTTTACATATGTAATTATAACTCTGAAGAACATTTTACGCCTTCTTTGTAGATTATCCTGATCCTTTGTTTATTTTATTTTATTTTATTTCTTATTTTTTGCCATATGCTATTCACTTGAATTATTCAAGTTTTTTGTTTTTATTATCTTTTCAAACATAGTTTACAACTATTTTCACCATTTTTTCTTTTTTATTTATTTATTTTATTTTTTTATTATTATATTTGTGTTTTAATTTTACACATCAGCCATGGGTTCCCCTGTCCTCCCCCCTCCCTCCCCCACCCAAACCTTCCCCCATCCCCTCCCCTCCATTCTCATCTCCTCCAGGGCCAAGACTCCCCTGGGGATTCATTTAAACCTGGTGGATTCAGTATAGGCAGGTCCAGTCCCCTCCTTCCAGGATGAGCAAAGTGTCCCTGTGTAAACCCAAGGTTCCAAACAGCCAGCTCATGCACTAAGGACAGGTCCAAGTCCCACAGCCTGTGTGCATCCCAAACAGTTCAAGCTATTCAAGTGACTCACTTATCCAGAGGGCCTGATCCAGCTGGGGGCTCCACAGCCTTTGGTTCATAATTCATGTGCTTCAATTTGTTCAGCTATTTGTCCCTGTGCTTTTTTAATCTTGGTCTCAACAATTCACACTCTTACAGTCCCTCCTCTTTCTCAACAATTGGACACCTGGAGCTCCACCTGGGGCCTGGCTGAGGATCTCTGCATCCACTTCCATCAGTTATTAGATGAGAGTTCCAGCTCGACTGGTAGGGTGTTTGGCCATCTCATCACCAGCCTAGGTCAGATCAGGCTTTCTCTCAACCATTGCCAGCAGTCTACAGAGGATGTATCATTTTGGATTTAAGGGGACCTCTTCAGTGAGGTAACCCAGACTCAGAAGGACAAATATGGTATGTACTCACTCATAGGAGGATACTAGATGTAAAACAAAGATGACTAGACTGCTACACAACTCCAGGGAGGCTACCTAGAAAATGGGACCCTAGGAAAGACACAGGGATCACCCAATGACAGAGAAATAGATGAGATCTACATGAACAACCTGGATGACAGTGGGAGTATTTTCACCATTTTTGTAGGTAGTCTCATTATTCTTTTCATTATTTCTTTGGTTATACAGAAGATAGTTTGACATGCCATCACCTCACTGCTGATATATATCAAAATAAAATGTAGGGGCTGGAGAGATGGCTCAGAGGTTAAGAGCACTGACTGCTCTTCCAGAGGTCCTGAGTTCAATTCCCAGCAACCATATGGTAGCTCACAACCATCTGTAATGAGATCTGACTCCCTCTTCTGTATAAATAATAAATAAATAAATCTTCTAAAAAATGTATTCAGTAGTTGCTGAGACATTTGTATTTTTTGTATTATTATTCTCAATACCCAAGATGTAAATGAAGCCATTATTCATATACAAGTAAGTGATAAAAAGAAAGTTTGACTGATATACACACAAGAAATTCTATTTAGCCATTAAAATAAGGAAAACAAGTCATTGCAACAACTTGAATGAATTTACAGGAAATTGTGCTTAGTAGAGAAGTGAGGCACAGAATGACAAATATTGCATGACTTACTTAACAACTGGAACCTAAAATATTCTTGATCTTATAAAAGAAGAGAATAAAGTACTGTTCACTGGGATTGAATGGTGGCGTGTTGAGGAGATTTTAGTCAAAGAATAAAATATTTTAGTTGCACTGGAGAAATAAGTTCAAAGGTATTATTGCACAGCATTATGATTTCTTTTGGTATATTGTATTTTTGAAAAAAGTGCTAAGAGAGTGGACATAAAGTTTGCTTGATTGATTTTTGATTTTTGATTAAAAATACCACAAAAAAGTAATTCCCTGAGCTTTCATGTGTATATGACATAGAACATATGGATGTGTGTGGTGATATTTCATTTGTGTTGAAATGTGGTGATATTTTATTTGTGCTTTAATAAATAAAGCTTGCCTGGAGATCGGGGGGGGGGGGGGGAGGCCAGCCATTTTAAGTAAATGAAGAAGTCAGGCAGCAGTAGCACATGCTTTTAATCCTATCCCTAAGCAGGCAGGGTTTCTGTGTATTCAAAGCCACACTAGGGAAGAAAGCCAAGCTTGGTGACACACACCTTTAATCCTAGTACCAACCATAGAGACCTGGAGGTCTGTATTAATAAGCAGTGCAGAGGAAGGGACGTGGCTGGGCTTAGAGCCAATGAGAAGGCAGAACAGCAAGGCAATAAAGGCATGGGTAGACAGGAAGTAACTCGCATTTGGAAGCTGCAGAGTTGATGAGGTAAGGTTGGCTGGTGGCTTTCCCTACTCCCCTGATTTAAGGCTTTTACCCCTATATTTGGCTCTGTGTTTTTTATTTAATAAGACCAATTGGAATTTCATCTACAGATCTTACATTTTGGACTGAGTCCTCATCATGTTTTTCTCAGCATTTTGACCAGCAAGGTATCTCTTCATGACTGTAATCTACTACAAAATATAATGCCAACCAATGTTTGCTTAGACCTCTGAAGTGATGTTCAGTAGCAAGAATTAGGATTTAATAATGTGTAATCACACTGTATCTCTGAAATGATCTCTCTTAATATTCAATCTCTGATTTTCACCTAAAGCAATCATGTTCAGTTGTTAACATGAACCATAAAATCTAAACAATCTAAAGTACATGACCTTTAACCAGTCTGTAACTACTCACAATATTATTTTTCTCATTGCTCTTGTCCTGTTTCAAATTCAACCAATTACTTTAAATCCTGGCACAATGTTGTAATCTCTTACCTTTTTTTTCTGTTCCCTATACTTAGCAACATTTCCCCTTATACTACTCTTATTCATGCTTAAGAATGTTTCTACAGGCAGTTTTTCTTAACAGTCTTGTCTTTTAGGCCCATTTACACCGGGTATGAATTATGTCTCTACAGAGCACCAATATTTCCCTGAGTATAAATCCCAACACAGAGACCTGGTGATAAACCAGAGGGGTCTTGTTGCACTAGTGAATGTTTATTTTGACCCTTTAGTTGCTATTCCATAGAACTTCACACTTTCTGATCCTCATTGATTTTTAAAATTCAAGATTGAAAAAAAAAAATTTAGTGGAGGTTATTTGTAAAAAAAATTAATGACATTATAGAATAAGTGTCATTTGTATTATCATTTCTTAGGTCCCCAAACTCACTCTGCCCTTCTCTGAACTGTTTGGTGTCTCTTGACCTTGACTGTCAATACTGCATTAATAGAATCCTTCGTCCTCTGACTTGAGTTTGTCTTTCTTCACAGCTAGAAGATCAAGGGCAGAAGAGGAGCAAAGCCAATGGTCCCCATTCCTCTTTGCCACATGGGCAGAAAGTTGCTTGCGCCCTTCTCTAAGGTCATGGTTCCTGCCAGCTGACTCTCTGGAGACAGTGATGTCTGTGTTCCAGCTCTGGGTCTCTGGCCATTCTTTCCATGCACCACATTATCCTCTGTCTGTGTCCTTAAACCCCACCCCCAACGTTGTAAATAGCTTCTTTCTTAAACTCTTTTCAAAGAATCAGCTTGAGTGTGTCAGCTGCTTCCTCCTAGCGTCCTGACTGATACCACAACATTAACAATATGTATCTAATACACTGTCCTGATATTGCACCCCCGCCTTTTTCACTCCCTAGACAGACTGAACTTCTACAAAGCCAGGATGTGGCTTGTTTTACCCTGTCATCCTCTGCCGTCATACTCACTGCTCAGTAAAAAATAAAGCACAAAACACATATTTCTTTAATCTGCTGAATGAAAGAAGAACTCATACTACTCTGACTCCTTAAAAAGTAAATGGTATTACAGATTTTTCTTAAGCTTTGGGACAATAATTCAGGAAGGGTAGTATGAATGAGCACCTGCAGTATGGATGTGAATTTGTTCAGAAGAAACTGAGATGATTAACTAGAATGTTTCAGGGAATATTAAACTTGTGAGCAAGTCTTAAAGGTAAATATCATCTAGAATAAGCTTAGAACAGACATGCTGAGCTGAGATTCTCAGGGCCTATAGGCAGTTATTATTTGGGGAATGTGTTCATAAACTTAGCTTTGTTTGGGAATCTGTACACAGTGAGTACTTAGAAAGAAGGAAAAAGTACTGTAAAGATTATTCAGGCAAACATTTTGTTCCAAATCTTATTGTCATAGAACATTTTTCAAGTATCTGTTTGGAGAGAAATTGGTTGTGTTATTATCACTGAGATGCACATCTTTCTTATTCATTCATATAAGAGCTTTTTTTTTATTACTGTGATTTGTAACATTATCTGATGTCGGACATTATAATCTCTCCTCCAACTCAGACATCACTGAGGGCCATGAGGCAACAGGAGTTATTCAGGCAAAGATGTTTTATTTCCAGTAGCCAATAAGAAATCATAGAGGACACAAAAATCTGCCAGCTCTCATTTTGGACCAAGAGGTGAGTGACTCTTCTCCCTCCCAAAGAGTACTGTCTCTAGGACCTAGGCTCCAGGACACAACCAGTCCAACATGATATGTACTCACTCATAAGTGGATACTATATATAAAACAAAGGATAACCAGACTACAACTCATAGCTCCAGAGAAGCTAGCTAACAAGGATACCCCAAAGAGGGATGCATGGATCATCCTGGGAAGGGGAAATAGATGAGATCTCCATGAGTAAACTGGGGATGAGGGCTGGACAATGGAGGGTAGGGGATGGGGAATAAGAACATAAGGGAACAGGATGGTCAAGCTGGAACAGAGATGGAGTGGGAAAGCAATGATAGAGAGAGACATCATGGAGATAGGGAGAAACTGGATGCTAGGGAAGTTTTCAAGCATCCACAAGAATGATCCCAGCTTAGACTACTAGCAATAGAGGAGAGGGTGCCTGAACTGGCTTACTCCAGTAATCAGATTGGTGAATATACGAACTGACATCATAGAGCCTTTCTCCAGTAACTGATAGAAGCAAATGCAGAGATCCACAGCCAACCAGGCATGCTCCAGGATTTCAGTCAAAGACAGAGAAGAGGGATTCTATGAGCAAGGGGCATCGAGATTATGATGGGGAAACTAACAGAGACAATCAAACTGAACTAGTGGTAACTCATGAAATTTAGACCAACACCTGTGGAGCCTCCATGGGACTGGATTAGGCCCTCTGCATAAGCAAGACAATTATGTAGCTTGATCTGCTTAAGGGCTCCCCTGGCAGTATGGATCAGGATCCATCCCTGGTGCATGAGCAGGCTTTTTGGAGCCCACTACCTAGGATGGGACACCCTGCACAGGCTTGAGGAGGGGGGGGGGGGGGGCCTTGGATCTGCCTCTACTGAATGTACCAGGTTCTGTTGACTCCCCATGGGAGGCATTACCTTCTTGTAGGAGAGAAGAGGGAGTGGATGGGGGGGGATGCTTGGAGGGGGGTGATGAGGGAAGAGGGGGATCTGTGATTGAAAAGTAAAATGAATTAAAACATTCCTTAATTAAAAAAAGAAATCATAGATTATGATGATTGTATGAATTTGTAAAGTGATAAGGATAGTGAAGCTGGTGAGATGGCTCCACAGCTGAGAGTTCTTGTTGTCTAGCTTGATGCCTTAAGTTCAGGCCCTGGGATCCTTATGGTCAAAGAAAAAAACTGACTTCTGCAAGTTGCCCTCTGACCTCCACACACATGCAATGGCTTCTACACACACATGTGCACACACACAGACACACACACACACACACACACACACACACACACACACACACATTAATGCAAAATAAATAAAAAAAACATAAGTTTTCAGAAGCAAAGATAAAGAGAATGTTCAGGGACCCATGGAGTGGACTTGGCCTAGCTGCCTTGAAAGTTTTTCGGGTTAGACTCCGTGGCTCCAGGGCACAGTATGCCTTCCAGTTCCTGAGAGACTGATGCACTCCCTTAGACTGTGAAGAGCTCAGGCTGTTTTGTGTTTCTCTGTATGTTCAGTTCCCTCAATAGTCAAGGAAGCATAAAGGCTTGACAGAACAGTTGACTTGGTCTTAAACATTAATCCTGTGTACCTTGTGTGACTTGCAAACTGCACCGAATCCTGGCAACTACAACTGTATTGGTCCTGGCAATTACCATTATCATCTGTTTCTGATAAAGGTACAAAAAGACTGATTGTTCTCAATGAAATTGTCACAGCCTCGGCTGTTCTGTGACCCCTCCAACCTGAGCTGATTCCATTCCTCCAGTCCATATCAGGTGACTTTGCCAGGAAAGTAAGTGCAGGCACTGACAAGAATGAAGTTCATGAAGGTATTTCATTTTCTTTAGCTACAAAAGTATAATGTCATTTTTTTTTAACAATTTGCAGAAGTGGACAAAACAAGTATAATCACTTACATTTCCAGATTGGGAAAGTTACAATTGCACTGGTTATTTGCTGTAAGTCACACGCAACAGAACAGCACCAAAAACAATTTGAACTAACAAAAACTGCCAAGATAAATATTCTAAACTATTGTGGCACACCTTCAGCACTCAAGAAGCAGAGTCAAGCAGACCTCTGTGAGTTTCAGGCCAGCTTATCTACAGAGTGAGTTCGAAGACAGCCAGAGAAGCCCTGCCTGGAAAATCCAAAATCCAAAAACAAAACAAAAACAACAAAAAAACTAAGCCCAAATAGCCACATTTTATCATAGGTCCAATTTTCTGAAGTCAACCTTCTTGTCTCTCTTTCTTCCTTTCCTCCTTCCTTCCTTCCTATCTCGTTTTCTTTCTCCCTTCTTTTTTTGCCTAGAATTTATTGAGGACAAAAGTCAAGCAGAACACAACTCTAGAAATGATCCTGGACAGGTAGGCAAGGCGAACATTGATTTTCACTTTGACTGCATGAGTCCACTGCCAGCATGTTTTGAGTCCTGCAGACGGTTTTCTAGGATAATATAATGACTTCAAAACAGAAGAAAAACCCAACCCTGTCTTACTTTAGAAAGACATCCATTAATTTTCCAGTACAAGGAAAGAAATTCAGTTATATTAGTTTTAACACTTTTGTTATAACCTTGTTAGCAATAAAATTTTGATGCACATTCCAATTAAAGTTTTAGATAAAAAGAGATAAAAAGGTTTTCAGGGCCCTTTTTTAAATAGAGAAAAAATGTGGAAGAGGGAAAATGTCAAAGAGGCCCTCCCACACATCTTTCACTGAAACAATAAATAATAATAATAATAATAATAATAATGGCTGGAGAGATGGCTCAGAGGTTAAGAGCACTGACTGCTCTTCCAGAGGTCCTGAGTTCAATTCCCAGCAACCACATGGTGGCTCACAACCATCTGTAATAAGGTCTGGTGCCCTCTTCTGGTCATACATGCTGAATACATAATAAATAAATAAATCTTTCAAAAAAAATAATAATAATGTGTAAACCAGATCAATGTAGTATGAGGCATCATGTTTTGAACTTAAATAAGAGCATTGTTATATTGCTAAACAAAAATAACACTGAAATTTATGTAGCATCTCTCTTAGGGGCTACACAGCTACTGGTATTGAGGGGAACCTTGCTTTCTGGATAGCTTTTATAGACTGGAAAGTTCAATATAGGCTGCAATGAGAAAAATGGCATTGATGGGGTTACACAGCCAACAACCTCTTGAACTACAGGACCAACCTGCCAGGTAAAATACAACAGTGACACACTGATATAGGGGAAATCAAGTACTTTCTGCTTGATTTGAGAACTGGTCCATAAGAGGTCATTTGTGCTTTTTACTATGAACCCAGTTAAAAGCCCATAACTGAGGAGGACTTGGGCCTTAAGGGGAATCTACTCCTCTTGGTTAGTTAAATTCATATAATAAAAGCTGTCTTCTAAATGCTTAGGCTTGTGTCCCAAGATATATGCTACTCTCATTCTCAATCAGAGAACCCTTAAATTGTTAAAGAAAAAAATTGATAAAAGATTTTTAAAGTTTCTTTATACTCCAAATGTTTTACATTTAGGTCTGAGTGTCTATTTATTATCTATGTTTCTCATAAGTCCTAAGAGCTTTTGGTGATTTATAGCAGCCCCCTACAATTCTACATCTCTGTACTTTCTCCTAGCTATTTTCTCTATGAAGTGTCTTAAGTTGCAACTTTTGTTCTTGTAATGTAATTTTACTTTTTTAGTACTTACTACAATTAAATCGCTATCAATCCATGGAATCAGCTCAATGATCAAAGGAATTTATTTAGGGATTAACTCACAAGACAGAATAAGGGAATGTAGCAGGATGAGGCAGGCTCTTCTCTGGTGAGCTCTGCCCTGATTCATCCTAGCATCCAAAATCCATGAGGTAGAGAAGAGAGGGGGCATATGTGCATCCCAGGTCTTTAGGGTACCCAGTGGTCACACCCCAGGGGCAGGTGCCTCAAGGTCATAGGCAGGTATAACAGCTACAGCTGCCTCACTATGGGCAGTGTTTCAGGGCATGGCTCAAACAGCTATCCACTACAGGTACTGCTATTGAAATATATAATAACCACTCACATAATGTGTGCTTTAAGTAGACAAGAGAATTTGTGAACATGTGGTAGCATCAAGTATGCAATCAAGAATTTGATACATAGAAAATTAATGATCTCTGCCTTCTGGCTAATGCATAGATAGCTCAACTAAGACATACAAGATCTAATTCACTTGGCTTTGTGGTGACCACATTTTTCCTAATCCTCCAATAGCCCACGAAGGTAAAAATTTAATGAAACTTCAGTGAATAGCATAGCTGAGATATTTCATAACAGACTATCTTCAAACTGAAGCAATAAGTGATGTATATTCATGTTTTTCTAGATATTAACTCAGATCATAGTAAAATACTCAAAGATGGCCTTCAAAACAGTTATAAAAACATTGTGTTCAAGGCCAAGTATGAAACAGAAGGATGAATACAATGAAATACAATAGGCAAATAAAACTATCATCATTGTGAAAAATAATACAATAAAAATAAAATATCTAGCTATTTGTAGTTACACAGGAAGACATGACAGCCACAACTTAATATTAAGTTGTTCTTAAACAATAATTAACATCAATTGCCTTGAAAACAGTGAGATACAGTATGTACCATACAAGGTTACTTTGAGATTTGAAATTTTAAAATTTTGTGCATCCTTGCCCAAAGAAGTTATTAATCTTCTCAATAGTATTGTATAAAATGATTGTTGATTAAAATTCATGTTAATACTAGCCCATTTCCTCTCCTGTGTAGGCTTCTGTGGGGGAACGTCTATGACAGTCTCCTGTTCTCTCTACCTGCCTGTCTCTGTCTCTCTGTCTCTCTCTTGTCCCTGCTCCAAGACTGCCCTTCAGTGCTCCCCCTCCAATAAATCTTTTGCATGAGATCTGTTGTGTGGTGTGATTTCTGTGGCATTCCTTGGATCCAGTCCGCCAAGGTACTCCTTCTGCCACAGAACGTCAACAAACATCCCGTAGCCTGTAGCTCTGCACAGGTCCTCCTTGCAGCAATGCCTTTGAATATTATTGGGTAGATAGAAATCATGCAAGTGAAAAAGGAAGAATTCATTTTGAGAAGGAGAAAGAGAATGAGCTAATCCCTGAGTCCTGAGAAAGCATGACATGTCAATACAATTGCAAAATCTCCTGTCTTAGGGAGTAATATTTTAATTGGAGACAGAGCAAGAGAGATTGCTGGGCAGAGAAGGGACCATTTATAGTATTTAAGTGTATCTCATAAAATACTTGTCATCTAGCATTGTGCCCTGAAAAAGTCTTTCAAGTAATGAGAATTCAGTAATGATGAACATCACTAGCACCCAGCTTCAGTCATTAATAAAAACACTGAATGTGCATGAAATAATTAAATGTATGTCAGAACTTGTATCAAGTGTCTGGTATGTATTAGGTCATTTAAAGTGATGAAAAACCTCATGACAGAATTGGGTATACTAAAGTTGTGATAAACAGAACAAATCCCAATTATATTCTTACTCTCTTCCCCATTTTTTAGGCCTAAAAATTAGTAACCAAAAAAAAATCTTAACTAAAAATTTAGAGTGTCTGACCAGATCATCAAATTCAGGGTCAACTATTTCTTCAACATTTTACCACCTGAAAGCTATAAGATTTTTAGGAACTGTAGGAGCTCTATATTTATGGAATGAATTAGTATGTCTAATACCTAACTACAGAGAATTAATCACTGAAAACTTTTCCTTTTATCTAAATCTATGCATACAAGTATGTACAACTATAATGATCATTAACGTGTATTAGGAACTGCTAGATGGCTTAGGAAACAAAGGCACTTGATGTCAATCCTGAAGATTTCAATCCCCAGGATCCAAGAAATGACTCTCACAAGTTTTTTTTTTCTGATTACCATATATTGGTTCATGTACACACACACACACACACACACACACACACACACACACACACGCCCAAACTAGTTGTACTTAAAAAAAATACATGTCATACCCAATAAAAATTCATTTCATTGTAAAAAAATAATATCATGTGGAATCATTAGTAAATGTGAGACAATGATAAAATGAGAAAGACAGTCATTTCTGAAATATAAAGAAGTCATCTTTAGCAATATAATGTCTATAAGAAACAATTCTTGAAAATAACAAAACATACAATTTTGCTAGAAAAATTATATGATAGAATAGTCCGACATCACTTTAAGACAATGATCTATTTTAAAAACAAAAAAGGAAAACCAGAAACTACAGTACTCTGGTATTTTGGAATGAGTGCTGTCTTACTTTGGTTTCTTGTGATTTGAAAAAAAAAATATTGTAACAAAAGCAACTTAGAGAAGAAAAGTTTATCCTGGCTCAAGGTTCAAGAGTGTAGCCTAGCCATCATGGTGGGGAAGTCAAAGCAGGGGAGATTGAAGCACCCATCCCACATCTTCAATGAGAAAGGGCAGAGGAAGGAATTCATCCATTCTCCTGCTTGGCTTGCTTTTCCGAGTTTGTAAAGTCCAGAATTCCATGTCCAGGGAATGGTCCCACCCACAATTAAGATGAGTCTCCCTACACCAGTAAGCATAATAATCAAGCTAATGCTCACAAGCATGCCCAGAGGGCTATCTTCCAAGTAATTCTAAATTCCATCAAGTTGACAAAATCTCCACAAGTAGCAAACAAAAAATGACGGAAGACTTTCTTAATAAGAGCCAGGGAGACTGGGGCACATCTATAACTAGGGAGGTAAAGGCAAGAAGTTCAGGAATTCAAGGCCAGGTTGGCAACATAGCTGGTTAAGACAAGCCTGAGCATTTTTCATCTCCAAAATCTTCACTTTGGTCCAAGTAACATCATATATGCCCGTATTTACGTCATCACTCACCTGACAGCTATTTCTCTCCTCATATCTCCTCTCAGGGGCTTGTTTTTTCATTCCCAAGGGATTACATTCAACCTGCTTCAAACCCTTTGCATGTCCGCGTGTATACCTTACATTTCATCTCTATTACTTTGTAGCTGCAGGCACCTTAACAGTCCTTAGAAGTCTTGAGAGTGTTATGCTACTTCTACTCAAAGCACTAATTCAAGAACTCCATCTGTAAGTTTAGTCTCCTGTTACTCTACTCTTACTTCTAGGACTCTATCAGATGTCTCCTGAATTATGTTTTCTCCCAGAAAACTTCCCTCAACTCTGTTAAAAATGAATAGACCCACCTACATCTTTCCTTATGGAAATTAATTTATGGAAACTTCAAAAAGTTATTTAATTCAAAAAATATTTAAATATACATAGCTATAAATATCAAAATTAAACTGAGATTTTTTTAAAAAAGACATTCTTGACTGTTGTGAAAACTGTCCTATTATACTTGTTATAATATTCCAATCTCCTCCTTGCCAAATGCCCTAGAAATAATCAATAAGTACTTGCTGTGTATTTAATAAGTTCCCAGCTATAGCTAATGTAATATTGCATTAAGTCTGTCTTAGGGTATGCAAAAGTCAACCAGGATGGAGAGGGCATTATCAAATTCTGTAACTTGAAGACACCTACAGAATGTACATTCAGAGACAAGGAAAAACTGTGTAAATGGATTTTGATATACAGAAACCAGTACTGGCAACAGGAATACCATATAAGTAAGCTGGAGGAGACAGTGGACTACATGGAAGAGGAACAAAAAGAAAGTGTTAATTTAAGGGACTCAAACCCTCTGAAGGAAATAGAGACAGCAAACTTCATTTTAGTCAATCTTCTAAGCAAGCTCTACAAATTTTCAAAATAGACTTGGGAAAGCAAACGGGAAGTCCTTAGAAAGCATGGTGGGGACTTTCTAAGCAATTTTGTTGAGATGCCTGATAGTGGAAGAAGTGAAAGAAAAAAGTTGTTAATTAAACTGAAGAAGCTGAATTCCACCAGCAACTAAATGGGAAAGAATTAGAAAAGGCCACATGAGGCTACAAGTAATACACAACAAAAACTCCCCAGGGTAAAGGAGTCCTGTGTTAATCTCTTTTTGGCTCTAACAGAAGAAAAGCAAAAAAGGACTAAACCTCCTGAATGAGATCCTCGTGGAAGCTTCCAGATCCCAGCAGGAGACAGTCTCCATGGAAACTTCCCTTTCCCTGCACCCACACACTGCTCCTTCTTCCTGTAAAGGCTGTCCTGAATCTTAAGAGAATACTATGGAGGAGTCAATACTTCTTAAGTATGGAGAAAAACCTTAGGGGAGAAGCGAAGAAGCAGAGCAGACTGACATTCCAGTATCATCAGGGAAGTGGTGGTTTTCTCGAGATCTCCTCAACCCCAGGGTTCAGACAAAATGGTTTCCTCAAAACTGCACTTCCTTCTCTCTGCTCCCTTCATTCAGAGGACTGCCCAGCTTTTTAGTGTGAGGTAGCTCTGGGAAGGGATCCTCACAGCGACGTGTGTCACTTGACCATTCTTTCTTCTTCAGCTCGTATAATAGTGCTCACTATTTAATTCAAAACATCCAGTCAGTCCACTGCTAACTTCCAGAGTTTATGGGTGAAAGAATAGAAGAGAGAGAGAGAGAGAGAGAGAGAGAGAGAGAGAGAGAGTTTGAAGTAGAAAACTTCCCATACTGAAGCAATTCCCCAAAGTGACAAAGTAAGCTACCTTTGTAATAGTCAGAAAATGCATCAAGGTAATTAAGGAAAAGTCAGAGGCAAGTATTTTCTTCTGATTATTTTTATAAAATAAACTCAGCAGTAGTCAGATATGAGCATTAATCTATGAGTTCTGAAGAAAAATCTCTTTGCAAAGTGAGTTCTATGAGTGTTGTTATCTACTTACTGTCCCTGAAAACAACAGCCTTGTGTTCAGAATCCAGATGTTTCTTGATTTTTATTCACAGGAGACAATTTAGTCTTGATATAATTCCCATTTGCAAATTCCACTCATTGTTAATTTTGTATCAATTAGAATAAAATACCTTCCTTTGACTTAAATCTACTTCATTATAGGCTCTGTGCAAACTCCAAGGAAAAGTTAGTCATGTGCTTTCCAGAAGATCAAAGCTTAGGGTAAAGACTGAGAACATTTGATGTAGGAAGGGGGAGTGGTCATATAGGTCTTAGCCAGGACATGTGATAGTCACTGTAGGAGTTGCTGAAAAAAGAAGTCTGTGACTCTCATTAACCCATTTAAGCAGATCGTGTACCATCTAAAGGGGAAAATGTTCCTGGCTGTTTTGTATTGCCTCCTGTGGAGTTTCCAGATCTCTTCTGGCCACTTCCCTCGAGCCTGTGCCTCCTCAAAGAACTTGATGGCAAAAGAGTGCTGCCCACCATGGACGGGTGATGGGAGTCCCTGCGGCCAGCTTTCAGGCAGAGGTTCCTGCCAGGACATCCTTCTGTCCAATGCACCGTCTGGACCTCAATTCCCCTTCAAAGGGGTGGATGACCGTGAGTCTTGGCCCTCTGTGTTTTATAATAGAACCTGTCAGTGCTCTGGCAACTTCATGGGATTCAACTGCGGCAACTGTAAGTTTGGATTTGGGGGTCCCAATTGCACTGAGAAACGACTCTTAATTAGAAGAAATATCTATGATTTGAGTGTGGCAGAAAAGAATAAGTTCTTTGCTTACCTAACTTTAGCAAAACATACTATCAGCCCAGTCTATGTCATCCCCACAGCCACTTACAGTCAAATGAACAATGGGTCAACACCCATGTTTAATGATATCAACATCTATGACCTCTTTGTATGGATGCATTACTATGTGTCAAGAGACACCCTGCTTGGAGGTTCTGAAATCTGGAGGGACGTTGATTTTGCCCACGAAGCACCAGGTTTTCTGCCTTGGCACAGACTTTTCTTGCTACTGTGGGAACAAGAAATACAGGAACTAACAGGGGATGAGAACTTCACCGTTCCATACTGGGACTGGCGGGATGCAGAAAACTGTGACATTTGCACAGATGAGTACTTGGGAGGTCGCCACCCTGAAAACCCTAACCTACTCAGCCCAGCATCCTTCTTCTCCTCCTGGCAGGTAAGGTGCACTTCACATGCAGACTCAGAGAGGAATGGTACCTCAGCAGCCACATATTAATGAAGGTCTCTGTGAGCACCTCTGCTGATGTCTCAGTGTAGAAAATGTGACTAACTAAAGGATTCTTATGCTTCTTGACTTTTTATTTTTTTAGAACACTTCAAAATCACAATTAATGCTTATTCATCTAATATCTAATAACTTAATTAGATTTCTAATCTGCTCTGAACAATGAATGCTTGGTTCTCCACTGTATTGCTAGCACCTAGGATGGTATTTGGCATAAACAGTAGCTCAGAGTTATTTCGGAATGGATGAGTAACCAAATTATTTTAGTCCATGATTCTGAATAAAAAAATATATTGCCAATAAAACTAATAGGATATACTGCTTAAAAATAAAAGTTCCTGGTCCTAAGCTCAACCAATTAACTAGAGACTTTAAGGGAGAGTGCTGGCATAATTTGCTAAGTATCAGTGATGACCTTTATTATATGAATGCTTGACAAACACTGATTTTGGATACAAAATCTTCAGTTGTTTTAATTTAAAAAGAAACTAAAAGCTGTTGAGTATTTAGAATATGTGAATCTCTATTGAAAGTATTTATATACATTAGCTGATTTAATAAGAACCTATCCTTTTAAAGCCATAAGATATACATAATTTGTTAAAAATTATATGACAGAACTGTTTGTAAATAGCAAAGATGGTATTTGTTCATGGGTACAATGGCTGCCTGACTAACCCTTCATTTTCAGAGACAAGACAGGCCTTTTGAAAGGATCCAGCTCTTCTAAGCTTTTTCATTAGTATGAAGAGGAAATTGGCCTTCTTTCTACTTTACAAATGTTAGAAATAGAGTTAAGAGATAGCTAGTTTGAGATTAGATTCCCATTTCTCCTATTGTTTTTCTTCACTCAGGATTAGAGGCAAAAGATAAGAAAGAAATGTTAAAGTATTTTTCCTTTAAATAAACCTAAGTGTGAGAGATTGTTGTTTACTTATCTTCTCAAATTTCCTACTGCACCTGTCCTGACTCCCAATTCAAACACGATGAAAAGAACACTGCATAGGCTGTCCCACACGTGAGCATTTTGAAATACAAATTTGCTTTATCCCTGATGCTCACACACTTCCAAAATAGAGCCCCTTAAAGTGCCATTGTAAAATACAGTTGCCAATTCCTGGTATCAATGATGCCAACTCTTTACTAAACCAAATGAGCACTTTATATGGAGGGACTTAGCTGGAATATTTGATTGCTGTACGTTTTCAGTTATTCTGCCTTAACTGATGAACTTCAGACCCCTCATCTAGCTTTCTACTCCTCTGGCTACTGCTTTAAATCATGTCAATCTTGGATGTGGGAGTCTTAGATAGACAATACTCTCTAATTGACTACATAGCTTCACTTGATGCAGAAAGGCTGAAGAACCAGCTAAATTATCAAAAGTTGTAATATACACACTGAGATCAGTAAGGAGATATAAATTAATATTTAATTAAGGAAGAGTCTACTTCTAGATAATATCCAGATTTAATTTTTCTAATCATGTTTTGAGTACTGAATTCCTCTAATGATTATGGGCAATTATATAACTTTCTTAAAAGCAAAACAAATAAAAATGTAAAATCACATAGATTGATCTGGCTTAGTAAGCCATGAACTATAACTGCCACAATATAGTCTACAAACCTGTTCTGCAATTATAGTTCTGTGGAGAAAAAGAACTCTTTACATAGAATTAGAAAAGTGAAAGAATAAAATCACTGAAGAAAACAAGCAAAATTAAAAATAAAAAGAATTAGTGAAACAAAACAACAAAAAACTTTGCAAGCAAACAACATTTTAAAAAACAAGGTCTAATATATAAATAAATATTTGCTCTATCTCCCTAAGCTATGCACTGTCCAGGGATAAACAGTTGCAGACATGACAGATAAACTAATTCATGTTGTCTGTTTTCTCCATTAATACAATCTCTCTTGTTAATGTACTTCAAAAATGTGAGTTTTTCTCTCATTGCCCCTACCAGTTAGGAGAGGGATGGAAGGTTGGGAAGAGGAATATGGTCAAAACACATTATTATATGCTTCAATGAAAATGTCTTTATGAATCCCAAAAAAGAAAAAGAAAAAGAAAAAAGAAATATGACTTCAAAAGAAAACTGAATAATGATTTAGAAGGGAAATCAAAGCAAATTAGGGTTCTTTGTGTCTGGAAAGATGGCTCAATTCCCAGCACACGAATGGCGAGTTCCAACCATCTGTAACTCCGTTCCTAGGACTCTGACATCCTTTTCTGCCTTCCATAGGTACCTGGTCCATACATGATGCAAGACACACATGCAGACAAGGCACCCATAGACATAAACCCAGAATCAATTGGTCTATTGTACAGCTCCAGTGTGCATTTTTTGTTTAATTGGAGAAGAGTTCCTACTGTATCCTTAGGCTGACCTGGAACTCACTCTACAGCCTAGTTGGTCCTCTAGAGCACAGTAATGCTCCTGCCTCAGCCTCCCAAGGGTGCTTGTACTTTTAAACCTCTTATTGTGGCTCTAATTTGCAGCTAACACTATGATTCACAGATTTAATTAATATGGAGATTGTTTAGTTATCTCTTTACTTTCCTTTATGAAAACACAGTTTCTGTAATGAACACACCATTAATTTGAATGCTTTTGTCTAAATTAAACATTCAAATTAAAAACTAGACTGTTTTGTGTTAGATGAGATCAAATAGCTTCCAAGTTAAAATGAGCTCATTAATACCTTCCAAATTAGCTAGGCTGATAACCCATTTTATATGGGTTTCTACTTATTGCTTGACTTAAGTAAGATATCTTTCTACTTTACAAAAGGAGATGTTAGAGATTTGATAGTATTTACCCATTCTAACCTGAGAGATCTTTTGTAGTATCTCACAGAATACTCACATTTTATAAATAATAGGCCCGAAACAGCAGGAGAATTTGTGTTTAAAAAAAAAAGGAAGAAGAAGAAGAGAAAAGAAAAGAAAAAACGCCTAAGCACAGAACCCAAGTGGTTATGTCTCCATTCCTACTAAAGTAAACCATGTTGACTTATGCTTAAAGTGGGTCTAATAACGAACTAATGTGTGGATGTATAATTTGAGAGGTGGTTATTTTTTCTTTCTTAAGTTCTCTTTCAGATGACCAGATTTGATCCTAACACCCACAGGATGGGTCACAGCTATCTGTAACCCCATTCCTAACCCCAGGAGATCTTACATCTTCTTCTGGCCTCTATGGACACCAGGCACACACATGGTCCACGGACATGCATTAGGGAAAACACACATACACATAAAAAGTAAAACTATTAATTTCACATGGACCCAATGCTGAGGAAGTAAATAGATACTTCTATTTATTTCAAAGAGAATTGATTTCCTTCCCTTTGTTCCACACTTTTCGCAGATTTATCTTACAGATTCTCTAATATTTCAGAACATGTGAATGTTTTTTTAAGCCTATCTCTGTGTACCACTGTCAGATTCTCCAAGGTAGAAACTATTTATAAATATGTTTTTAGCCATATATATATATATATGGACCATGATATATAGAATTTGCTTCATAAATACATGATGCATTAAAGAAAAATTAAAATCAGAAAGAAATTTAAATCTTATCCTAGATGGACTTCTGAGATCTCAGCCCATATTTTACAGCACTGAATTCTCAGTGTGACACAAAATGCCAACAGACAGCATTTCCTTAATATCTAAGATAAGGCATTTTGTACAGTGTTTGCTGGTCTACCTGAGTGTGAGTGTGTGTGTGTGTGTGTGTGTGTATAAATGTGTACATAAAATTATATAATATAGCTCATAATACATATAAACATTATTTGAGATGAAAAAAAATTACCTGACAAGCTTTCTTTGACAAGAGATAGTTCACAAAGACAAATAATTAAGGTTAATATTCTTAGAAATAAGCTTTAATATGCAATCAGTCTTTTCTTAGCTTGTTATTCATTTGTGTGATTATTCTCAAAAAAAATCTTCAAATAGAAGCATATCTGTCTCCATTAAAATAGTAAATTTTAGAAAAAGGAAGGTACTCAATGACATTTATGTACAAAATTCCTGTGCTCAACACCATTAGATATAATGTTATGCAAACAAGAAACGCCAACCTAAGAAGGAAAGGTGTGTCAAAGAGAGCTGTCCCCTTGGATCACAATGGAGAGGAAAACAGTTCCTGGTAATAGATGTGAGTGAACTGCAGCCAGGGAATCCACTCAGCAGGTGGAAAGCGTATCACATGTAAGCCACAGGGGGAAGAAAAACAAAGTCACATTTCAGCAGAAAGTCATGGGTTTAGGTAACCATGACAACAGCTCCCTGCAATAGCAGCTTCTCTTTTTTTCTTTATGAAAGATTTTGTGGAATGTCATATAGTTTAGTGTTTTTTTTTTCTTTGCTTTCTTTCTTTCTTTTCTTTTCCTTTTTTTTTTTTTTTTTTTAGGAAAAATTCAAATGCCGTAATAAAATATTTGCTCCCAAAGGCTTTTAAGAGCTGGTAGTTTATTGCTACTTCCTACAATTTAATAGAACACTATCCTGTTTCATCTTCCATACTAATACACCTGTGTCTTCTGTTTCCCTTTCTTTGCTTCTTTGGGCTTGCATATTTGATTATACTGCCCTCAGCATATGCTACACATCATTGTGGTTGGAAGGAAAAAGAACCAAACTCTTACCAGGTGACCTGGGCTCAGTCCAACTTCTGCCATTTGCCAAAACTGCTAAACAAGCCATTTAGAATTCACATTTTTCAACAAGAAAAAAAAAAGTGTTATTATCACGTATGCTTGCTTTCTATGCTAATGAGAAAACTGAATGGATTAAAAAGCAATGTACTATACTGTGAAGGCCACCGTCCTTTGACACACATAAACACATTTGTATAGACTTCTCTAACTCTGTACCCCCAAGAAGTTATTTAGATAATTTAGAGATATTGTTGTTCCTAAAAGATACGATAGATCAATATAGCATTACTTTAAACAATTTAAAATAATTAGTTCATGTAAAATTACTTGCTAAGACTTTGCCATATTGTTCTAATTTCAATGTGTGGGAAATACTGTGTTTTAAATGATACTCTGGGATCAGTTATTATAATAATGAACATTCAACACTCATATGCTTAGTGATAAAAATAACGTAGATATCTAATTAATGGTTTTATTCTAAAAATAATTACAATTTTTGGTATTATTAGGGGTGAGGTAATCTGGGGATAGAACCCAGGCCTTATACATGCTAGGTAAGTACCCTAGGACTGAACTACATGCCAGTCATAATTATTGGATCCTTTACACAGGTGCCAGAGAGTACTGCATCATGTGCTTTAAATATGCTGGACTACCTGATCCTGAATAAAGAGTCATTACACTCTCCATTTAAAGATGAAAAGCCTTGACAAAGAATCTGGATGACCTGATAGTCTGAGGCTATGGGCTTACTAGAATCAATGTTAGACCCTATGTTTCTGAGTACAATCTCCAGTACAGGTAACCACAATGCTAACAAATTCTCCATCCTTGTCCTTGCCTCTGAATCAAACATAAACAATTTGGAGTTAAGTTTTTTACATTGTTTCTGTAACCACGGTATCTTTCTTCTGAATTACTAATGCCTCCATCACCCAACCACTTAGTCACATAGCAGTTGGCATTCAGCAAAAATAGTTCCATCCAACCTCTCTAATTTAACTGAGTCTGCTGTAGGAGTCTTTTCTGTAAAAAGACCTTTTGGAAATATCCTGAGGATTATTAGTCAGAGGAATGAAATGACTTCCTCTGTGCCCCTGATGTGGTGTCTAGTCAATTGACATTGTAAAGACTTCCAAACTGCTACATCCAGAGCAGAAGTTAGACTAGTTTTAAGAAACCATTCAGGAGTCATTAACATGAAAAAAATAAATAAAGCAGATAAAGCTTTACAATCAGTAATGCTGAATTTATAGATTTGCAAATATCTTCATTTGTAAAGATAATTAAAATGGTTATTTTAAGGATACATGTAGCTTACAGATAATTTTTATGCAATATTTAGCACATTTAACATTATCGCTGCCTTTGTCATAAAGTTTCAACATTCTGGATTTTGAATTTTGGGATTAGGATTCTCAAGCTGCATAAGCAAAGCAGTGGTGTGGCCTCAGAACAGGATCACATAGGATGAAAGCATGTGGGGAACACTAGCCAGGTTAAAGATGGGTTTTGGAGGGTTGAACTGAAAATAATGTTTGACAGAGTCCATGTGAAAGAAAATGGAGAGTAACATACAAAGGGAATCCATTGCTTCCTGGCTTTAACAGCAGGCTGGTTGGTGTGAAAATACAGATAAAGGAATGGATTTTTTAAAAATGTAAATAATATATTTGCAATGTATAAAAACAATGTTTGAATTTTAAGTATGTGTATATTTAGAATATGAGAATTTTCATTAATCTAATTGGTGGATAAAGCCATCAAACTCACCCATACATATGGCCAAAGAATATGAATAGAAAGAATGTATAGAGTTGAGTTCTACATCAAGCACAGGTTTATGGCTGTACTGGTTAGTTTTTCTTAACATTACACAGACCTCAACATACCTGAGAAGAGGGATCTCAGTTAAGTACGTGCTTTCCAACAGGTTAGCATGTTGGTTTCCTAACAGAACTTTCTTGATTCCTGGTTGGTTTGGGAAGAGCCAAGTCACTCTGTGTAGTCACAACTTTGGTTGAGTAGGCCTGGGCTGTAGAAAAAGGATAATTGAGCAAGTCACACCAAGTCAAAGGAAGCAAGCCAGTCAGCAACATCCCTCCATTGTCTCTGCTACATTTCCTGTCTCCAGATTTCTATTATGGCCTTTCCCTATGATGGACTTTATCTTGTGATTCAAATAAGCCCTTTCTGTCTAAGTTGACTTCAGTCAGTTTTGGATCACAGCAACAAGATGCAAACCAGGACAACGAGCCATGCACAGTGCTCAGAAATGGACCTACATTTTGAAGATAAATCAACTTGTAATTTTTAACTTGAAATTCTTAATAATTTTTGCTGTGAATTTGTGTTTCACAGTGAAGCTGTAAAGACATGAAGCATACTATAGGATCTCAATGTGATTTTACTCTTGTGGTATCCTATTTTCTCTGGGGAAATATCTTTACCTTTCTGGGAAGTTGGATGTCATTCCCTACCCTGTAGCACCAGCCCCATCTAGTCCACAGTCTTTGGGGGCTACTGGCCAGAACACCAAGAGACACCTACCATTGTCATTCTGGTTGAGGAGAATTTGGGAAGAATGAAGCCCCTGAACATTTTGTTACAAGTTGCAACAGATGTGTTTCAGGGCTGACAGAATGGTAACTAAATGGGCAGAAGATTAATTATCACAGGCCAATTTTTACCAAAATTACTCCACAAACTCAGTGTGTCCTTCAAATTCATTTGCTGAATTGATGCAACTAACTTCATTTTCAGGTAGGACTTTCAAGGAGGTCATTAAATTAAATGAAGGAAGAACTAAGACCACAATTTTAGCCATTTATCTTTATTGTAGCTGGCATTTACTAACTTAATTTGTGTCCAGAAAGTTCCCAACTATACCTTGAACTATCAACAGTTGTAATTCATAAAATGGAGTATTATTTCTTTTTTGTGACTTTGGGTGGCTTGTCAGTATTGACTCTGCCTCCCTGAAGTATTCCAAAGCAACCCTCCAGTCCAGTCTTCCTTTCTTCCCTCTAAGTACAATAATTAACCTTTCTTAATAATCTGTTTAATTTTAATTTATGTGCATTGGTGTGAAGTGTGGTGGTATTGTGTTCCCCAAAATATTGTGCATTCTAATAAACTTATCTGGGGTCAGAGAATAGAACAGCCACAATATTAAACATAGAGGTTAGGCAGTGGTAGCACACGCCTTTAATCCCAGCACTCGGGAGGCAGAGCCAAGTGGATCTCTGAGAGTTCAAGGCCACATTGGAAACAGCCAGGCACGTTTCCCAGAAAGTGAGCTTTTAATCCCAGGGAGTGATGGCAGAAAGCAGAAAGGTATATAAGGCATGAAGACCAGAAACTAGAAGCATTTGGCTGGCTAAGCATTCAGGCTTTCGAGCAACAGTTCAGCTGAGATTGATTTGAATGAGGACTCAGAGGCTTCCAGTCTGAGGAAACAGGATCAGCTGAGGAACTAGTGAGGTGGGGTAGCTGAGGCTTGTTCTGCTTCTCTGATCTTTCAGCATTCACCCCAATAACTGGCCTCAGGTTTGATTTTATTAATAAGTCATTCTAACAATTCATGCTACAGTGAAGGTGTCAGATGTCCTGGAACTGGAGTTACAGACAACTGTGAGCTGCCATATGGGTGCTGGGAATTGAACCTGGGTCCTCTGGAAGAGCAGACAGTGCTCTTAACCACTGAGCTATCTTTCCAGGCCACAATAATTAATCTTATAAGGGTCCCCCTGCTCAAATAAACAAGTTTCATCTCACAGTGTTTATGTCTTGATTGCCAGAATCATATGGAAATTGGGTGATGAATTGGAACTTTGTTGTTCATATTAACATAGACACGCTTTCAAATCATTGGCTGTTGAACTCCTGTGCGTGAGTTACAAAGGACAGAGAGGGACAGAGAAAGTGGCTCAGTGGGTAAAATCTTGCAATGCAAGCACACGCACTGGAGATCAGATAACCAGCACCCTCTTAACTCCTGAGTGGGAGTAGAGGCTTGCAAAATGGAAATGTGAAACTGCCAGAGAAATCTTACTAGCCAAACTAGCCCAATGAATGAGTGCTGTTCCAGGAAGATTCCACGTCTTAACGTATGCCACAGTGAATAACTGAGGAAGACACTCAACATCCACCTGTGGCCTCCACAGGCATACACAAACATTTTTACATGTGCATGTACACCTTCACATACACCCCCCCCCACACACACACACGTACCAAGACACATGCAAGCACACACTTTTGCCCACGCCACATATGTATATGCACGCACAAATATAAGTAAATGAACAAATAAATGCTCAATGTACAGTAAAAATGGAGCTGAAAAGCTTGGTCTGTGATGGAAGCACGTCTTTTGATTTTCAAACTGGTACTTAACTTCTCTATCCTCGGTTTACTTCTTACTATGGTAAGCATTACCATGTGACTTAAATGAAATAGTTCATGCATCATGGCTCCTTACAACCTTTCCTATAAAAATGTAAAGAATTATGATTCTTTTAAAATTAATTGTCTGCCAGAGAGTAACACAGGAATTAGGAAAACCGCTGTGCTTTGAAAGTTCCCTATGAACAAGACTATGTTGTATATCAAGCCAGACATTAAAAATGGATGTTATGACAAAAACAAAAAGCGTGAAGTGGATTGATTACCAGTATTTGCTATTACTGGTTATTTTTAATAAATGTTTCTGTTGAGTGTTTACTATTTCTCATGTGATAGGATTTCGACTTCACATGGAACTGCCTTCCCTGTCATAACCCGAGACTTAGTACCTCACATAATGATTAACATATAGTAGAGGTTTCACAAATCAATTGCATCTCAACTATTTATATAAAGTACAAATTTTGATCACAATTTAGTGCATGAGACTTAGGAAACCAAAGTCATTGTGGTACATGCTAGATGTGGTACTTCTAGATGTAGGACTACAACTCCACTACGGGTTTGACATTCCATCATTTGTCCTGCAAACTCCACTGCATTCTTTGACATTTTCATCTAGCTGTTAGCATGCTGAATGAAGGTAGTGATGATTAATTTCAACATTTCTTCCTTCTCCTCTTGCCTCATTTAACATGAATGTTTTCATAGATCATCTGTAGCCGATCAGAGGAGTATAATGGCCGTCAGGCTTTATGTGATGGGACACCTGAGGGACCACTGATACGCAATCCTGGAAACCATGACAAAGCCAAAACCCCAAGGCTCCCATCTTCAGCAGATGTGGAATTTTGTCTGAGTTTGATCCAGTATGAAACTGGCTCCATGGATAGAACTGCCAATTTCAGCTTTAGAAACACAGTGGAAGGTAATATCCTTCTTTTCACTAATTTTGATTTTTTTTCTCCTGTTTGCTGTCTCTTCTCAGAGATTTTGGACTCATGTGTGTTTAGAATTTAGAATTTTGTTAGTTGTGTAATGCTATGCTTTACATGTACTCATATTGACAGTAAACCTAGGCAGCTTAGCACATCATACCTAATATTCCAGCAGTTTAGTGATACAAAAGCAAGTTGTGTATTCTACCCACCACGGGGAAAAAGTGGGGACAATAGGCACTTTTTCAGAAAGGAAATAGCTTTTATCTCAAGTTAATAAAAGAGATAGATTCTCTGAAGCAAAAAGTGATTTACCATGACCTGAGAACATTGAATCAGGTTCCTCCAATACTATTTCTAACAGGGTAAGAGTTCTATGAAGCTTTACAGTAACAGAAAAAAAAAATAATAATGGGGAAACATCAGGTAGGTGACGTACAGCAGAACAGAGTTATCTAAGTTGTAAACACCAGATGTTATCTGACCCTATTCTTAGACTTTTCATTGTTCAAAAGTGGGAGTTTGTATATTACAAACTGTTTACCCAATGATCACAAAGATGTTAGGTTCCACACAAGAAAAGCAATAAATGATTATTTGTGGGCTAAAGACAGCCCAAGATAGTTTGTTTCTGAACTTGCAACATTCCAACCTGTTCTGTCAACCAGACTTTGTAGTCCCACAGTCTTTTCAGGAGTTCTCATTTACAGAGCCAATAGTGAATGGAACGAAGGTGTTTCAACAAAGGTATGTTAGTACAAAGCAAAATCACTTCATGACTGAAGCTGTTCTGTGCAATTAGAGATAAAGAATGATGGAGACAGTATTTTCTCATGATCTAAATGGGTTTCTTTCTCTTTGATTTAAAAAACCTTGACACTAGGTTATTTGAGACCATTTTGTTTTGCTAATTGTAATATAGACACAATTCATGTCAATTCAAACCTGTCTCCTTATATCCCAACATCTGCACTTCACCAGAGGTGGTTTCTCACATCCTTTTCTACTCTCTGATTCAGCATATCTGTCAATCTGTTCAATCTTCCTTTCAATACCAGTTCATTCTCAAGCAATCAGAACAGACCCTTTCATATGTGCATCACACTTCAGCTAGCATTGAAGAAACAAACCTATCAAGAGAGTTTAAGGGGCAACAACAAAGAACTCAAGTCACAGATTCCATGCATGAGCAAACATAGGGCTAACTTCCAAAAAAACTCACAGAAATTGCCACCAGCTACTGCCTTCCAAAAGTCCTTGCAATCTACCATGTAGACAATCTTGATCTCCCCCTAAGAGAGAATCTTATTAACCTTTCCCCTGTCTTTAGTGTGTTGCATTCACCCTAACTTCTTTTGTTCTACTTTATGGAGAGAGTTTACTGTCTCTTCTGAAAGATCAGCAAAACAGCAAGACTGATGATAACAAGAGAATAAAGGACCTGCTGGCAGTGCAGATCTTTAGTTGGAGAAAAAGCTACAGAGGAGATTCTCTTCCAAGTCAAAGCCCACAGTCCAGTTGCAAGTTGTAGTATTTATAGGACAGAAGAGAAGAATGAGGTTAAAATGTTTACTTTTTGGCCCAAAGTTTGACATTTCTAGGAATAACTGCTGAGTAGTCAATGAAAGAATGTTAAGTGATTGATAAACATCCTGGATGGTCATTCCCTGAATAGGGCAGACAAGAAATGAGAGAAACAACTTACTTCAGCTATTTATCTAGGAAAATTGTCACACTTCAGGCATCAACAATGCAGCCATAGCTAACATTACCCCCTTTCTTCTTTCATTCCAAAACATAATCCTAAAACCTTATACCCATAAGTAATATAGGAAAGAAAAGCCACATCTTGAAGACTAACTTTGGTGACTGCTGTTAAGATAAAAATTGTATTTAATGTTTATTCACTTACAACAGTAAAACGATACTCCAAAAAACAGTGATTGCTGTGTGCATAGCATCTTGCCAGCCACTCTGTATGAAGTTTATAAGACACTTTATAAATGTCTTCTGTGGATTACATCATTATGCTCAGTTGAAAGAGGAATGACAGGTTCAGCAAAATTAAATATTAAGGCTATCCTTGGCCACAGAGTGAGTGGCAGCCCCAAACCTGCATCTAATTTGTTGAAGAACAATGCTCAGAATGCAAACACATTGCATTCTGATGACCCATATGGTTCATGAGTTGTTTGAGGGTGGACAATATTGTGGTACATACAATAAATATAAGTAGAGACAGTGGTTTGGAGGGATACTCTGGAGGGTTCCAGGTTCTTCAATCTCTAAACAGGAAATGGAGAAAGATACATGGTTAGGGGCAGAAGCACAGTTATTTTTATTTCTATTTTTTAGAAGAGAAAAGCTTCCTCTGTCAGAAATGGTCCCAAGCAGAGCAAAGTCTTGGAAGCTCAATAACAATGCTAGATAATGAAGGACAATTCCTGGGCTTTCTGACCTACTTGTCGGACATTGGTTTTTTTGCAACATTGCTTTATTGCTACATGTTGGACTTGGGCAAAAGTGCCCAGCATTGCTCTTGGCCAACAGCCTTCTCTCCCATGCTAATTTACAACCTTTGGAAAAGGACTTACAGACCTCACTGTCTGCTCTAATCCTTTGTCTTGGAACAGACAATGGAAATATAAGCAGACATAAAGAAAAGCAAAACCATGATATTTACAGAAAAAATGGATGAAACTAGAAATCATTAACTAAAATAACTCAGACTCACCAAGACAACAATAATATTTTTCATCATACACAGAGCATAAATTTAAAATCATGTATTGTGTATATTTATAAATGTGTATATTTACAGTTGTAGGCGTGCATGTGTAGGTCATAAAGCTGGAAAGAGGATCATGATGGAAAGGAAGCGATATTAAGGGGAACTACAAATAGGAGAAATGGAGCACATGCTATACAACAAATACTGGGCTTAACTAGAGGAAAGAAAGGAAGCAGCTATGAGAGGGTGGTGAAGGTGCAGAAGGAGACCAAAGCATTTATGATACATTTATATAAAGAGTCCATAGTGAGACAATCACTCTGTATGCTCACTTAAAACTTTTCATTAAAGAGTGGACAGTATCAATTCAGTTTTTTAATTTAGGAAGACAACTCCTGGAGCCATGACACCTCAGAGCTGTGGGCAGAAATGAAGGTACACAGTTTGGTTCTTACTGTCTGAGGGGACTGCATGTTTCCCTGGACTGTCAGGATTAACAAAAGGTCTCCAAATGCTAACATTAGTAACACTGCCAAACAGACTGTGTCCTTGATGAAACTGGAGTACTTGGTGCGTTTTTGTTTGGTTTGTTTTTGATTTTTGGTTTTTCGTTTGTTTTGTTTTTTGACAAAATTTTCAACCATCAGTAATATTTTTAACTTAATTATATTAATTATTTATTGGATATAGTGTAGGCACAGAAATGGAGCAAAGGCATTTCATTTCTTTACAGCCTGAAGTGAAAGAAAAGTGATGTAGTTTGGGTCAGGAATCACAGATATACACAGAGAATAAGTGACTGTGAGATTGTCTAGCCCTTTTGATACATCTATAATGCAGGCCTATACAGACACAAGGAATATCATGAAAGAGACAGAACGCAATATCTGATAGGTCAGAACGCCTGCAGCTAGATGGTGTCTTCTAGACATGGCAGGGATGTTGCACCTGAGGTATCTCAATAATATGTTGATCTAAAAAAATATATCCACCCCTCTATAGTGATGACCTCACTTGATCTGTCAAGGCAAAACGGGCAAAATTACATAAGTCTTTACTTACAGAAGAGCAGCCTTAGGAAATCAATGGTTCCTGAAAGGAGAATCAGTTTTCTTTAGGGACAAGATAACTAATTTGTCATCCCTAAACATGTATATATTCGAGAAACACTAATTGGTCTCACGAGATTGTGTGTGTGTGTGTGTGTGTGTGTGTGTGTGTGTGTGTGTGTGTGTGTAAAAATAATTATAGAAGAGGTCATTTATTCAAGATTAAAGTGGGGGATAGGAGAGTTGGGAGAGAATGGTGGAAATTGGTGTAAATACAGTACTCATGCACAAAATTTTCAAACATTTAAAATTTAAATTAGAAATATTTCTTATTAAATACCTTACTGGTAAGATATAATTCAGAGTTCTTAGGATTTCAAGCAATGAACAGAAGCAGCAACGAGGTGGCTCCAGAGGGTGATCTGTTTCCTGATCTCAAACCCAGGGCTACCAAGCTCCTGTGCTATTTTCTTAGTTAATGAAATTAGCTTCCAGTCACTCAGAGTGGGGTTGTTTAGTTCACTGCCTGATCTGAGCTTCCTGCAGACTGAATTTTTAGCATCTCATTAACATCTAGCCTTCCTGTGCTCTGCAACTTCCTTCCAAGGCTGTACCTCACTCTGGTGTTGTAGTAGGTTAAATCAAGTTCCCTGACTTGTGTTTGTTCCCTCTTCTAAGGTCTTAAGATAGTTTAGTTTTAAACATTATATTCCCTCTCAGGATAATACCTGGCAAATGCTTTTTAAGTCATATAGAGGGACAAAATGGGATTCCTCTCTGTAATTGACTTGTCCACAAGACGAATCATCATTTTGTCAAAGCTGAGTCTCCTGTACTGTAGTCAAGGCTTATGAAGGTCCTGGGCTTGTCATGAGGTTGAGACTATCTTTTTTCACCTGGATAACCTAGTTTATTTTTAGGATGGGGTTTCTGCTGCTGTTCTTTTGTCTTGGAATGTGCATGATGAGCAGTGTTTCATCAGATTTCCTCCTGGTATATTACCCACCATGTTCCCAGGTGTATGGATTTCTAAAGAAAAGTTTCCATATTTTTGTCATTCAAATATAGTATAATTTTTATACTGACTCTTCTTATGTGGGTAATGAGACATGCTTTCAACAATACCCTCTTACCTAAAAATCCATACATGTTTTATAAAAAGAAATAAATGTTTTTGTGTATTCAAAATAGAACCATAGAAAATGAATTACTTTCAAGAGATTGTCAATAGAAACTAGGAATAAGTATTGATTATAACATGGATGCTGTTTTCTCTTATAATATAGTTAACAACTAGATCATGATGAAGTAATTGTACCCCAAAAATTAAAAAAAAAGATTCCTTTAAATAGTGCTATTGTTTAGTAAAGGTTCCTAATCAAGGGTTAGCTGTTAGAGGTTATCCTGTGACAAGAACCTTGAAAATTTCATCCAGCTGCGGGACCCATCATTAGAGGGCATTCCCTATACTCAGAATAGAGTTTGAAAAGAGGGGCTGCAGGTTTTCATACCAACCAATATGATAACTATTGAGAAAAACATAACTTGAGCAGGAAATTTGTTGCCAATTTTAGTTTTTAGTGAAATAATAGCATCCTATGAATAAGAGACTATAATAAAGATCAGAGATCTGATACCTAGCATATAATCGACTCAAATTCCACCTCTGTCACAGCTAAAGTATCTGGTACAAAGTACCAACCTTCTTTGAGTTTTTATTCTGTAAACTGAAGCCTCATTAAACAATATCCTCATTACAGACTTGCTATAAGGAATTAGTTCCATAAGAACATACGGAAACATTCTATATTACCTACTGTGTAGAAAGATAAAGTACAATAATAGCATTATTTTCTATCATAGTATGGGAAAAAAGTAGAAACTGTGTAGTGGGAGAAGGAATATATCTCAGTAGTAGAGTGCTTGCCTGTCATACGAGGTGCTAGACAATTTTAATTCCTCAAATTTTTTTAATTCCTCAAAAAGTGTGAAATACATTTAAGGATAAAATTCTGGCATAGTCATTTTAAAGACACAGAAAACATGATATTTCACTATGGACCCAGAACTTCAGTCTTTATTTGCACAGTTAGCGTGAAATTTAATCTACCCAAGTCACAGTGAGAGAATGTCTAATGTTATGCAGGGAGCTGAATCAGTCCTGCTGAGAGAACCAATTGGTAGTCAGAACCTTGCAAATCTATCCATCTTTTTCTCCTGAGACTGGTGTTTCCCAAAGTGAGCATTAAGCATCAAATACATAATTTTCTGATTTCAGTAAAAGATGAAAATATGGATTACCATCTTAGTTGCCTTTTCTATTGCAGTGAAGACAACATTACCAAAATAATTTAGAGAAGAGTTTACTGGGGCTTACAGTTAAAGAAGGTTGTTCCATGACCATCATAGCCAGGAGCATGGCAGCAGGCAGTTACACATGGCACTAGAGTAGTAGGTGAGAGCTTACATTCATATCAACAAGCACAAGGCAGAGAGAAGGAGAGACAGACAGACAGACAGAGGCAGAGAGACAGAGACAGAGACACACAGAAACTTAGAGTTAGCTGGGAATGCTATAAGCTTTTGGAATATTGAAGCTCATACCCGTGATAGACCTCCTTCCAAAAAGCCACACTTCTTAATCTTTTCCAAACAGTTCTGTCAATTTAGGACTAAGCATTCAAATATATGAACCTATGAAAGACATTCTCATTGAAACTAAATAAATCACCTTGTTCATAAATTATTCATTCAATCAAGTATGGAAAATTCTAGGAGGGAAGCACTCAGGTGTCTCTGAATAAAGCCATCTGTATCAAGGACACAGGACTTTAAATGCTAAAACAAGAATTACCTTGGGCAAAGTGTTGTGGAATGGTTGATTCCTCACCTTTATTTAAAAAATAGTTAGTATTATCATTAATAAATTATGAGTTTTAATATAATATGTAAACTATGCTAAATGGACTAGGTACCATTAATCCCACCACAATTGAAGAGCAGGAAGGAGAAGGCAACATAAGTAAAACTTTAACTAGAGATTGTGGCGACTTTTTGTTTTGTTTTGTTTGTAATTGAACCCAGTATGTCTGAGGGTCTTCAAACACAAAAATAATCTTAAAATAATCAATAATCTTATTGAAAATAGATTCTTCTCTCATACAATACACTCCAACCACAGTTCTCCTCCCTCTAATCCTCCTAGCTCCTCCACCACCACCCTTCTCCCCAAGATCCACCCCCCTTCCCTTTCCTCTTTAGAAAACAGCAGGTTGCCAAGAGATGGCAGTCAGACCAGATCGAATAGGATACAATAAGACCAAATGAAAGCCCTCATATCGAGGGTGGACAAGATGACCCAATAAGAGGAAAAGAGCCTTAAAAGCAGGGAAAAGAGTCAGAGATACACCAACTCCCACTGTCAGGAGTCTCACAAGAATAACAAGCTACTCAACCATAACATACACTCAGAGGACCTGGGGCATTCCTCTGCAGGCCTCTGCTTGTTTCAGAATCTGTGAGCCCCTGTGAGCCCTGCTTAGATGATTCATGGGCCATGTTCTCCTGGTCTCCTCCATCCCTCTGACTCCTACAGTCTTCCCTCCTCCTCTTCTATGGTATTCCAAACTGAAAACATTAAATTACTAAAATAATATCCGGAAAAAAATTTAAAAGAATACTTTGTTTATTACCTTTGCAGTATAAAATTGAATTATGGATATGCTGATAGTCTGGTAACAATAAAGTAACTGGGCAATACACAGTTATGTGAATATTGTGTGTTGATAACATCCCCATATAGAAAATGAAAGTATACTAGATTTACAAAGTTACCAAGAAATTGGTCCAATGCTTATGGCAATAATTCAAAATTACAATGGAACAATTATACTGAATAACTTAGTTGAGCTTATAGAGATTACTAAGGCTGACAATGTCCAGAATTAAAAAAAAAAATCTCAAACCTGAATATGCATCAAAGTCACCTGTAACAGTTGCTGCCACACTTGCCAAGCTCCATCATTTCTGACTGTGTCTCTCTCAATGAGGTCCAGAGCATCTGAATCTCATAGACAATGCTGCTGGATCTGTGACTACTCTGTCAGAATCTGAAAACATCATGGTTTTCACTTACAAAATATTTACGTGGTAAAAAACACTCCCCAGCAACTATGCTGCAATGGGTGGCCCCAGAATTTGCTTCCTGAACTTGCACAGCTGTCTGAAATCAAATGAAAGATGTTTCTAGAGAAGAACAGAGGAAATGGCTCAATGCAAAAGGTACTTACTGCACTAACATTAGAAACTAAGTTGAAATCCTCCAAATGCACAAAATGCCAGAAGTTATATGTCTGTAATCCTCGGACTCCTATAAAGAGAACACTAGGAAGTTCATGGGTCATCTCCCGTCCACACACAGCAACAAACAAAATACCCTGTCTCAAACAAGGTATAGGGTGAGGTCAACACACCAACTTGTCCTCTGACCTTTTCTAGGGTCCCCATTCTCACACAAAACACACATATAATGATTTTTAAAAGAAGTTCTAGTAAACAAAATGATAATTAATTCCATTTATGGCTTTAAGATCACATCTTCTCTGTGAAAACTGGAAGTTAGATTACTTCCAAAATACCTACAGACTTAATAAAAAACTGTATTTTCTGATCTGCATTTTATATGCCTGCTGAAAATTGTATTAATTATGACTCCTTTAAAAGTATCTAGCCATTAAGCACAATCTCCCAAAATCATGTGTCATCTGGAAATTGTAATGCTCACAATCTTCTTCTAAGTTTCTTCTTAGGAGAATAAATTAGGGGCATCAAGACCATGATGGGGAAACCTACAGAGACAACCAAACCAAACTAGTGGGAACTCATGAACTTTAGACCAACAGGTGTGGAGTCTCCATGGGATTGGACTAGGCACTCTGCATAAGTGAAACAGTTGTGTAGCTTGATTTGTTTAAAGGGATCCCTGGCAGTAGGATCAGGATCCATCCCTGGGGCATGAGCTGGCTTTTTGGAGCCCACTACCTATGGTGGGGCACCTTGCACAGTCTTGATGCTGGGGGAGGGGCTTGGACCTGCCTCTACTGAATGTACCAGGCTCTGCTGACTCCCCAAGGGAGACCTTGCCTATTTGGAGGAGGAAATGGGGGGTGGGCTGGGGGAAGAAGGTGGGAGAGGCAGGAGGAGGGAAGAGATGGGGATCTGTGATTGACATGTAAAATGAATTTTAAAAAATCCTTAATAAAAAAAAAAGAGAAAAAAGAAAGTGAGTCAAAGGGTCTAAGAGTCATTGAACTCTTCACATGCACTAAAATGAGTTTGCTGTATTGTTTTCTTTCTTAATTTCTATCTCCAAGTCAATTTGAAATGTTCATATAATTCAAATAATAATTTAAGATTAAATTAAACCAAATAACTTAAATATTCTTTGTTCTAGTGAAAATTTAGTCACCTGTCTTTTCACACTTTAAAACTTAAGAGGCATAATAAAGTAAGTGCAACATCACCTGTGATCTTACATCATGGAAAGAAAGGTGTCTGGTTAAATAAGAAAACATACATGACAATGCCTGTGCATTACTTTCCATGTAGTAGCTAACTGATTTTCAAGAAAATATGGAGCATCTACTTCTAAGAAAATATTTTACAGTGTAAGTTTGCAGTGAGATTTTAAAGGAAGAATTATTGTTGGTTCTTTTTTTAATGTCAAAATATAGAAGAGAAAAAGTTCATGTGAAGGAAATAATATGATCAGAGGTAAATATTTTGAAGCATAGTTTAGGTTTAGAGAACAAAGAACAATTTAGTCGAAATCAGTACATTTCAACCCTGATTGCACATTAGAATCACTTAGGGGCTTTTAAGACGCTAAGTGACTGAGTTCAATTCTAAAACAATTAAATCCAAATCTCCAGGTATCAGAGATAAACATCAATGTCTGAAACAAACAAATAAGCCAAACCTCTCCGGAGAAGTACTGGGGGAGAAATAAAAGAGGAAAGGAGATGGATTGACAAATTGAAACACTCCATTGTCATTCATTGAAAACGGCCCCTAAATTTCCCATAGGAGTGACACACATAAACTTAAAGGCATAACTCTCCATATGTTGAGCTAGTGGTGCTGCCCTTTGTAAAGAGTTTTGAGCCGTTTTGGCATCTAGGGTTGATACCATGTTCCATACTGGCTTGGTGGATGTTCTCTGTCCATGGGGGAATCCCAGTACAAGCAAATGCAATGTCATTCTAATATCCTGTACCTTCCCTAATGCATCTGACTTTGAAAGTGGCAAGTGTATAAATTCAATCCAAGAACATAGCACAAAGAGTTTGCAAGTTCACATGTAACGTCACAGGTTTTATGGAGATTAAGGGATAGCTCAGCCATTAAAGGCTAGGCTCACAACCAAAAATATAAGAAATTAACTTTCTCATTCTCAATTTCTGTCAGACATTTTCCTTTTAAATACAGAAATATTTGAGACTCTGATTTGGATTACAAAAAGTCAAACTAAACTATTTGATCTCACTTTTGTGGCATTTTTGTTCTATTTGAAGAAACCTAACTGGCTATTTGGAAAGATCACAGATTTGGAAGTCAATTACAGTTATGTTTCACTGGTTTGTTCTTCAAAAACTAGTTTGACTTTAGATGTGTTACATAAATTTATAAACAGCTGTTTTTTCATCAGTAATATTGGGACAACAATATTGTCCAGTGTCAAGAAATCCTGTTGCTCACATGAGACTATGTAGATAAATGATATGTGAATGTTTGGCTTTATGGAAGTAATGTATTTTTTCTTTCAGAAAAGAGCAAAATGCAACAAGAAATGGAATTGACAGGGTAATCATTTCTACTTTATAAAGATAATTTCAATAGCCATAATGTTCCCTAATTCTCCCAATGAACCGTGGAAAAGTGAAATAGAAAATAATTTACTTCCATGTTAGTATCATTTAAATCTCTAATAGTCTGTCCCACATTAGAAATCTTTAAAATTCTTTGTGTGTTTTGTGGAGAAAACTACCTTACTGCCAACCTCTGCTGGCCACACACAGAAAAGGAATGTTTCTGTTAGCAGCTTCAACAATGAGTACACCTTTATCAACTAAACCAGACCACAGAGAGGGCAGTTATTACTCAGGAAGGTTCTGGTGGGGTCAGATTGATGCTCAGTGCATTCACACCAGCTATCAAAATTCACTTTCACATCTTAAGAAATGTGTTTAGTTTTCCTCTATTACATCAATGACAAAAGTGAGCAAGAAAAAGTTATGTAAATTGACAAATACTATACATCTTTCTAGCAAATAACCTGGAAGTTAAAGCTAGGTCTGTTTGACCTGTTACAGCACTGTCTTCAAACAGGGCTAGACAGTGCATCAGGCACTCAGAAGAATACAAAGCACAGGGAATTTGAAGGGAATTTATTTTTCAGTCCTTATTCTACTATAATTTTCTAAAACACATGTAGCTGAGAGGTTATGAAGGTCTCCTGACAATATGCACCTTCAGAAAATCCTCTCTCTTATAATTATTTTTAGAAATAAATCATTTTTATTCTACTTTTCATATAGCATATAGCATTTTCCAGAGGTGGTAAAATTATCTATGCTGTCAAAAATATTACAAATATTGGTACTAATATTACCAAAGTGGGTGATGTTAGTGATTAAGTTAAAGAAAAGTGTATTAAGTTAACTTAATTTTTTACTTTTATTTTAATTGACAAATAAAATCATTTATATTTATGGTACAGAATATTGGTACACACATTGTAGAATAGCTAAATCAAACTAAACATCATGTATGCTACCTTATATACTTACTATTCCTCGGTGTATTTGCTCTCTATTTTATTACCAGTTCCTAAGAGTACATACACTGTGATGAACTCTTTTTTTTTATTTTGAATGTTTTTCTTTATTAAGAAATTTTCTACTCACTCCACATACCATGCACAGATTCCCCCCTCCTCCCATCCCCTGCCCTCTTTCCCAAGCCACCCCAAAGCATCCCCACATCCCCTAAGTCGAGGTCTCCCATGGGGAGTCAGCAGAGCCCAGCACACTGAGCCTAGGCAGGTCCAAGCTCTTTCCCACTGCACCAAGGCTGTACAAGGCAAGTGATGAACTCTTACTACCATGATATCAGTTGCTCTCCCAGCCTTATTCTTCCTCTCGAACATAAATTTGATTTGATCAGTATATTCCTGAACTTCACCGACTTTAAAAATACCTCCACCGTAAAATTTGTAACATTTAGGATAATATTCTGTAGGTAATAAACACTTAAGCAAGCACATAAAAGAAACTATAAAATATTAAGATATATGAGTTAATTTGGGTGTTTAGATATGGGTGTCAGTATTAATCATTAAGGAGGCTAACTTTTTGTTTTTGTTTTTGTTTTTGTTTTTGTTTTTTTGAGACAGGGTTTCTCTGTGTAGCTTTGTGCCTTTCCTTGAACTCACTTGGTAGCCCAGGCCATATATGAAATGAAATTCTAAATCTCTCATTTCAGGTTATGATTATGATTAAAGATAAAAACTTGAAGCCTATTCTTATATAGACTACATTCCTCAGTGATTTATGAATTGTTGCTACATAGGAAAGACAGTAAAACATTGCATTTGAGAGCTTAAACTCTGTACTTAAACAAGTTTATCTTCCAACCCCTGTTCTAGTCTGTAAATGTATGCAGCTCCTTATTGTGCTAAGCCCCCTTTTCAAACCTATGATAATGCAAAGAACTATTGTATATGATGATTCTGAATTGTATGAAATTAATAATGCTGAGTTCTTAGAAAAAATGCCACCTATACACTTGTAGATGACAAAGTACAGTGGAGAGTATTGTATGTTCTTATAGTGACCTTAGAGAGAAAGGAGGACTTAATTTTGTTTTTTAGAATGAGTTCTAAGTAGCTGTAAAATGAATTTTCTACAAAAATAAAAAAAGTTATGACCTGATGATCCTAGAACAATTACAAATGAATGACAATAAGGTTGATGACAATTTTTGTGCTTCTTCTGGACCCAGGATCCAAAATTAAAGTATTTGTTAGAACCAGAAAGCAAGAGGTTACAAAGACACTGTAAAGGATTTCTCCAGGGGTTTTTATTTATTTAAATGACAGTGAATGCTGATTATTACAGAAGTCCTTAGGAAATTGTAGTGTTCAAAGGACTTAACAGAAATGCACCATGAAGGAGCCCATATTGGCCCTATCTCACCAATTAATCCACTACACAATGTACCCAAGCTTATACCTTTCAATTATGCAAAGATCTCAATGGATATTCAGAATGAAATATCAAATGTGTTTACTTATTGGTTTTGTTTATGTAGAATTAGGCTTTCCTCTACAGTTATAGATAAGGTGAGATAATCACTTAGATTTTCAGTCATTTAGGTAAACTAATTTTTAAAAAATTTCCTTTTTGCCAACAGGATTTGCCAATCCACTCACAGGGATAGCAGATTCTTCTCAAAGCAACATGCATAATGCTTTGCATATCTATATGAATGGAACAATGTCCCAAGTCCAGGGATCAGCCAATGATCCCATTTTTCTTCTTCATCATGCTTTTGTGGACAGGTTGGTTGATATTTCTTCACAAATTATGAGTTCATTGGATTTAAATGGATTATCAGTGTGACTATCATTCTGACTATAGTTATCATACCAAACTTATAAATTATTGTGGTTTGTTATCTTGAAAGACCCTACACCAAGGCTAAAAGTGCAAATGCTTTATAGAAGTAATATTTAGTTTAGATAAATCAGCAAAGGATAAGGCATGATAAGGAAGAGGAAAAATCCAAGTTAGGCTACAGTATCAGTTGAGGTGTTGATTCAGCCATATCTTGGGACAGTGTAGGCTGCTCTTTATTTGATATTAGATTAGGACAAGGAAATATATTTGGAATCTAATACTAAAGAGTCAACAGCTACAGGTTGATTTGAGATATCTATTGCCAAACTCCCAAGTACTATCATGATTCTTTATAGGCAATCATGGTTCCAGTACTGAGGATTTGAAAGCTTGTAGACATTTGTGGTCAAGAATAAAATCATGAATACAGAGAATCAACTGTGTACAGAAGGACAAAAAATGAGTTTTCATTGAAGAGATAAAGACCCATTATTGTTTCATAGAAATTTTCATGATTTGAAACTCATTTGGCTTGTTACTATTTTTAAAATAAATAGATATGTGGGTGTGAGAAACTGGTAAAGGTGTTAGTCATTTGGACTTTAGAGACTCAGCTGTAATCTGTCTTGATATCTGACATTTCAGGATTTTAACAGAAACAGCAATGTGTTTGGGAATGGCTACAACCACAAGGGCCACTGGCTGTAAAGCATTTTTAATATTTAGAATTCATCAATGAATATCATTGGGAGTTTAGGCAAATCATGGAGCTATTCTGTTTTCCTTTTCTTATCTCTAAATATAGTTTTTAGGAGAAGTTACAAAGAATGCAGAGGTTGTAAGAGGCAAGCAAGGTAAAAACTAACTAAACAGATGTGTGTGAATAGTAGGCAGTACAGATAATATATGGCTGACTTGCAGACAAACAGAACCTCTGGGGTGTGTACATAATAGAAATAATATAATAATATCGCTTTGGTCACAATGCTGAATGGTAGAAATAAACTTAATGATACTCTATAATAGTGAGATATAACATTTTTATTCCCCAGCAATTTCAATAATCATTCTTTAACAGATGTACTACTTTTGAAAAGTTTAAATATAGTAAATGGTACCAAGAATGGTACTATAAAGAAACATCATATGTTACTGAGGTTCAGAATCTTGCAAACTTATTTACTTTTACTCGGTAACAATATTTTAGAAGATCTCTTTATTTTTATGTATTCATTCAATGTTATTCAAGAAATAATTAAAATGAGTTGGGTACCCACTTTATACTCTTCATAACCGAGACTGTTAGTAAGCATAGAGTAAGGGACTGTATCAATATATCGAAGTCATGGGATATTTTAGGTACATTCCTCTCCATACAGCTCTCTTCATTTCTCCAGGGAACTTACTGAATTATTTTAAGTCCAGAGATTTTTGTTCTTCTTTTTATATAGAGCTTAATTTGTTGTATTATAATCATCTAAGTGCTAGTTTACTTAAAGAATTCTTCAGTTATTAGTTAAAATCTCATTTGATCAATCACAACCTGGATGTTTGCTCTATACTCAACATGACACCAAGTAATCTGTAGTTGAAGGAATAAATGAAGGATTTCAATGCATAACAAAAATATGCTAATTAGAAAAATAAATAAGAGAACTGGCTTAATGTATTTCCTATTGTGCTTCCACAAAATAAACTGTAGTGAGCCCTTGTATGCTAATGGGAAATTTAGTGAGCACTAAAATAATGTCAATGTATTTATAATTAATTGATGGACTTTACAGTATTATTTATATTATAAAATGAAGAATGAAGGCTACATGGTATTCAACTACTTCAATTGCATACGTGTCTTAATATGTATTAATCTCCCTACTAATAAATGAGAATAAAACATAAATGTTAATGAACTATCCTTGGTTTTGAGATTATATACAAATTTGTTAGTTTTTCAATTTGTTAATATTTAGACATGGGTATCTGGGTGGTGGTGGCAGCACATGCCTTTAGCCCTGGCACTTGGGAGGTAGAGCCAGGGAGATCTCTTGTGAGTTTGAGGCCAACCTGGGCTGCAGATTGAGTTCCAGGAAAGGCACCAAAACTACACAGAGAAAGCCTGTCTCGAAAAACAAAACAGAAAGAAAGAAAGAAATGGATAAATATGCTTCTTTAATAATGCCAATAATAGAGTCAATTCTGAAAACTCAAAAGAATGAAAGGAAAAGTGCATTTGTTTTCCTGCACCACTCAAAATATTATAGAAATGTTTGTTTTTGTCTTACCAGTTTTTATTAAAGTGATTTCTGATGATACATACTGATTTTGAAGCCTATGCTTCATAGATTGGTTTAATGAAGACTTCTAGATGTTTCAGCTCAATATGCTATATATTCCTGTTTTATATCAGATGAAGTGCCTTCCCATCTTAGCAAAGTCTACATGGTGAAGGTTCTATGTGAAAATGTTCCTAGCAACTTTCTGAACAGGCTAGTCTTCAAATTCCCCTTTGGAAATTCTTTGTCTGTGTTAAGGCTTAAAAATCCATGTTTAAATCTGATGTAATTTAGTTTGTTAGAAATGTTTTCATTTTCCATCTTTGAGAAAATGATGCCCTCCTCAGGAAATAATAGATTGTTGGTGGGTACATAGACTGTAGATAAACGTCTGGGAGCAGAAAGGAGCTTCATGAAGACATTTTTTTGCTTTTTGCTTAAAAACTCGAGGCTTTATATGTTCACAATCAAGCACATTTATGCACACATACATCCAATTATCTGTATATTCAGCAAACATAAGTATTTTATATTCCACATATGTAATAATAAGACTTGAGCAGGCAACAATCACTACATATTTCTCATCTTCACTTGGTTCCACCCAATCTATATAATGTCAAGTAAGTAACATACAGTGAAATGCAGCTTCCGTGGTAATTGTGACTTGGAATACGCAAGGACATTTGGGAGTGAAGAAAAGAATACCATGGAAGTGAAGACACACAGGGATCCTCTTCAGTCCCTGAACTCAGAGCACTAACACTGTGACTGTCACAAAACAAATATTCATTATTTATGAAATATATGACTGGAGACTCCTTGAAAAGTGCCTATGATTTTGGTTAGTGGCTTTTGGGAGTAAAAAGGTTCAGCCCTCCACAGATAACATAATATGTAAGGAAGTATGCAGTTAAATACAGTTTATATTAGCTCCAATTATTATAATAATGACTAAAATGTTAAGAGCACAAATAATATTTATAAAAAATTAACTATATACCCAGTTCTAGTTTTTTATGTAAACAAATTCATTTAATACCTACAGATTCTGCCATCATATCTGTTAAGTGCCCTGTCATTACATTATAGATAAATAGAACTGTTACAGAGAGTTTAAGTCCCCCTACTGATCTCTTTTATAAAATAGTTAACAGAGGGTATATGTCTTTATAGGCAAAAAAAAGTATATTCTTCCACCAATGGGGAAGCTGGAATTACATCAATTACATCACGGTGTTTTGTTTTTGTTTTTTTTTTTCTTTGTTGTTGTTGTTTTGGTTTTTAGAGACAGGGTTTCTCTGTGTAGCTTTGCACCTTTCCCGGAACTCACTTGGTAGCCCAGGCTGGCCTCGAACTCACAGAGCTCTGCCTGACTCTGCCTCCCAAGTGCCGGGTGCTGGGATTACAGGCATGTGCCACCACCACCTGGCTGGTTTTTTTTTTTTTTTTTAACCAGAAGTCAAGCAAAGTGGTTGCTACAGAATGACACCATCCAAATATAATGAATTACAAATGACAGTCTGAAACCAGATTGACCAAGATGGGTCTGTTGCTGGTTAGATTTCTAAGTGTGAACCAGACCATTTTCACTGCTTCTTACACCTCCTTCTGATGTTCTTTGGCACAACAGTGATACTACAAGGACAGACATACAGAACAACCAAAACAGAGGAAGAAAGAACAGGATGAGATGCTCACTTGTAGTAGTTCATGTTTAAAATCCTAGATTCTAAAGATAAAGTGAAATCATGTGATAGAGAAAACATTAGCTCTGTTGTAATAGCCTGCAAAGAACCTCTGATGCTGCTCAGTGATTCTTCTGTGAGATTGAAAGAGCTAGTGGACCTCTCTGGGCCTATGTCTCCTCACATACAAAATGATGGTAGTGATATTACCTTCTTCAGAATAATGTGTCTCAACTTTATAAACTACAACACAGTATACAAAGACTAGCTCTCATAAGGAGTAAGAGGGATGTTTAAAAGTCGCTGTACATTCTCTATTTGCTATTTTCTCCGCGCTTTCTAGTATTGGTAGCACTACTTGAGAAATTCTTTGAAGCTTGCATTTTGAGTGTAGGACAATCCCACATGAACTAATGCATTCTAGAAATAGTGAGCCTGCCTCCATCCTCAGCTACGGATTAATTATCACTCCTGCAGTGATTTCTTGGCTGTATTTGCCAACGAGGCTGTCCTACTCTACTCACCAAGTGTCCCCTGGGCTAAGAAGGCTACCCCAAACCATATGCCCTCAAATCAGATGCTGTACCAAATTGGCACCACAGTAGTCCAAGCAAAAGGGTGGCAGCAAGACAGGCCCTGGGACTTCAGGAATGAACAGCAGATTGCTTCCCGACTGGTGACTGGAGGTTGAAGCTTGCTCAGAAAGGCAGAAATATCAGGGTTATGAAATGAAGTAATCTCAGAAATCAGAGAAATATCTTCAGTTCTGCTCTTGCAATCAGATGGGATGTCAGAGGGGAACCTGCCTCTGCATTTATTTCTCTTCTTGTCACTGGACCATAACCAGGTTTAAAATGCTTCCTTACTTTCTTCTCTGAATTAGAATTAATTCCCTATAATAAACTGTCATTGTGCCATTAAAACCATATTTGACCATATTCCCACAGCTCTTTATCCTGTTATATTTATCTCTTAAAGCAGTTTGTCTTTGTTAGATTGATTCATGTGTGTCTCTCACAGTATATCTTGAGCTTTCTGCTGACAGAGTCTATATATTGATCACCTCTGGAATCTAGCAATGTCCATTACACATAGAAGCTATCCACTACAACTTCCTAAAGTGTCATGTAATTGATAATTTTGAGGCAGGCAGCCACCATAGGTTATCAATAACATTTGTTATGGGATAAAATATATCATCCAAAGACACTGAATTATACTCTGTCTTGTGATAAATCAGTTGCTATGATGACTAACCTAAAACGTGCCCTGTAATGAAAATCTCTCAACTCTTTGTAGGATCAATATGCTTCAGAAGTAGGGGAATTATAATATTGTTAACCTATATATTTAATTGACAGAAATAGATAGAAAAATAGGTCTTCATCATCATTATCACTGAGCAGTTAAATCTGAAGGGAATCTTTAAACTTTTGAAAGGCACAGTCAGGATAATCCCCTCACAGAGAGTTTGCTGCTAAGTGTGGGGTGGAAGGCAAACTATTAGTTCCCAGAAGTAGTACAGAATATTTAACATGATAACAGGATATTTAACCAAGACAGTCAAAAGCAGTAAGACTGTGGAAAGTCTTCCTTACTTGAGAACAAAGATCAGAACTTCTGTAATAACACCAAATCACAGATCCAAGAAACCTGCTCAATGAATCAAAGGGCCAGAAAACAGGATCCCTGAAGATAATAAATCATATGATTAAGATTACAGACTTCAGTACTTGGCAATCCTGATTTTAAATCATCCATCTGTATGATCTGTACTATAATGTTTGTGATTTTCTAAACCAGAAAATGGTTTAAATATTAGTAACTATATGAAGTTATAGCTTTCATGTTTTGGTGTGATTGTGTGTGATGTTGATGGAATCCATGGCCTTGCACAATTCAAGTGCTTTTTTACTAAGGTACACACCAACCCCAAAGATTTTATTTTCATTGTCATACTTTTATAAGTAGTGACCTTGTTACAAACAAAGTCTTTGCTATTAAGATACTTACTTACTTACTTTATTTATTTATTTTATTATTATTATTGCTTTTTTTCTTTTGAGACAGGTTCTCACTATGTAGCTCTAGATGTCCTGGGACTCACAGTGTAGACTAGGCTGACCTCAAATTCATAGAGACCTGCCTGTCTCTGCCTCCTGCAGGCTGGGATTAAAGGCACATCTTTTTCTGTTGAGGCAGCACCCATTCAACCCCTCCCAAATTAGTTAAACATTATGATGTGATACTGAAAATTAAATTAACAAAGGACTACTTAGGTGAACATTCCAGCTGAGTACAATAATGTAGCTGCCCATGCCTATGAATTGGGCTATTATTTGACATTTATATCACAAAAAGTAGTCAGCTGTAGATCATCTTTTGATGCATGTGTTTCAGGAAATAGAAACCACCCATTCGAAAGGTCCAGGATGAATGTTTTTACACAAAGGTAGGAAAGAAGATTGGAGATGCTAAAGATGGTTAATGTGAGAGTCTAGTGAAAGACAAGGTTGGGATTAACAGAGAAGTTAAAGTATAACATTAAGATTTCAGTGTTTCTTATTCTGCTGTGTTACTCTTTGATTTTAAAGAAAATGTTTGTTTCAGCTAACAGTTTTTTGTGTCATCCAATTTGTGATTAGTGGAAGCTGTTGCTTTTACTTCTGTGGTGAGAAAGCAGATCATAGTTGGACTGTGTGATACAGATTATTCACTGACCTCATGACTAGGATGCCAACATGAAGAAATCAATGGTTTTAGGATCCCATGATACCCTTTAAGAACATGACATTTATGACCTAAGACCCTCCTATGAGGACATTCTTTGTAAAGGTTGCATCATTTGCCAATAATGTTGGCTGGGCAACAATCCTTTAACATTATTGACTTCTCTAAAAATACCCAGGTGTAGGCAGATTTTTTTTGGTCAGGATCATTGACTCCATAATAATGACATGGAAAATTATTATTTATTTATTATAAAAGATCAGCTTGTTTCTAACTAGCTTTTATAACTTAAATCAACCTACTTCTATGAATTTACTTTTTGTCTCATAGCTTTGTTAACTCACCTCCGTATTTCCCATCCTGGTGGCTCAGCATCTCCTGGTGTCTCTGCCTTCTTCCCACCTTTATCTCTGCCCTAAAAATCCATCCTAGCTATTGGCAGTTTAGATTTTTATAAACCAACCACAGTGTACAAAAATATTATTCCACAGTGTTTCCTGCTTTTGTCTAAATAAAAAGGAAAGATTTTAGTTCTAATGTAGTAAAACTACATACACTAAGAACAATTACCAGGGATTATCTAAATACAAAGGAAAGGTATTGACTTTAACAAATAAAACTATATATAATAAAAACATTTACGAAATAGAATTACATTCACCATGTCGAGTCCATTTGTATTTGCCATATTTGGAGAAAATACTCTATTATCTATCTTATATTGATGAATTTAAAATATTAAATCTAAATACTTTTTTATTATAACTTGTATTGCCATTTCAAAACTATCTTTTTAGAACTCAAAAATTTTCTTAGACAAACAATTTAAGCTTTTATGTCTCTCAACCCTATAAACTTTACTTCTATTATGTATGTTTCTTTTCTGAATTTTGTGCCAAGGATAATTGTAAAACTATAACTGTATAGTCTTCATAGTCTTCAATATCCATCAGAGACTCAAGAAGAATAAAATAATATTACCTGAGTAAACAGGAAGTGCAGAGCAAAACAGCTGCCTGCCTGGACAGTCACCCAAGGTTGCTCTGTAATGTTGGGGAAGCCACTTGTAGGTTTTTTTTTCTCTGCTTTTTTTTCTTTTCTTTCTTTCTTTTTTGTTTTTTGTTTTGTTTTGTTTTTGTTTTTGTTTTTGTGTGTGTGTGTGTGATAGGGTTTCTCTGTGTAGCTTTGTGCCTTTCCTGGAACTCGCTTTGCATACCAGGCTGGCCTCAAACTCACAGAGATCTGCCTGCCTCTGCCTCCCAAGTGCTGGGATTAAAGGCATGCACCACCACTGCCTTTCTCTTCTTTTCTTTTCTTTCTTTTTTTTTTTCTTTTTACTCTTTGGATCTTTGAGGGGTCTACCACCAGAGCTTATTCTTACTTTTAAATAACCATGCTTAAATTGGCTTGTTTCTAGGAAGCTTCTTCTTAATTAAAATTATCTCATCTACCTTATGCCTCTGGGCTTTTACCTTTTTCAATTTCCATACACCTTTCTTTACTTCCCACTCTATGACTTGCTGTGTAGCTGGGTGGCTGGGCTCTAATGTCCTCCTTCCCTTCTCCTTTTTCTTGTTCCCCAATATCTTCTTCCCAGATTTCTCCTCCTATTTATTCTCTCTTCCTGCTAGCCCCACCTATGCTTTCTCCTGCCTTGTTATTGGCTGTTCACCTCTTTATTAGACCAATCAGATGTTTTAGACAGGCAAAGTAACAAAGCTTCACAGAGTTAAACAAATGCAAGGAAAAATAATGCAACATATCTTTACATCATTAAACAAGTGTTACACAGCATAAATGAAGGTAACATATCTTAAAATAAATTTCCACAACTTCCATCTTTGACCTACCAGCCTATCTGAGAAACTTTTCTGTGAAGAAGGATTTTTGAAGGACTGTCCTCCCTTGTGTTGGGAAAGTTCAGCAGTCACTTTCATTTGTGTCCTCCTTGTCCAGTTTGTACAATATACTGTCAATAACTGATACAAGGGCAATTTCTTTGCACAGTGGCTAGCTTTTGCCACAAAGAGAGCAAATTCCATGTGGAAATTCTTTGATGCCCATCATTCCTTTTTGAAGTAAATCGGTACTATCAGGAGCAGATGTGTCTCACTGTCATGAAAAGCCTTATGTTATTAAAACATTTTAATGACATATTCTGTAGGTTTTTGAAGTGTTTGGAGATTATCTATCTAAAATATATCCTTGCATGATCTTGAAAATATATGTAAAATGACTATAAGTTTAATCTTTGTTTCTTTATTATCCTAAGTAGCTTTCAAGGACTAAAACTTTACATTTTTAAATTACTTGCATAGGCACAATATCTTAAGAATAGAAACATAACAAAAAGTAATCTTAAATTTTTGTCAATATACAAAAATCCATACCAATATAAAGTATTTGTGACTAGTAGGTGTTCTTAAGTAGACTCAACAATCTCCTCTTTTGTTTCTATACTATATCTTCCCTTTTTATCTTCAGAAAGAGATATGTGAATCTCATCTCCTTCATTCAGTTTTTTTTCTGACCATGACCAATAACAACTTGTAATCAATACCCCTAAACAATGACAAACTTCCATAACCCAATAAATGTCCAAAAACTACCCACTCCATGTCTCGAGAATGTGGATGTTGTGTTCTCTAGACTTCTTCCTGTTGTTTAGGGACATTGGCACCTTTAGAGAATCCTGAGAAAATTGGGATAATGTTCAAGCCCTGGGGGAGCTAGCTGTATCATTTGTTGTATGTCTCTGTGCAATGAGAAAGTGCAAGGCTTATCTGAAATCCTAACTGGAGTAGTCTATGAGGTTGAGCCATCTCAGCCAGCAACTTTGAAGCAGTTCTGAATGTAGAACTCTGAGGAAACTGCAACAGAGCTACTCTGAGAGCCCTGGATCACCTGGGGCACCCATTTTCATTGGTGTCTTGGCCCCTTTTTCTAAAAACACACAACGTTTTAAAGGATACACACACACACACACACACACACACACACACACACACACACACATTAAAAGAACTATGGAACATGCAATGTGCAAAAGTCAGTTAAAGATGGTTTTTGCTCTATGTTTGAACAGGTAAAAGGTGTCTGTCAACTTTATAAGTGTGTTTGGACTGCATAAGCAAACTATAATATAAATCTCTTTCCATGACATATGAAAAGATGGTCTGTGATAATAATACAGAGTCATGAGGACTCTGGAGCCAACAAGATTTATTATGTCACATCTCGTCTCCTAGCTGTTACTATGTAGAGGTATCAGCTTACAGGTCACTTGTCCTATAATCTTTCTTTGCTTCCTCCCCCATGTCTGTAGCCAAAATACTCAGGCTAAAATCTGATATCTATAGACATGGAAGGAATTCACAGTCTTTCATTTCCTATGGAAACAAAAGCATAACCTCTTTCTGGTGTAATGCATTTTTTGACTTTCATTTAAAGTTAAGGTATTCCTAAAGCATATATGTTGGTTTAATTCACCAGTCACTGCCACAATCCATTGTCACTCAGCATTTGTCTGTTCATTAACATTTAAAAGAATTCAAAATTAACAAACCATATAAGGTTCAAACTCCCATGTTATATCCTTATGTAGCTTATTCTTTTCTTTTTAATTACTTCTCTTTTTATAGACTTTAATATCTTTAAACTCTTATTTTTTTATGACTGTCTACACTTTTTCTTAGGCCTACACACATTGTTAAATACACTGTAACCTGTATAAATTTTTTCCATCTGAACCTGCTTTACTGTGTATCTATAACCTTTTCTGTTTGTATGAGCAAAACCTTAAACAATGCATGTCTTAGTTCATGGCATGCTGGTAACTCAAGCCCACAGGCAGTGGCCAGGACATGCCTCTTTGTACTGCAGCCCACACGAGATACTTCATGACTAGGGAGTTGCATTTGGCTCCATTTTCATGTGTTTGTAATTTTTTTAAAGCTTTTTCAGGTCTTATGTTGAAATATGTGTCCCATGTTAGATGCCATTTTTAGGCAAATTTTTCTTTGGGACTGTCACATCATTAATAACGACAGGGATATTTACTACTAATTGCAAAAGCTTGCCCAATAGCTTAGGCTTTTTCTAACTAGCTTTTATTAGTTAAATTAACCACTTTTTATTAATTTACTTTCTGTCTCTTGGCTTTATTACCACATCTCCATATTGTCTATCCTGCTTTTTCTGCATTTCCTGGCATCTCTGTCTCCTTCTACACAGTATTTTCTCTACTTCCAAAATCTTGCTAAGCAATTGGCCATTTAGATTTTTATTGAACCAATCATAATGACACATCTTCACAGTGTACAAAAAAGGATTATTCCACAAGATCAAGGTTTTGACAAACTTGAAGTCATTGTATTAGCATTGTTTAAGTTATGTTGCTTGCTCAGACAAATGAATTGTTGAAAGAGAACTTCAGTGTAGAATGAGATTATTCTGTGGCATTAATTCAGTTGAGAAACAATAATGTTATCAACCACAGAGGAGAAAGGAGGTTTGATGGGAAGGAAACAGATCATGTGTATTTCAGAGCTAAAACCAACAGAACATATGATACAATAGATGATGACACCAATTTAACTAGAAATAATTTAAAAAGTAAGGAGGCTCCAAGGATACCAGAATTAGGGAAATTAGGGAAAGAAATAATGCTATAAAGGGATGCGATTAGACACAACTAATAAATTCAGTGAAAATATATCATTGCTAACTTATCAATATATGAGTCATTTGCAGATATTGCAATTAGATATTCAATAGAGGATTCCACCTGTTAAGTTGGGTCATGCCTTGTGGTACTCAAAAATCAGAATAAATTTTAAAAAATACATTTGGTAATATTTAGCATATAGAAAATTCTTAAAACCATTGAAACAGTTAAAATTACACAGGCACTTAGTACAATAGAAGAAATGGTCCAAATGGTTTTAATCCATCCCATTATTTAAGAGGATGAGCAGACACAGATTAGGAAGCAGTAAGTCTCAGAAGGACTGACTGGAGACAAAGGAGATAAACCAGGATATGAAGTCCTAAAATTCACATAATAACATAAGAATATCAATAAAGGAAATCAACAAATATGTCTACTTCTCTGAAAACAGCAATAAAGTGATTCTAATGGACCTTTTAGTGACTGATGTGACAGCAAAGACTTGGAAGCTGCTTAAGGTGCAGGGAGCCAGAATGGAAATGTTTTATAACAATGCTTTGCAAAGATATCTAACAAGAAGTGGGACAGAGAAATGGGATAAGGTTTATTAAATAATCTGTACTAGTAAAAAATTAAGTTGTACAGAGAAAGAGATACAGGGAAGAAGTGGAAAACCATCTTAGTGTTTTGGTTGACAGTCATAATTACTATTCTATTGCTGTGAAGAGACATCAAGGCAACTCTTATAAAAGAAAGCATTTAATTTGAAGCTTATGGTTCCAAAGAAGAGAAGAATCAATGATCATATTGTTGGGAAACAGACTGGCATGACACTGGAGCAGTAGCAGAGAGCTGTACATATTGATCTGTGAGCAGCATGTCAGAGAATCAGGGCTGGATATGGACTTTCAAAATCTCAAAGCCCCTTCTCAGTGATTATACCTCCTCCAACAAGTATGTGCTGCTATAAAAAGGCAAAACCTTTTCCAACAGGGCCATACCTCCATTTCTACCCAAATAGTTCCACAAACAGGAAGAGATCTACACATAGTGCAATTCTTTACAACCTACTTGATACTATGCAGTACAGCTCCATATATACCACCCATTATCTTCCATTCAAAGTTTACATTATAACTTTTATTAAATGTTTGAAAACCCAGATTCAGAAATATTGAAGCATTTATACAAAATTTCTGAGCTAGTATTTAACTGTCAGTATTTCAGCTGACCTCTTTATTATTTAGAAATATCATCTGGGTCTGCCATTGTATCATTTCAGACTTCAAGGATAGTCACATGAGAAATACAACCTCCTAATGGGAGAATTCATTTTTTTTATTGCTATAACATAGTACCACAGTTTGGTGTATTAGAAGCAGATATTCATACTAATCCAGTTCAAAGAATAAATACTCAAAATCAATGTCAAGAGAGTTGAATCCCTCTGAGGTTTTCTGTCCTTGGCTTGTACATGGCCATCCTTTCTTTGTCCTCATGGAGAATTATTTCTGTGTGCATCTGTGTCCTGTATATATTTCTTCTATAGATACTGGTTATATCTAATTACAGCTCCCACTAATGACTTACTTAACTTAATAGCCAGTCTCTGACTCTATCTTTAAATCTAGTCACACCATGAGATTCTGAGGATTAGTACTTCACTATATTGATTTGGGTGTGGGGGTCCATTTAATCTTTTAAGATGTTATAAGAATAAAAATCAATCTCTAGCTGAAGGTAGATGGAATAGGAATAAGAAATGTTAAATTAGAAAGAATATTTTAATAATGTGATTGCAAGAGTCTGAAGGAAAATAATTTTTTAGAATAGATTTTTAATTTAATAATAAATGGCAGGTCATTGAGGTTATAATTTATGGGAATTATGCCAAAGAATGGTAGGAAAATATTAGAAGTGGAGAATATCGATATGCTTTAAAACTTAAATTATGAAAAATTACATGGCTTCAATTTGAAAGCTGTTTTTAAAATAAAAACTTTCCATGTTATTCTTTAATAGCACTTTCAAAGCAAATGATAACCAATAAAGTGCAAAATATCTACAGGCAATATTAATTTTCCACTTTATTTCTGATATTTTTAATTTAATGAATTTAATATAATTCTGATTCCTTGTGTGTTTCTGTGAGTAGCAAAGCAAAATTTCTTTGTGTACTTTTGGCAAAACAGAGGATGCATAATACAATGTTATTTCCATCCCTAGCATCAAGCCAAGATACATTTGTGGAGTACAAACTGTCACATAATCTAGAATAACAAGGGGATGCGGAGCTGTTGGATGTGAAAAAAGACATATTGCTATGCCCTGCAAGTCCGAGTGAAATGCCAAATAGTTTTCTTTAACTGCATCTTTATTCATCAGAGAAAGATGTATATATTAATCAAAAGAATAAGGTTTGTTAAAATGTCATTTTTCTCACAAGAAAAAGAAGCAGTAAATCTCCCTTAATCTTTGAGAGAAGAGAGACAAGAAATAGAACAAAATTCAAGATTGACATTACCATGTTTACATTAACAAACCAGGAGTAAATTCAGTTTGGGAAGGGAAATCACACAGAATCCCTGAATCACAGTGATCCATTTCTGTGAGGTATTTAGACAGAAGGCCATCAAAGTCCTTGCTCACACCACTGAACTGTAAACAACACTGTGTTAATGAACAGTGTGAAGGGAGCCAGCAGAGAGCAGAGCACTCCTTAAGATCCACCTGCTGACCCTCAGTATGCTCCTTGTTCCTATTCTTCTCCTCATTTCCAGTGTTGCCTCATTTTCTCCAGTGCTATAAGGAAGGGAAGACATTTCATTTCTTTTAATAAAATGTGCTTTATATTATCAATTATCAATCTATAGTTTGTGTAATTATAAGGTTTATAAGTCCCTCTGTTTAAGGAAGATACTAAATTATCAGATGTCCCACCTCTAGCTGAAGATATGACAACTGACCGCTGGGAGAAGGGGAATCAGCTTTTATTAAGGAAGTTTGACCCTGGTAAGCTGACCACACTACAGTGGAAGGGAACAAATCCAAGAGTTATAGGCACCAGAAATTGGATTTGATGCATTTTTTTTTTTTAAATAGAGGTGACAGAGTTGGGTGGGTAGGAAAGGAGCTTGGCAAAGCTATGAAAGGAAAGTATGAACAAATTACTAAATTACTAAAAGGAGTACAAAACTAAAAACAAATAGAAAAAATAAAGTAGTTCAAAAGGATATTAAACTGAGAAAATGCTAAATTCTCTTTAGCTAAGCAGATAAAGTTTTAACAAATGCAATCTTAAAGATTATTTTCCATTTTCCACACATGTATAGCTGTCTCTCTAAACATTAACCTCAAATATGTTCTGGACAGAGAGAGAAATTGAAAACAGCATTACCTTTAAGCTGGCTTGTTCCTGTCCTTGACTATTAGCATCTTAGTCTCTATAACTTTGTGGCTTGATATTGACAGAAATGAAGGGCTTGGGCTCATGGCTAGGACTGGAAGTCCTTCCTAAATCTGAGTGAGGTTCTTGGAAATATGTGCCATAAATGAATGAATGTATTATAAAACAAAATTCAATAAAGTAATGACGCTGTGTTTCCTGGACCTGGTAGATGACTAATACCTTGAAGAACTTAAAACTTTAGATTTGTTCATCATGTAATTTTGTGGTTTGTAATTAAGCATAGAACTAAAAATAATTGAAAATAAGTCTTTGATACTGAAACAATTTAACTTCATACAACAGATATGTGTGCATTAGTGGGAGATGACACACTAAGGAAGTGCCAAAGGGAAAGAAGAAGAAGTATCAGGTATAAGGACAGTGCAAGGTGTTTAAAACAAATTCCGAAGGAAGGCAGCACTTTAAACCTCTCCCTTTGTTTCTCGTTTAGTATTAGTATCAAAATTACAATAATTTATTTTAAATCATAAAACAATGAGGTTTTGAAGAATTGACACTGAGTTTCAAAGTCCACAAATGACTAAGTGATTAGGAGGAGGATTTAAGGAGAATCCTCTGACCACCAACCCAGGGTTTTGTCTTCGGCCTGGTGTGGCTTTTTTTGTTACTTGTGTGGCCAAGGAATCAATCATGCCAACTCCATTGTAAGCAGAGTTTCATTCCAGTTGTCTGTGTTAGAATTTCTATGAAATAAAATTGAAATGACAAAAGTTAGTTTATTGGCAGTAGAACCAAGCCAGAAATTACTAGCATCAATACCACCAAGAATAAAATTTCTTAAACATTTCTATTTCTGTTTATTTACATGCCAGCAACAGATCCTTTCTTCTCTTCTTTCTTCTTCCCTTTTCCCTCCCTTTCTCCTTCCTTCCTTCTTTTCTTCCTTCCTCCCTCTCTCCCTACCTCACTCCCTCCTTCCTTCCCTTCCTTCCCTCTCTCATTCCTTCACAACAACATTAATATCTGTTACAATATAAAATTTGTATGTAGGCATTAAATGCAGGTAGCAAAGTCTGTCAATTTGAAATATAATTTCTTAAAGATAATATGTAATCTCTGTTTTATAATAATTAATTGATTGCTACATTATTTTGCATAATGTATTTGTGCTTTATGCTGAATCCTACCACACATTGGTATTGAAGTATATTGGCCACACAAAATGGATGTACTTGTTCCTCTTCTATTTTCAGGAAGCATTAATATCCAACAGCTGATATTGCTTTTAAATACATGAAGGAATTTATCAGTAAGACAAAATAAAAATTTCCTTGTCATATTTCTTTCAAAAATGAATTCAGTTGTTTGAATGAATATAACATTATTCAACTCCTTTCCCTTTTTTTCTTTTTTCTTTTCATTAAGAAATTATCTGCTCACTCCACATACTATCCACAGATACCCCCTCCTCCCTTATCCCATCCTGCAGCCCTCTTTTCCAAGCCACCCCACATCCCTAGATCTCCTAAATAATGGTCTCCCGTGGGGTGTCAGCAGAGTCCAGCACACTAAGACTAGGCAGGTCCATCCCCTTCCCACTGCACTAAGGCTGTGAAAGGTGTCACACCACAGGCTCCAGATTCCAAAAGCCTGCCCATAGACCAGGGTAAGATCCTGATCCCCCTGCCTGGGTGCCCCCCAAACAGTTCGAGCCAAACAACCATTTTCCATATCCAGAGGGCCTAGTCCAGTACTATGGGGGCTCCACAGCCCCCAGTCCACTGTTCATGGGCTAGTGTGGCCAGTCATCTCTGCACATCCTTCCATCATGATCTTGACTTCCCTTTTCTGCAGTATCTCTCCTCTCTCTCATCAATTGGATTCCCAGAGCTCAGCCTGGGGCCTGGCTGTGGATCTCTGCATCTGCCTCCATCAGTCACTGGACAAAGGCTCTATATGGTGATAGCTAGGTTATTTGGTAGGCTGGTCACCAGAGTATACCAGTCTTGGCACCCTCTGGACCACAGCCAGCAGACCAAGATGGGGTCAACCTTGTGGATTCCTGAGAGCCTTCCCAGCATCCTGCCTCTTCCTATTCCCATGATGTCCTCATCTATCATGGTATCTTCCTCCCTGCCCTCCCACTCTGTCCCTGTTCCAGCTTGACCCTCCCATTTCCCTATATTCTCATTCCCCACTCCTTGCCCTCTGCTACCTCCCCACACCCAGTCCACTCATGTAGATCTCATCCACTTCTCCTTCACTGGGTCATCCAATGTGTCTCTCCTAGGGTCTTTCCCTGTTAGCTAGACTCTCTGGAGTTGTGGGTTGCAGTCTGGCCATCCCGTCCCTCACATTTAGTATCCACTTATGAGTGAGTACATACTGTTTGTCCTTCTGAGTCTGGGTTACCTCACTCAAGATGATATTTTCTAGTTCAATCCATTTGCCTGCAAATTTCATGATATTGTTTTTTACTCCTTAGTAGTACTCCATTATGTATATGTGCCATATTTTCACTATCCATTCTTCAGTTGAGGGGAATCTAGGTTGTTTCCACGTTCTTGCTATTATGAATAATTCTGCTATGAACATAGTTGAGCATGTGTCCTTGTGGTAAGATTGAGTATTCCTTGGGTATATGCCCAAGGGTGGTATAACTGTGTCTTGACAAAGACTTATTCTCATTTTTCTGAGAAACTGCCATACTGATTTCCAGAATGGCTGTACAAGTTTTCATTCCCACCAGCAGTGGGAGAGTGTTCCTCTTGCTCCATATCCTCTCCAACATAAACTGTCTTCAGTGATTTTGATCTTAGCCATTCTGATAATGTACGATGGTATCACAAAGTTGTTTTGATTTGCATTTCCCTGATGGCTAAGGATGTTGATCAGTTCCCTAAATGCATTTCAGCCATTTTAGATTCTTCTGTTGAGAATTCTCTGTTAAGCTCTGTAGCCCATTTTTTAATTGGATTATTCAGTATTTGAATATGTAGCTTTTTTAGTTCTTTATATATTTTGGAGATCAGCCCTCTGTTAGATGTGGGGTTGGTGAAAATCTTTTCCCATTCTGTAGGCTATAGTTTGGTCTTATTGACCGGGTCCTTTGCTCTACAAAAGCTTCTCAGTTTCAGGAGATCCCATTTATTAATTGTCGCTCTCAGTGTCTGTGCTACTGGTGTTATATTTAAGAAGTGGTCTTCTGTGCCAACTCATTCCAGACTACTTCCTACTTTCTCTTCTATCAAGTTCAGTGTAACTGGATTTATGTTGAGGTCTTTGATCTACTTGGACTTGAGTTTTGTGCATGGCGACAGATATGGATCTATTTGCATTCTTCTGCATGTTAACATCCAGTTATGCCCACACCATTTGTTGAAGATGCTTTCTTTTTTCCATAGTACAGTTTTGACTTCTTCATTGAAAATCATATGTTCATAGGTGTGTGGATTAATGTCAGGGTCTTCAATTCTATTCCATTGGTCCACATGATGGTTTTTATGCCAGTAACAAGCTGTTTTTATTATATAGCTCCATACTAGAGCTTGAGGTCAGGGGTCATGATGCTTCCAGAGGTTGCTTTATTATATGGGATTCTTTTAGCTATCCTAGGTTTTTTGTTTTTCCATATAAAGTTAAGTATTGCCTTTCCAGGTCTGTGAAGAATTGTGTTGGGATTTTGATGGGGATTGCATTAAATCTGTAGATTGCTTTTGGTAAGATTGCCATTTTTACTATGTTGAATCTACTTATCCATGAACATGAGAGATCTTTCCCATTTTCTTATATGTTCTTCAATTTCTTTCTTCAGAGACTTAAAGTTCTTATCATACAGGTCTCTCACTTGCTTAGTTAGAGTTACCCAAGTTATTTTATATTATTTGTGGCTATTGTAAAGGGTGATGTTTCTCTGATTTCCTTCTCAACCCCCTTTTCATTTGTGTATAAGAGAGGTACTGATTTTTTTTTTTTTTTTAGTTAATCTTGTATCCTGTCTCCTGCCACCTTACTGAAGGAGTTTATCAGCTGTAGGAGTTCCTTGGTAGATTTTTGGGCTCACTTATGTATACTATTATATCATCTGCAAATAATGAAAGTTTGACTTCTTCCTTTACAATTTGTATCTCCTTGATAACTTTTGTTGTCTTATTGCTCTAGCTAGAACTTCAAGTACTATATTGAATAAGTATGGGGAGAGTGGACATCCTTGTTTTGTTCCTGATTTTAGTGGAATCATTTTGAGTTTCTCTCCATTTAATTTGATGTTGGCTGTCGGCTTGCTCTAAATTGCCTTTATTATGTTTAGGTATGATCCTTGTATTCCTGATGTCCCTAGATTCTTTATCATGAAGGGGACTTGGATTTTGTCAAAGGATTTTTCAGTATCCAATGAGATGATCATGTGGTTTTTTCTTTCAGTTTGTTTATATGATGTATTACATTGACAGATTTTCATATGTTGAACCATCCTTGCATCCCTGGAATGAACCTTACTTGGTCATGGTAGATATGTGTTCCTGGATTTGGTTAGCCTGTATTGTTCATGAGGGAGACTAGTCTGTAATTCTCTTTCTTTGTTGCATCCTTGTGTGGTTTGGGTATCAGGGTAACTGTAACATCATAAAAATAATTTGGTAATGTTCCTTCTGTTTCTATGGTGTGGAACAATTTGAAGAGTATTGGTATTAAGCTCTTCTTTGAAAATCTGGTAGAATTTTGCACTGAAACCATCTGGTCCTGGGCTTATTTTGGTTGGGAGACTTTTAATGACCATTTCTCTTTCCTTATGGATTATTGGTCTATTTAAAGAGTTTATCTGGTCTTGATTTAACTTTGGTATGGTGTACCTATCCAGAAAATCATCCATTTCTTTCAGATTTTCCTATTTTGTGTAGTACAGGTTTTTGAAGTATGACCTGATATTCTCTGGATTTCCTCATTTTCTGTTGTTATGTCCCCCTTTTCATTTCTGATTTTGTTAGTGTGGATGCTCTCTCTCTGCTTTTTGGTTAATTTGGATAAGGGCTTATCTATCTTGTTGATTTTCTCAAAGAACCAACTCTTTGTTGTAGCTGAAGAACTTCTCTCCAGGTGCCATCAATCCTCTGCGGTCTCACATCCCAAAGCCTAGGGGCTGGGATGTTCGAGTATGATAATAAAGACTCACCTTTTAGTCTTGTTGGGGGCTGGCAGGCTCTGTCTCAAGGAACAGTTCCAACTCCTTTTTCTTGTATAAATTTAGTAGTTTGTGATTTTCATGGAATTCCCCATTTTTCTCACGTTATCAAACAATGGCCAAAGATATTTCAAATTTTAGTTTTTTAATCCTTTAATGTTTATGTGTTCTGTACTAACGCCCCACAGCCTTTTTGATAGTATGATTTCTGCTATAATATTTTTTATAACCCAGCTAATCAGAGTTTATCAGCATCATTGATTTTCATTATAAGCCACAGCTTTAGGCTTGATTGGTTTTCTTTATTGTTTTTGCCTTCAGTTTCAGGACTTCTGTATTTTGTTTCTTTCTTCACTTTGAATTTTTTCCCTATATATGTCCATTAATAAAGAAGATTAAACCCACTTATTTCAGCCCTTTGTCCTAATAAAATTATTTCAATAATATAATTTATTTTTAAGCACTGTTCTAGCTTCAAATCATAAAAATTTGATTTTTAAATGTTCTACATTTAAAATATTTTTAATATTTCTTTTGATTTAATCTCCATTTATGGGTTAAATGTCTTTAAGTGTCTTGTCTCATTTATAATACTTAGTATTATGGGGAGTCTTCTACTGTTAATTTCTAGTTTCATTCTATTGCTGATAAATAATATACTATCTTCATTTCAATCCTTGTTTATTTTGAAATCCAAAATAATAACTTTTTGTACTGAATACTCCCTTTGAATATGAAAATTCCTGTTTTCTACTGTCAGTTGTTGCAAGTAATTCAATACTGATATCCTATTCACACGTAACATATTTGTTTTTGTTTGTTTGTTTGTTTGTTTGTTTTGGTCTACTTACCCCATTTTTATAGAAAGGAGTGTTAAAATGGAATTTCAGATAATAATTGTCAATATATATATATATATGTATATATATATATATATATACATATTTTTTTCTAACAGTTGAGTCATATTATATGTTGTCAAGTGCCATTGCTGGATTTAGACATCTTCCCACAATTAAATCTTCTAGACAAGTTTTTTTTTTTTTTTAAATTTGTGATTCCTGTAATTTCTGGCTCAAATCAGCATTAATATTATTTTAGCTAAACTTGTTCTCTTTAGAGTTTTGCTTATTTGAGTAGATCTTATTTTCTTACTCTCAAGTAGATCTTACATCCTCTCTCTCCTCTCTCCTCTCTCTCTGTCTCTCTGTCTCTGTCTTTCTGTCTCTCTCTCTGCAGATTCCCTGAACTCTGAAGGGTGAAATTAGATGGAGATAGTTCTTTAGAGCAGTGTGTTGCAAGGACTCTCTCTCTCTCTGTAGTAACTGACCATGGTTGACAAAATATTTTCTGATAATTCTCTCATTCCTACAAACTTGTTCTTCTACCAGTCATTCTTCTTTTATTATATTTTTCTTTATTTTGTTTCTCAATCTTCTTTTCCTTCTCTACAATTTTCGAGATTTTTTTTTGTGTTGTGCTATCTCTGCTTATGTTTAGAAAAAAATAATTAGATTATTTCTTCAAGAATCCAACTGGTTTCCCTCTATTTCTTTTTTATCCGACTCCTTCTCTCCTGTGGTCATGATAGACCTTTCTTCATTCCCTTCCTCCTTTCTTCTTTCTTTTCTCTTTCTCTTCTTACGCCTCCTCCTCTTCCTCTTGCTTCTTCTTCTTCCTCCCTTCTCTTTTCTTTCTTATTTCCCTATGTCTTTGAATTCCAATAATACAGTAATGAATGAGGTTTGAATTTTAGCCATATAAAATGTTCTTGTGATTCCGTTCTTTGGTGTAGTGTATCATCTAGTATCTTCATTAAATATTTCATTCATCTCTGATATGACATATTTTTCTTTAGTTTTTCAGGTAACTCATTTTATACTTTTTTATTTAAAGTGAAAATTTCCCTCTGATCATATATGTTGTTTCTATGTCTTTCATTCTCACAGTTTTTATTTAAAATAATTTAATAGAATCTATCTTAGAATATAAACATCTGGGCTTTCTGTCTTTGAATTTACATTGGTTTTTTTGTTTGTTTTTAATATTTTAACAAGGTGGCATGTATGTGTGTGTGTGATTGTGTGTATAAGTGTGAAGTGTAATTATTTTTGTATTGTTTTTCAAGTAATATACGACTGATAGACATAGATATAAAATAACAATCAATATTTAGGTAAATCACATTTATTGCCAGACAATAACTCAGGTCTTCCTATGTTAAGACATTACTGTACATCATGTAATTAATCTTCCTGGTCAGTTTTGTATTTGGATAGATTCTATGGTTGCCTCTGATAAATCACAGATTTTAAATCTCTCCAATTATGAATTAACATTGACTTCCATTGAATTTGAGATATGGATTGCTAGAGTATTATTAAAATACTCTGTCACTTTCATATGTGCAATGATATTTCAGAAGCCAAGGAGATTTTTCTATTCTGTATTGGCATAAGTTTCATGTGGTTTTTGTGCATATCAGTTCTTAAGCCCTGAGAGCCTTAAGAACATTTAGCACTTCTGCATCTGTTTCAGAGGTAACAATCTTGGCCACTTCGTACAATGATTAGAAGGCTAGTGGTCTTCCAATTCTTCTCATACATGAAACAAATTGTTTTTGCTGAAGAATTTGACAACCTGCTCTATCTCTTCTCTATCAGAGGAAAGATTTAGCTTTGTGTTAATATAAGATTTTGGAATTGAACATAGCTGCTTCTGTGGCCCATGTAAAATGTTTTAATCTCATTTCATTTTAACATGGAGTCTGTGAACAAAGTTCTAATCTTCTTACAAAGTCTCAGCTATTCCTTGCTGGTAATAAGACAGGAACCCTTCCCACATTTCCCAGAAGATGATTTCTTTGGTTTATATCACAGAAAGACTCATAATAGGAGGCAGTCTTATACCTTCCCATCACTAGTTCCTTATTTACACCCTGTTCTTAAACTAGCAAGAGCATATAGGATTCTGCAGAAACTCCTGATATTTCTTAAGTTAAGGATAGGTCAGTATATCTTCACATTGCTTTGCAGGCTTTCTCACAGACAGACAGTAATTGTTTGGAGAAAAGCACCAGTAAATAGTTATGCACTTTCCTGGGATTACTTTCTTAGGAATTCTAACTAATCCATAGCTCTCAGTCTACTTGGTTCATTGAGATTTAACTAATTTGTACATAAAATTAAGTTCTGTCCTTGTTCATCTTGTGATCATGTAGTTATGCTTGAGAGTTATGGGTGTACCTTCCAATATTACTCATACAGCCCAGTCATATAGCAAACACCCTTACTCTTTGATTCGCTGGCTCTTACAGTTTTTCTACCTTTTCTTCTGTAACCATCCCTGAGGACAGCAAAAATTGGCCTCCCCAAATGGATGGACAGGGTAGGGAAGCCTGGTAGAGACCTCAACTAATGAACTACAGGCAAATAATGAGATCCAAGTGCAGAAGAAATAGTCTGGAAAAAAGCACATCAGTTGCTTATCCAGTACCAAATGGTCAGTCCTGAAAATATACATACAAATTATATTATACAGACTGAAAAGATTGTATTTATGTATTTAGAAATGTGTGTGTATGTGTATGTGAATGTGCATCAGTGTGTATGTGTGTTTAACAACAATTAATGAAAAAAGTAAGTTGTGAATTTAATAGTGGGCAAGGAGACAGATACAGAAGGGTTTGGAGGGAAGGAAGGGAAGGGGAAAATAATGTAATTATCTCGAAAATAAAAGAAATAATTTTTAAAAAATGATGTTAATTTAGTAAGGCAATTTCTAGAGACTTTATGTGTACCACAAGAAAATTTCACATTACTGAGTTATATGAAGAACATAAAAGTTCTTTTTTTTTTTTACTTAGTTATTCAGTGTTTTTCCCAGATTTGTTTAGCTTGAGATAGCTAATGCATTCAACTCAATGTCTGCCACAATTTTACAGCCATCACTTGTTAATGCTTGCTGTGTAGATAAATTTAAAAAGTACCATGTGCAAACTCACACACAGTGATGCTGAAACAGCATGTATGGAAGTCTTGGTATTAGTGTTTTAATGAATTTGAGAATGAACTGTATTCATGTCCACTCTTGGTAAGCCTAGAACAAGAAACTTATACACAATCATAAAGTATACACATAAATTAATTCTGGGAATGTAAATAGTCCTTTATTTATAGCATGCTTTGAACTCATCCTCTATAAAACTAGATATTTTTTGCAAGCTTACTAATATTTTGATGTTATAAGTCAGTGGTGCCCTTTCATAAAAGATATCTGAATGGAATCACAAGTATCTTGGCTAGTTAGTCTCATATCTTCCTAAGAGGATTAACACTTTGTAACCTTTTTTCTCTGAGGGGCGAAAAAAATGTCATCCAAGCAAATTTCCTAAAACTATAATCCTAGCCATCCATCTGATCCTGAATACCAGATCTCATACTAAATCAACTGCTCTTGGATATCATTCAGAAATAGCATCAGGAATCTGTATTTCTCCTGACTCAGCCTGAAAAGCAGCTGGGGTGGTAGTTAGGAATAATTTTAACTCAGAAGAGCAAGATTTATATATTGAAAACTACAGAAATATTGTTGAAGTAAATTTAGTGAATCACTGGAATGAACAATGACCTCTTGCTTATGGATTATAAGACACTTGCTGTTAAGGTGTCAAGAGTCTCCAAAACAATTTGTTTTCTCTACTATCTCTCTTAAATGGGAGGAAGAGAGGGAGTCTTTAGTCACATGTCACAGACTCTTGGTGTCCTTAATGTTTAAAAGAATTCCCAGAATAATGGTTTCTTAATTTTAAGTATGCCATTAGACAATGCCCAAGGCTAAATGATAACTCCATCTCACAATTCTTCCTAGATACATTTTTTTTTTTTTTTTGCAGAGCAACATATCCATAGACATACTTCTACTATTTCCAGAAATAGAAATTAAGGACACTTGACTTAAATTCAACTATCAACAGCATAATAATGTATACATAAGCACAACTACCATCATTATAATTGATCGTTCATTTGCATAGCAAATTCTTGGAAAGTGTGATGAAACAAGGGTACATATTTATCATCTCCCGACTAAAAGACAACATTCTTTCAAGCCCCAATATTCTGTGATATATGTAAAATATATTATAAATGTAAGAATACTCCTTATAAAGAAAACTGATTTTTGATAGCATCATTTTTCCATTGTTTTAAGAAAAATTGATTTGTTTCTTTCCCATTAAATGATACCAACATGTTAAATGAATGCATGTTTGATTGTTTTCAAGTTTCATTCATCCAATATCAGTTTTGAGCTAAGACCCATTATATACCAAATCCACTGAGATATTCTTATATTTTTTGACTTACTCTTTTCTTCACAACTAAAGAGTCTCAAGTGTTTTAAGCACAAACCAAAAGTGATGAGTTGCACATTTATTGACATAACACCTCTTTAATAGAAACAAAGAAGTTATAAAACTAGAGGGAATTGAGAATGAAGAAAAATGTTATTTCTGAATACAGGATACATAAGCAGTTAGAGAAAAGCCAGGAAGATCATGCCTCTAAACATTGAAGACAATTTGTCAAGGAGGGATATGCAAATATCTGTCAGGTTGTTTTTATCATTAAAAATTCCCCTCACTGAGCTTCTGTGTTGTAGGCCGAATATTTCTTTATGTTCCTTTTTCGTTAACACTACTTAATTGATCACTTTAAGTTGCATAAATTTCACTACAAAACACTTAAGGGAAAAAGGCAAACATTGACAGCAACTTGTGATATTTATAGAGATTTCACAATTCCCTTTGGCCCACGTTTCTGCCTCTTCTCCAAGATGATCCACATTGAGTTTCTTGGTGTTCTACTGTCTGTGATTCATTATTTTTTCCACCAATATCCACTTTTGTAAAGATCATTCTTCAGCACAATAAATGGAAATCCTTTTCTCATTGTTATTTTCTCCCTGTAATGAGAATTCAAACAGAATAGCCTGTTTTCCCTTTGCTCAACATGTCAGTTTGCATGTTTAAAACTCCTGATTAGGTGACATACAGATCAACAGCTTTTTTATGGAATGACTTTATTTTTTTTAAATACTACAACTAGAAGAGAAGATTAAATGAGTAGAAAAAGGAAGAGACTTGGATATATATAGATGAAGATCCTCACTACAGGAAAATAACAATGACAGGTGGTAAGATACAGAAAGCAAAACAAAGCAAATAATCTGTTTTCCAGCGTTTCATCTGTGTTTTCTTGAGTTTTGATTTTCAGTAGAAAGGACCATTTGTTGTGATTTAAATGTCAGGCTGTCAGCCCCAGATAAATTCACTTTCTGAAGGATGCTTTACATTATCTTCATTCATTAATCTAGATTAAACACACTATTTTTGTCATTTAAATTCCAATGATATTAGTATTATTGCTGTATAAATTATTTGTGCTCCATATGCATCTACAATTATACACTATAAATATGTTGAGGTGTTCATAGACCATTTGCTAGTAACTGGAAAGAAACATTTAAGTTTCTGGTCAATTTTCTCGTTACAAATGTCATTCCTGGTATTAAAACATCTGTGACCTTCTTTGCTTTTTTTTTTTTTTTGTCATGCCTTCAGACATTATTATAGCTTCTATTATATTTAGTATATACCCTTGGTACTTAACCACACCATGTGTATGCACCCTACCTAAAATCTTAAAAATAAAATAGAATGAAGAAAATCTTCCTGTACAATATTTTCAAATGAATATTTCAGGCAGTGTATTGTTTCACACCATCCCCTCAATCAAATGGTAACTACATCTCCCACTGGATACAAAATTAATTAGAAGTCCTCTGGCAAAGAAACATAGATTTTTTGCTATTTAATACATGTCATGCATTTTCCACTCTAATTTTTAATCTCAATAAACCAGACAAAAGTATTCATTTTATTTTATTTTATTTTATTTTATTTTTCAATAATTATGTAGAAATTAGAGATTTGCAGACCAGGTAAGAATGTGGATAAAGTGACAATCTTAGATGATAAATGAGGCTTCAGGTAGTTTTCAAAGATAAGAAACCTAGAACTACATAGGAAATTATTCTTACATGCTAATAATGGATGCAGAAGGAGGAGTAATGCCTATTCCATTGGATCATTTGTGCATCTGTGACTACAAGAATCTTCTGTCTCTTAGTAGGTTATTAGGTGGAGGGGGGATTGCATAATTTATTTGGGTTCTCACAAAGTCATGCTGTTTACTTGTGAAACTCTAAAGGTTAAAATTTACATATGAAATGTCATATGTACAGTGGTTTGCAGTGAATAGTTACAAACACAAAGAAGGAGCTCATCATAATGAACTTCTCCATTGTAATCCTGGGTCAGGGGAGAGGGCTCAGTACAATCTACCATAATTGGAAAGGAAGTAAGGAAGCTAATGTTCAGAAAATTGGTAGAGTATGTGAACGCCCGAGTGATTATAAAGAGGATGTTGTCTGGCACATTTGGTTGAAATATTGTTTTGAAAGTGTGTCAATACAAGTCCATCTTGAAGTTATTTCACTATTTTTTACCATTAATGATGATGTTTAGTCTATAGAACTTAAAGACATCTTTCTATCTCAGAATTAAGACTTCTTTCTAAGAAATAAAGATATAACATAATATAAATAAATCAAGATATAAAACTATAAGCATCTTTCTTCTAAAAATTCCTTTAGGGGAGAAATCTGCCTTTTGAAGCTTTTTGTTTCCAACTTTGCGATGTATTACCTGTGCTTGCCTAAGCTCATGGTGAATAATTATTTAATGAATAAATATTTTAAGGAAATATATAATATAGGTTCTTCACCCTGGCAGATGTAGCTGGACTGTTGCATAGACAAGCGCTAGCCTAGGCTCTATAGATACAGACAGGGATACATAAGAACTGTTGATTTCCTTTGTAAAATGTCATAGGCACCATTTTGCATAGTCCTGCTGTCTAACTATGCTTTGTGAGTACAGCCTGATTCATTTGACTTGAATTTAGTTTCTGTCAATTACAAAATTGTTCAGTTTAGTTGCACGTCACAATCACCTTCATTCAAATAGTCCATGGTGCAGTGTTTGCCCCCCTAAAGATATGCTTAAATGTCTATGGGGAAGGAAAATTAGAACCTCACTACCTTCATATATTGAACTTCATTCTTACTTCTTTCATATCTTATGCTTGGTTCCTCCAAACTTATTCATTAGTTTAAGTGATTTTAATTTCATCTTAATTCCTTCACATTCCCTAAGGACTGTTTTTCACTTTCATTGACTAAGTCAAGCAGTTTTAAAGTTTGCACTTAAATGGTAGACAGTGGATGGTGGGATCCGTTGAATATATTTCCTTAATACTTGTTTCATTTAAATCTATGCATCTGACAACCTATACTTTTAAAATGTGACTTTAATTTAAAAGGGCTGTTTTTATTGATTCTTTCTGAAAACTCCCCCAATGGGTTCCATCACTGGCTAGGAACATTAGATAAATAGATCCAATGAGATACTGTTATTTCCCATGTTCCTCTAATAGTCTCCATTCAAATAGACTGTATATTCAGTCAATGTTCACTCCCTTTAGTCACCCTAACTTGACCCTTCATCCACTTCTGTATCAGTTAAATAGACTGTCCTCCATTGCCTAAACTCCTCCAATGCAGCCCATAGCTTCGCAGTACTATTTAGACTTAGTTGCTTCCTTGCAAGGACCCAACATTATCTGTTACATCACATGCACTTGCATATACATTCACTTTCAGTTCTGAGCTACTACAAGGCCCTGTGCTTCTTTATGCCTGAGCTGCAATCTTCTTGGGCTTTCCTTTCTTTTTCTATTAAACCACAAGACTTTATAAGTCACTTCTCAAAACTATGTTGAAACGTCACCTGAAGATCCCATTACCTGATGCATCCCTACCCAAGCAGAATCTATCTGTCCTTTCACTATTCTCCTATAAAGTTATAAAAGTCTTGGTTATTGTGTGGCATTCAAAATACACTGTGTTGAGTTATGGACCTAACTCCAGCTTTTTGGAAGACGTGGGCAATTCCTCACTTGGCCTTGTATCTCCAGAATCAGGCACTTTGCTGATGACATTGCAGACAGTGAGCTTACTGGTGAGGATCACTGAATGGTTCAGTCAGGAGAGGTTCAAAATCACCAGCATCTCTTGCAATCTTCCTTTTTCCAGTGCTGATCAAACTCTAAAATATTTCATTTATACTCACTTTAAGAATTTGGTAAAATTGTTGTTTTCCAATTAAAGACATAGTACCTATAAATTGCCTGTAAAATTTATGGATGAGTATGAAAGATTCTAATCACAGTATCTGGTTTGTGAGCAAGCACTATAGTAAATATATGGTATATATATAATAAACAGTGAGGTGACATGATTGCTTTTAGTGAATTCTGTACACTTGATATTATATATTAGAAAAAAAGCTGAGAACTGATATAAGGAATTCTCAGTATCAAGCACATATTCAAAAAATTGTAACAATGTGATCAACAAAGGAGAAAAAATTAATTCTTCAGAAAGTTCTCATAGAAGTGGTATTTGACCTAAGCCTTGAAAGAGTAAAAGATACAGTAGAAAAACATATATACTAGAAAGCCCACGGGAAGAAAAGCTCAAAATCAAATTATAATGTTAATGCCAACATCAATAACTGTAATCTTTTATACTATGAATGACTCTCCTTCCTGTCTTAGAATTCTGGAGGCTATGAGACCAACATCAATAACAGTAATCTCTTATACTACAAATGATTCTCCTTCTTGTCCTAGAATTCTGGATTCTATGAGTCTAAGATCAACATGACAGCAGAGCTATTTCTTTAAAGCCTTTTTTTGTGACCAAAGATCTTCCTGTGTCATCACAGAGTTTTCCCTCTGTCCCTGCCTCTATCTAACCTACTTGTCTCTGAGGACTTCTATCAGACTGTGCTAGTCTCATAACTTTAAGTCAAGCATGTCCTTAAAAATCTCATTTCCAAATGTAGCCACCAAGGTACTAGGAGTTGCTTCAACCATATGAGATTTTTGGGTGAGATGCTTCATCTCATACTGTTATAATCTCTATTTTTACTGAAAATTAAAATGACATCATAACAGGTTAAGTAGCTTTCCCAAGTTCCCAGAGCTATTTGCTATTACAAGGCTCTCAGTCTAATCTTCCAACTTCAGGATCCTTCATAATTCCTTCATAACATCTAAAAATTGATCACCTGGCAAATTTTGACTCTCTGTCTCTCTGTCTGTCTCTCTCTCATCTCTCTGTCTCTCTATCTCTCTGTCTTTCTCTTTCTTTGTCTCTCTGTGGGGTGTGTGTGTGTGTGTGTCTGTGTGTGTGTGTGTGTGTGTGCATTTATGCTGTGCTCATGTATATGGAGATCAAAGGCTAACACTGGACATGTTCCTCTATCTCATTTCACCTTTATTTCTGAGACAAGGTTTCTCATTAAACCTGGATATTGCTAATTTGCAAGACTAGATGGACAGCAAATCTTAAAAAAGGGTCTTAGAAGACATGAGATAAATATACTTGAGTCTGAGACAAAGGGCCCATCTTGTTCCCAGATTTTTTTTTTTGTAAGCGCAGATGACTCTTCTTTTGTGTGGGTGCTGGGGACCTATACTCAGGCCATCATGTTTGCAAAGCAAGTACTAGTACTGTACTAACTGAATCATTCCCCAGGCTCCTCTACAAACTTTTCACTGTACTTAACTTAAAAATATTTCTTTTTTTTTGTCTTTTCTTTCCGTTTTTTTTTCCCTCCTGCCACCAGCCCCCCTTCCCCCCACCCTCTTCCCTCCATTCCCATCTCCTCAAGGGCCAAGACACCCCTGGGGATTCATTTAAACCTGGTGGATTCAGTACAGGCAGGTCCTGTCACCTCCTTCCAGGCTGAGCAAAGTGTCCCTGTGTAAGCCCAAGGTTCGAAACAGCCAGCTCATGCACTAAGGACAGGTCCTGGTCCCACAGCCTGGTTGCCTCCCAAACAGTTCAAGCTATTCAATTAAAAATTTTCTTAGCTTGCTTAAAAGTTAATTTTCTGAGGCTCTGAAAGGTTACCCACACTACAGTAGGTGGCCCCACACCCATGCATATACAAGCAGTACTAAATGAACTCAGTGGGTATTAAGAAAGGAGAGAGACAGAGGAGAGAGAGAGAGAGAGAGAGAGAGAGAGAGAGAGAGAGAGAGAGAGAGAGAACAAGAAATTGGGAGAGAGAAGTGAGGGAGGATGAGGAGGAATTGGAAGAGAGAGAATGGAAAATAGATTTGATCTAAACTCATTGTATGTACATATGATTATTAAAGTGCTTTTAAAGTTTCTTATCATTAGTACAGGTACAAAAATAAAACGTTGTTTTATAACTATTTCTCAGAATATTCTTCATCTTGTCTATGATATATAAAATATAGTACCAGATCCAAATGTAGAATATTTACTTCAAAAATATTAATATTGTCTCTTGTGTTAAGTCAAATGGGTAGTTTCGGCTATGTAAAAGAAAATAGCCACAACTGATGAATTTGGGTGCTGCTACAGTTTCATGAATCCAGCTGTATTGGCTCCTAATAAGCATATTTTAACCATATTCCTTAGGATGCAAGTATATTGACAGCTTTAGGGTCATCAATTTGTTCAGAAACATGGATTTTCTTATGGGTTTAGAGGAAGCTGCTCACTTTCCATTTTGCCCTTTTATTATTGTATGGATCAGAGTGGCCAAGGACTTTATATTAGACTTGGAATAAAATATCCTGTTGGTTTTATCTATAAAACAGATCATTCCATATTTCTACAATCAGTCTTTACTAATTCAACAATGCCTGACTGATTATCTCAGACTTTTAGAAATCTATCCAGATTAATTTCCAATGAATTTTCAATAAGATTTTTTTCCCCAAACTCTCAGTGTTGTTATCCAATTTACTATTAGTATTTCAATGGGACCCGTTCTAGACACAGTTTGATGAAATTAACTTTAGATGAGAACTACCACTGGAGATTTTAATCAAGACTAATGTCTTCATTTTCAAAGGTTGATAAGGTAACAAGCAAATTAATGGTCTCATCCATTAAATCTGGTGCTAAGGATTGATGTTCTTGTCTTATTTAGGTAAAAGATTTGTTTTTATTTCTTGGTAGAAACAAAATTATTTATAAATTAACTTTAATACTAATTTTTCTCAATTGACATCAGGTACAAATTTTACCTCCAGCCCCAGCCTAGTGACTCACTACATATTGGCCTGTTCCAATATGAAAGTGTAGAGATGATTGGGAAAAAATAAATAGCCAAAGATCCTCCTATGGCTGAAAATACATTTAGCAATTGAAAAAATACAGAATTAAACAAATATATTGTATATAAATTAGTAGTATAATATCCACTCTGAGTCAACTATATTTGTACACCCCTCAGTAATCAGACATAAAGCTATTACATGTGAATTTTTCATCTTTTGGCTTGTTTGTATTTTCTAAATTGCATGTTGTTAACAAGTAAGATTCTTTTGATTATAATAGTAGAAGCTAATATTAAAATTATTCATAACATTATGTCTTACATAGAATTTGGTGCTTTTAAACCAGTTCTGACTTTTTTCCAGTTGAGAAAACTGAGAGCCAAAGAAAATCAATCTTTGAGAAGCTTCCTCTTTCCCAATTCTATCAGAAGGATAACAATCATTCTTTGCTCCAAACACATGACCTTCATATTTCTGTCATAGCATAATTCATTTCCGTCACCAGTTGTAAAGTTTTCCTACTCTATTGATAATAATAAGAAAGAAGTTGAGCAAGAGAGGTCATGGGGAAGTTGCTGCTGTTTAACAAACACCTCTGTGACTGGTGCTGTTTTAATCTGCATGGTATCTTTATGCCATACGAATTTCCATTTTGGAGAAGAAAAGAAGTTGGCCTTCAACAGATGCTCAATATATATTTAATAATAAAGCAAAATAGAAAAATTTTAGTATTAATGGTCGAGATTTTTGTGTTTATCAATGACCTTCTGACCTTTCAATAATTCACAGGCAAAATCCAATCAATACTAACCACACTAGTGATTGAAGACCAGATTTCAACTGAACAGAATTGCTTTATTCCAAAGGAAAAAATTATTGTGCTTATTTTATTTTGCTCTGTTTTTCTGTTTGGTATATTTTAAATTGTAAAAGGTTTTTTTTGTTTGTTTGTTCAAGTGTTATCATACTCCCCTTATATAACTTGCTCTTTACCATGAACTAACACTAAATTAAAATTTAAAATTAGCAGTAATTTATTTATTTGGCATTTTCCTAAAAACATTATCACACTGAATTTTGGATCTATCGGGTTATGATGATGAGGTGACCATGTCTCCAGTATATCCAGTAATTATATATATATATATATATATATAGTCATGAGTGATTAAAACCAGAAACTATTACTCAAGGAAAGTTCTTAAACTCCAGATCTCTTATCTTCCTATGTTATACAGTCTAGTAACACAAATCAATTCTTTTGTCATGATTTTAAGGGCTCTATATTATATATATATAATTTTCTCTTACTGGTTGAATTTTAATTCAATCTTTTGATTGATTTATTTTTTAGCATTATTACTGGTTTTAATTGTGCCAAACAGAAACTAACATTGGCTCCTTTTAATAGGAAAGTTTGCTGAAAGAATTTTAGCTAACTCACAGTTCTGTTGTGAAACAAACTCAGAGACAAATGAGAACAAAAGGGACATCCTCCACAAAGTCTGGGCAGGCATTGTAGAGAACTGAATAGTGCAGAAGAGACTCTTTCATGGCTCTCTCTTTTCTCTTCTTTCTTTCTTTTTTTTTTTTCCAGAGCTGAGGAGCAAACCCAGGGCCTTGCACTTGCTAGGCAAGTTCTCTACCACTGACCTAAAGTCCCAACCCCTGAGACTCTTGCATGGTACAACTAGTTTTGCTGCCCATGATAACTCGATGTTGTTTCAAAGGTTACCATTGCTCACTAATAAGATGTACTCTCATTGTCCTTGTTTTTTGTGTGATTGTTTCCTGTTTCTAAAATGGTTTTATTTTAATAGCTGCGTAGTGATCATGTGATCACATAAGAGCTTTAGAGGAGTCTAGAAATGGGCTGTTTCACCCTTTATCATTGAAGGTAGGCTCTGCCTTGGAAAACATGACCTTTTTCCAAACTTAAAAAAAAAAGGTTGAAATAAACACCACAAACAAACAGTGAATAAGTTCTAATACTTTGTCAACTTAGTTTTGTATGGTTTTTCTTTTGACTCTACTTTATTTATTAAAACTTATATTCAACATGACTATGATTAAATGTCATGCAATCTAAAGTTGCATTCTGAAGACTCTAATCTGGTTATAAAAGTTTAATTATTTTCCCATGGAAAACCTTGAAGTTATCCTCACTCTTATTTCTGATGAATGACCTTATTCAGGATATGCAACACTAATTTGCTAGAGTTTGAAGATAGTCAGCATTTGTTCATGTCTTGGGATATTAATAATTTCTTTCTAAGAATTTCAAATATTGATCTTATAAATAAAATATCCGTGAGTCTGAATAACCCTTTACTCTATAGTATTTTTGAACAATGGCTCAGAAGACACCGTCCTCTCCTGGAAGCTTATCCAGAAGCCAATGCACCCATTGGCCATAACAGAGACTCCTACATGGTTCCTTTTATACCGCTATACAGAAATGGTGACTTCTTCATTTCATCCAAGGATCTGGGATATGACTACAGCTACCTACAGGAACCAGGTAAGCCTCAGTTGTCTTCAGATGAACTATATAATCTTATGTGGCCAGCCTCCTTTGTATAGTAAAAAAATAAATTAATTAATTAAAAAAAAATACCCTGTACATATACAATGTTTTCTCAAAACTCCTTAAGAATCTGTATTATACCAATTTATTGTCATTTATAGATTGAATTCTGAAGATTTCCAAATTTATAACTATTCCATCTACTATAAGGCATCTTGTACAAGTAATTTATTGAAGAGTGTAGGATTAGGATGCCTTTAAGCCATAATTTTATCAGTTAGCTATTTTTGGCCTAGGGATATTGTTTCAATTCTCTGAATCATAGTTCCTCCATGTGATATATTTAGATCACAATAACTCAATGACTATTCTGGACTATGTAAAAACATTCAGTGCATGTAGTATGATACAAGTAAACAATTTATGATCTACCACTGGGAGACTCTTGGTAGGATTACCAATACAATAATGGAAAGTTTCAATACCAGCTAAGAATGAGCTTCATAATACTTTTTAATGTCAATTACTGTGCCTTTGTGGAAAAAACCTTAGGAGTGGGATTAGCTCTGAGCTTTGAACTTCCTATGTTGAACTATGTTAATATCTTCTACATTCTATTCTAATCTACCTGATTGTTGCAATGACAAATGACTGAGAAATACAATCTAAAGAAATTATGTTCCTTATGGATCCATAGGTATCAGACCACTTGACAGGTTCTATTGATTTGAGCCTGAGGCAAGATAGCGTGTTAGGAGTATTTAGTAGAGAGAAAGAGGAACTCATATCTAAGGTGTATCCTTCATTGGCAAACTTCCAGTGACTTAAAGTCTCCAATCAGGCCTCATCTCCTACTTTCAAGTACCTCCTAATTATGTCCCATTATATTGGAAACCCATCATTGATTAATTAACAGATATATCCAGCATCCTCATGATACAATCAATTCCCAAACCTATTAGTTGCCAGCTAAGTCTTTTAAGCATCAGTCTTTGGGTGGTAAGGGTGAACCCTTTCTATTTAAACCATAATTCTATGTATTACTTACATATTTAATTTATTATTTATTAGATAAGTATTGTTTTCCATAAAAGGAGGTGAGAATATCAGTCTTATAGAATTTAAGTGACCTCTTAAAAGTTAAATAGCAATATAAGGAGGAAGCTGATTTTGAGAGTACACCTAATACCCTCAGCTTTCACTGTAGTATATGAAGACTAGACGAAAACAAAGTAAAGCTACAAATGGTTTATGGGTAAGAGATATTAAAGAAGCACTATTATTCTGGTATACTCTTGAACAATTAATAAAACATTAATAGATGAACAGAAAAGTAAACAATGGATAAATGGGTGAACTTCACTAACTCCTAGTTCTTATGTTCCACTGCAATGGCTAATTTATTCTGGATATCAGTAAGCACCAAATCCAATGTGGAAGTCCAACAGATTGGGAAGGAAGTGCAAAGACTCAATCAACAGTAAAACCTTACAGGGTACAGATAGGGCAGCAGTGATTTGTGCATAGTGCAACTTTGACATTAAGGATTGGTAGGCAGGTTAAAGACAGAAAAGGACAGAAAAACATTCTAGCCTGAAAAAGAAACATAAGAAGCAAAGAAAATCGCTGTATTTTTGGAATATTAAATTCTTCTCTTGAGTGATTGAACAAAGAAAATGACATTGAGATGGCTGAAGACATAAAAGCAAACAAAAATTGTGTGCTTTTTATGACTGGGAGCTTGTCTAAGTGTGTTACATGGACCAGTTTATTCTTCATTATATTTTGATGACAAAATTCATAGAGATTGGCAAATTAATTATATACTTAGTGAAGATAAAGGAAATTATAGGGCTCTTTTGAAAAATTTGACCTGTAAAACAAATAAATTATAGTACACTGTTATATTTGAGAATAATCAGAGAAAGCCCAGCACAAGACTCAGGTTTTGTAAAGTAGTAGAAGTAGGAAATATGAAACATCAGAGTAAGTATTTCTTGGTGTAATAGGATATGTAGGCTTAAAACTCCAAGCCCTCCAAACAAGGCCCTTAAATCTATACAAGAGAGCCATCAAAATGCCCACTGTTACCTTGAATAATTTTTAGAATTCCAGCTTCTAGTGATGGATATTGTGTTTTATAAGATGGTAAATTGAGACACATAAAGATAAATCACTATCTAAAGTATAAACTAGTAATCAGCAAATATTAAATATCTATACTAAGTATCTATAGAATAAACTTTCCATTACTCCTTGGTAGCTTCTTTCAGGTGTTATATCACCTTGCACACATACAGCCTAATTCATCACTCACTCATCATGTCCACATAGTTAAGGCAAAGGTAACAAACATTCTTGTGTGGGAAAGGCGATGAGGGTTAAAAGCTTCCATTAGAAGATGGAATATATTTATTTTAAGTATGTTAAAATAAACAAAAGTTGAAATGCCTTACTGATTTGCTATGTTTTCATATAGCTGCATATTTACATAGTTAACTTTAGAGAAATTTGATTTTAAATAAATAACAGAAATTGCCTACTTTCTATCATATGAATCATTCTTTATTACTGTCTCTTTTGTGCATTCAAAGTACTTAAAATTTACCTCTATTCATCACCAAACTTCAAGATTTCAAAAGAAAACTTTAATTTTTTTTTAAATAATGTAGTTCAAGAGGGTCATTATTAATCATTCAGGTATTCATGTTGATAATTACTTAAGTATTTTGTTGTTAAGGGCAGCTAATGTCTGAATTTGTCAAATATTTTCTCTTGTATTCAAATTTAATGGTGTTTTAAAAACTGAGTAGCACGTGATTTTCTTTCAGGATTAACTGACTAAATGGTAATATCAGCAAGGGAAATAGGTTCCCAAAAGCCAGCTAAGAACCAGGCACAGGTCCTGATTTGGGGGAACCTGTTCTCCATGCTGGATAACCTTGTCCAGTCTTTATAGAGGGAAAGGAGCTCAGTCAGATGAGTCCATCATCTCAATTTGATGTGCCATGCTATGTTCAAGCCCATGAGATGCTTGCCCCTTTCTGAATGGAGACAGCAAAGAAGTGGGTGGATAGGGAAGAGCATAGATGGGAATCAGAGGGGGGGGGCAGCAGGAGAGGAGGCAGAGGAAATTGTGGCCGGCAGGTAAAATAAAAGAAGAAAAAGTGTTAATTAAAAAGAGAGAGAGAGACAGACAGAGAGAGAGAGAGAGAGAGAGAGAGAGAGAGAGAGAGAGAGAGAGAGAGAAAGTAAGGTCAGAAACTTACTGGAGAAAAAGGTTTTTGGGGGGTTGGATTCCAGAAGTCTTGATGTCCATAATGGTATGGAATGCATAGTAGCAGATGGCTGGAGCGGTAAGGTAAGCTCATAGACCACAGCTCAGCCTCTAAACTACACATGGAAAACAAACAAGCAAGAACTGAAAATGGGGTGAGGCTATGAACAATCAAAATGTGCTGCCAGTGAAGTATTCCAGCAAGGCTCACATCCTAAAAGTTCCTTAACCTCCCTCAAACAGTGCACCTGCTAGAGCCAAAGTGTTCAAATACTTGAGCCTGTGGGGGATAGTCTTCATTAAACCACCACAATACTCCAAATAAATTGTTTGTTTTATATATATTTATTATATGTGTATATATGTTTATTATATATAAGCTTATTTCAATATTTTTTGTTCAGATTACTTCAAGTGATATCAATGTTCATTATCAACAAAGCGTCATCTTCAAACATACTTTCAAAGACACACACACACACACACACACACACACACTCACAAAACCTTTCTAAACTACATAACCTTAATTCCTTAAATTAGGGTAATGACTCCAAAATACACTATGTGTTTGTTGTGTTGATAATGAGAAGATACATTGCAAACGGCAAGGTAGGAAGCAATTCAAATAATTTGTGAGGCAAAAATAATGAAACTTCGATAAATTAAGATGCCAGAAAAATCATGACATTAAAAAGATTAAAAAGGAACTCTGCTGAGGTTCAACAGTAGATAAAAAGGAAAGAAGTATCAAATTTTGTTTGGGAATACATAAAGTGTTTGAAGTTGTTGCTTTGGTGATAATGAGCATCGGGATCACATGAAATGTTATGGAGAAAGAATATTTGGATAAGCTAAAGAACAGAAACAGAAGTAAAACTGAAAGCACCGGAGCTTTCATAATAAAGCAGCTTAGTTTGGTTTTCTGTTGCTGTCGTAAACACCAGGGCCAAAAGCAACTTGGACAGGCACACATTTATTTCATCTTACACTTCCAGGAAACAATCCACCACTCAGGGAAATCCCAGAGGGAACTCTGCTGCAAACCTAGGGGTCAGAATTGAAGTGGAAGCCACAGAGGGATAGTGCTCCCTGGCTTGCTCCTTACAGCTTGCTTAGCCCGTCAACCAACCTTCATTCCTTCCTTCCTTCCTTCCTTCCTTCCTTCCTTCCTTCCTTCCCTCCCTCCCTCCCTCCCTCCCTCCCTTCCTCCCTCCCTCCCTCTGTAGCAGGAACCTTAAAAGTTCTTTTTTAAATAAAATCAAACCTGCGGCCAGTTATTGGGGTGAATGCTGGAAAATCAGAGAGACAGAACAAGCCACAGCTACCTCACCTCACCAGTTCCTCATCTGGTCTTATTTCCTCAGACTGGAAGCTTCTGAGTCCTCATGCACATGAATCTCAGCTGAACTGTGCTGCTCCAAAGCCTGAATGCTTAACCAGCCAAATGCTTAACTAGCTCTGTTGCCTGGTTTTCAACCTTATATATCTTTCTGTTCTCTGCCATCACTCCCTGGGATTAAATGCTCTCTCTCTGGGATTAAAGTTGTGAGTCACCATGCCTGGCTGTTTCCAATGTGGCTTTGAACTCACAGAGATCCGCCTGGCTCTGCCACCCGAGTGCTGGGATTAAAGGCGTGTGCTACCACTGCCTATCCTCATGTTTAATATTGTGGCCGTCCTGTTCTCTGACCCCAGGTAAGTTTATTTCGAGGAATACACAATATTTCAGGGAACACAATACCACCACATTTTTCCTGTTTTTGTCTAAAATTTAAAAAAGGTTATAACTAATACAAGAAAAACTCCCTCCTTCCATTCCTTCCCTCCCTCCCTCCCTCTTTCCTTTCTTCCTTCTTTTTCTTTGCTTCTCTTTCTTTCTCTTCATTCCTTCCTTCCTCCTTCCCTTTCTTCCCTCCCTTCCTCCCTCTCTCCTTCCTTCTTTCTCTTTCTTTCTCTTCCTTTCTTCCTTTCTTTTTTGTTGAATTTATTCTTCTCTCAAATATTACATCCCAACTGCAGTTTCCACTTCCTCTAACCCTCCCAGCACCCCCCCCCCCAATTCCACTTCCCTGTATCCCTTCAGAAATGAGCAGGTCTCCCAGAGATATCAACTAAACATGGCATTACAATAGGTTATAATAAGATTAGGCACAAACTCTCATGATAAGACTAGACAAGAAAAACCAGTAGGAGGAAAAGAGTTCCAGGAGCAGGCAAAAGGGTCAAAGACAACTCCAACTCCCACTGAATACCAAGCTGCATAACCATAACACACATGCAGAGGGCCTAGCTGAGACCCCTACAGGCTCCATGATTGTTGCTTCTGTCTCTGTGAACCCCAAATAGCCCTACTTACTTGATTCTGCGGGCCTTGTCCTTGGTGTCCACAACCCCTCTGGCTCCTACTATCCTTCCTTTTGCTCTTCCATAGGATTTCCCAAGCTCTGTCTAATGTTTGGCTGTGGGTCTCTGCATTTGCTCACATCAGTTCCTGGTTGAAGGCTCTCGGATGATGACTGAGATAGGCTCTGATTTACAAGTATAGCAGGATATCATAAGGAATCATTTTATTGACTATTTATTTATTTGTTCATTCATTCATTCATTCATTCATTCATTCATTTTGGCCAGTTGTTTTTGGTTTAGTTCGATCCTAGGTCTCTGGGCTATCTGGCCTCTGGTTCTTGAGATTCAGACAGTGTCATTCAGGGGCTCCCTCACGTGGTGTGGTCCTCAAATTGCATCAGTCACTGGTTGGCTACTCCCACAAGTTCTGTGCCACCCTTATCGCAGCACATCTGGCAGGCAGGACAATAATAGGTCAAAGGTACTCCTTTGTTATACAACCCAGAACCACCTGCCCAGAGATTACACTGTCCACTGTGAGCTAGAACCTCCCACAACAATCATTAACCAAGAAAATATCCCACACATGTACCCACAGGCTAATCTGATGGAAATATTTTCTCAAATGAGGTTCCATATTCCTAAATGACCCTAGCTTGTTTTTAGTTAACATAAAAAAAAAAAAAAATAGCCAGGAAAATTGACCCTTTGTGAAGTTGACACAAACACATCACCGTTCAACTGTATCATTTCCTTCATCCTTTGTCCCTAAGATACCATGTTAATAGTAACACCACAATTTAAAATACAATATGGATTTCTAGGTCTCATGGTCTTTAAAAAAAATAAAAACACATTAAAAGTTCAGTGTCTTTAGGATATCCAAAGTCTCTTAACTGTGGGTTTCTATGGTTGGGGATTTAGCTCAGTGGTAGAGCGCTTGCCCAAGGCCCTGGGTTTGGTCCTCAGCTCTGACAAAAAAAAAAAAAAAAAACAAAAAAAAAACTGTGGATTTCTATAAAAGTCAAATAAGGGCCAGGCGGCGGTGGCGCATGCCTTTAATCACAGCACTCAGGGGGCAGGTGCAGGTGTATCTCTGGAGTTCGAGGCCAGCCTGGGCCACAGAGTGAGTTCCAGGAAAGGCGTAAAGCTACACAGAGAAACTCTGTCTTGAAAAAACAAACAAACAAACAAACAATCAAACAGTCAAATAAGTTACTGGAGGTATGGTATAGTGGTTAGGAGCACTGACTGCTCTCCAAGTTTGATCCCTGGGACATAAAGGATATAATATGTATGATGTAACCCATCACATATTGACCAGACATTTACAATGAACTGTGTATTTAAATAACTAAGAGCAATTAAATCTAAGCATTTAAGTCCCATTACCAAAAATATTTGTTAAATGTATTTGATATAGTGACTTTCAGGACTCCTAAAAATGATTTTCACATTTTCATTGGTTTCAATCTTTTGATTATTTAAATCAATGTCACTCAGTTCTAGAGGTATTCTTTTTATTTTTTTAAATGTCATTTCTTTCTTGCCTTTTTTGGTGATGTCAAACAAGCCCACAAAGTAATCTATTTTCATTGAAATTATCTTCATAATTTCTAGGGGCTTTAGAGATGTTTTTAGATGATTGGTAGTAAGATGATTTTCAGAGACAGGTAAAGAAAAAGACACAGGAAAATGGATAGGCCTGTATCCCTGAAGCCCCCACTTAAGTAAGGAAATTTCTATTATTAGCTTCTTTGAATATTGAGTGCAAATGTACAATTAATTTTTTAACAAATACTCCAGTTCAAAATGAGACTTGTTATGTCAGTTGTTCTTAATATAATCAAGCTTATGGTAAGAGTGAACCTTATCTTTCTTCACATTGCTACCCATTTTTCTCTAAATACCTTATAAAGTAAAAGTCACCCCTTTTCTTATTTTATCTATATAATTTTACTATAAATTATTTACACAAAACTATCATTCTAGAATGCCATAGATATTTATCTTTTATTTTTGTGAGCAGTGAATAAACTTCTCAAAGTTATTAGAACTCATTGAAGAGCAAATGACAGCAAATACATAGGAATAAGATTAGTTGAAAAGATAATTTGTCTATAAAATTGAAATAGGGAAATACTCAAATGATAGAAGAGGAGGAAAGGATAAAGACATCAAGGACCAGGTCTCCTTCAGTTCTCTACCTCCTGTTTTCTGCTTGTCATACTGTTCTGGCTTCAGTTCCTGACACCAGTCCCTACATTCTCTGTTTCTCATTTCAGAAGAGTGAATTCTGAGTAACAATTAGGAATAGCCATCTTGAATCAGGCATCCATCCTATACTTACCAACTATCTCTAAAGAAGGTGGTCATGGAAGATTTACTTCAGTTTCTACTTCAATAGGATGGGATGATGGAGTAGGTATCAAGGATACTAAGGCACTAGTTCAAATTGCATGGCTTGAATAAGTTGGTTAATCGTTCCAATAGCAAGCAAGCAGTACATTACTGAATAACAGTCTGTGATTTTAAAGATCAGATCTTCTTCTTTCTTAAGACTTAATGTTTACTTGGGACTGACTTTATCATCCCTGATGGCTCATCAATATGCTAACTACATTCCACCTAAACAAAACCAAAGCAGAGACACTATACAGAAGTTGCTATTTATAAACAATCTATCTACTCCTGTTGAGACAATACTAAGTACAGCTACTTTGTTTACTGAAAATTGAAAGTTTTCTAAGTAGATTTTTAACTATATGTATATAAACAGAAGATTTTTAAATAGATGCATACACATTTTAATTATTTCTCCAAACTACTGCATGCTTTAAGTATGTAAGTGATAGTAGGAGTATTGTTGGTTTCTCATTGCTTTTATTTGGTGCTAATTTTTATATTCCTATATATCCTAGCAAAAGCATATTATTTTTTACATATATTATCTTATAATTCATGTCTCAAATACACATTAATACTATCTGTTCACCACTTTAGATACTTTTTAAAATTCAGGTCCTTTTTTATTTATTTATTTATTTATCTATCTATCTATTTATTTATTTTTTTATTTTTTGGTCTTTTCGAGACAGGGTTTCTCTGTGTAGCATTGCACCCTTCCTGGAACTCATTCTGTAGGCCAGGCTGGCCTCAAACTCACAGCAATCCGCCTGGCTCTGCCTCCCTGTTGCTGGGATTAAAGTCATGCACCACCACCGCCTGGCATCGGGTACTTTTTTATGACACATTTATTTGTATGATACTATATTCCTTTTAGGTGTTAGAGAAAAAAAATAATGTGTTCTACTTATGTTTGTTTCTATTTTGATTCCTCTTATATTTTATTCTCATATATAAATCATCTCAATAAGCATGTTTCTTAATTTCATCTTGCCAAATAATAATGTATGTTATTTTAAGAGCTAGACTTTTCCAGTTACAAAACCAAAGACCTCACTTTTCACACCTGTGCTCTACCCAGTCTAGTGTCCCAAGTCATAACTCTTGTAGCCATTTTTTATGTGTTTGTAAATAGTTGGTAAATGACAATATAGTTTAGTTCATTAAGTCTATTTCAGGAGTCTTCATATATAATGAGTTTAGCTATCTAACAAACCCATTTTGACTCTTCCATCTCCTTAGGACAGAACTGCCACTTGAAGACAAATCTGTGTCTTGAATTTTTCTTAGGTTTTTTCAATGGTTGAATCAAATAGTTAGTTAGAAGTATTTCTTAAATTATGTTTCTCTTAGAGCCAATGCTTCATTTTTTTTATTTTAAAGTATATCATATATTGTGATCAATGCCAGATTTTATAAGCAAACTATAAATTTTACCTCAAAATATAGTAAAGTATGGATAATTTATAATTTGTTTTCCATGAGCTAATGTTCTTTATATATCTCTCCATATCAAGCTGTATCATTCCTTTGTTACCTTTTTTGAGTTCAAAAACATAATCAGTCATTGATTAAACATTCAATTCTCTCATGGATTTCAGGTACTCTACCAAATTGCAGGATTGCTTCATAGTTTGGGCTTTCAAGGGCTCAATTTAATACAGAATACAGACATATAAATAGTAACTCTAATACAATGTCATGGATGTAATAGAAGAAATGCTAGAACTGTAACATTTTAGATGTTTAGGGCATTTTGGACTGAAATGCTTATATAAAACTAAAGGTCAAATTTGACCTCAGCAAAAAATTCAAGAATAGTTCAGGGAAATCCAGCAAGCATGTTATTTTCAAAATGCATATCTTAGATGATCTGAACTAGGTGATTTAAGAGGTAGAAAATTGTAGGTGGCAGGAAGCAAGTGTTCTAATCCCAACCCAATGGCAAATTCCTTTCAGGTTTGAAATTATTATAGATGATCAGGAGGCTAGGAACTTTACTTATTCAAAATTATTTCAAAACCACCCTTGGAAGTTGTGGGCCTGGACACATGTCTCAACAGTTAAGAGAGCTAGCTCTTCTTACAGAGGAAGGAGTTCAAATCCCAGTACCAATATAAGCAGCTCATAACTACTTGTAGCTTCTGCTCCAGAGGATCCAACACCTTATTCTGGCTTTTGTGGCACCTGCATGGCATGAACATGCTCACACATACACACACACACACAAAATAATTGCAAGCTGAGATCTCTGTAAAAGCAGAGAATGTACAAATGTCCTAGAGTTACTGAGACTGCTTTGAGACTACTGAACGTTGGCCAGCAGTACAATCAGTGTTTCTCAAATAATAATTTATCAAATAAATCTTCAATTGTTAATAATACAATTGTGTTATAGAGATCTGCAGTACTGTTGCACAACCACCAGAAGGAGTTGTAACAACCATACCTAACACACCAAGGGTATTACACAGATTTCAAAGGACCTCAATAGCAGAGAACTGCTTTTTTTTTTTTCTAGTGAGGAAACAGAAGGATTAGGTTAACTTCCCCCAATCTCTTCTATTTGGTAAGCAAAGAGGCTTGCATTCAAACGCAAGCATCTGATTTCAAAGTAAGAAAATGCTGCTGACGGTGATATTGTAAAAACAGCATGACCTATTTTTATTTCAGATCCAGGCTTCTACAGAAATTATATTGAGCCCTACTTGGAGCAAGCCACTCAGATCTGGCCATGGCTCCTTGGGGCAGCACTGGTGGGAGCTGTTGTTGCTGCAGCTCTGGCAGGGCTCAGCAGTCGGCTTTGCTGTCGTAAGAGGAGGCAGTTCCAGGAAGAAAGGCAACCACTCCTCATGGAAAACGATGATTACCACAGCTTGCTGTATCAGAGCCATGTATGAACAGCCTAGGAAACAGCTCTTCCCTCAATTTACCTATGTGTCGGTGAAGATTGTTTCCACAATTTTAGTCTAATACAAAATAGACCATAGCTATGTGTCTTCTTATTTTTGCTCAGCCTCTTGATTTCCCCCAAGCCCTAGTTTCCAAGGAAAGACTTGTATTTGTTAAAAAGTCACTCTTAATTGTATCTGAATAAAATTGATCTTACAACTAATTGGGTTGATTTTGATTCCTGATTATTTAAAATAAACTTATAATGAAACTGTATCAGTTGATACCTATGAACTTGAGGCACATTTTCGGTTTTTTTAAATTTGAATTTCAAAGGAAATAAAAATCTTTTCTGTCTCTTCCTCTCTTTCTCCCTTATCTCTCTGTTTGTGAGTGAGTGAGTGAGTGAGTGAGTGTGTGTGTGTGTGTGTGTGTGTGTGTGTGTTAGTAGATTCAGGCAATTTTAAAAGTGTGGGATAGATAAAAATGGTCATTTATTTCTGAATTTATTTCATTAATGATTAGGAAGTATACATTACTACTAAATCAGTAATAGAGGAGAATCAATATGCTAGCCTTCATTAGTTGTCATATTTAAACTATCTTATCTAAATTCTGTGTCTTTTGGGAGAAAATCAATCAAGAGATGGGAATGTACTCCCTAATACAATGGTAGTCCCTGGGAGGAGTAGACTATTCTTAGAGATTATTTCCTGTACTTGATCCAGGTTAGAAATAAAAGAAAAAGAATCAATATGCATGATTACAATGCCTTCTCAAGCCTGAAGTCAATGTGACTGGAATCTGAAATAATCAAGACTAAGAACAAAAGGAATGAGTATAGAAATGAGGAAAACAGTCTGCATCAGATTCTGGAGCGACAGTGCCAGGGGCATTCCTGTCTCAAGGCTCATTGTTGTGGGTCAGCCTCAGCACAGAATGGTGTGGGTCAGCTTTGAGACACTTGCACTTGGCATGACTCACCAAAGTTTGCTGTGAAAGTAAATTCTTAGACCAGAAAGACTTCCTAATTTCATTTAAAAATCTTTTTTTTTTTTTTTTTTGAGACAGGGTTTCACTGTATAGTTTTGGTGCCTGTACTGGATTTTACTTTGTAGACCAGGCTGGCCTCCAACTCACAGAGATACGCTTGGGTCTGCCTCCCCAGTGCTGGGATTAAAGGTGGGCACCTAATTTCATTTAAAAATCTTGTGTGTTTTTATCTGCAGTAGTGGAATTCAATCCACAGCCTTGCATAAGCTATGCTAGCACTATCACACTCTCCTACAAAGCATTTACATAAAAATCTACCCAAGAAATTTTTGTTACAATTGACAGGGAACTTCATAAACTCAGTTTTGTCATTTATCACAAGACAATTCCTTCTTTTACCATTGCACGTCATCACAGAATATTGTTTTATTTCTCTGCAGGTTCAAGGTATCTATTTGTACAGCAGCCACATCTTTGATAAAAGCTACTACCTCTTTGATTCCCTCTCGATTCTCATTATAACAACAAAATCATAGTACTTATATTTCAAAATATCCAACAATTTCACTAAATCCTCTTTAATCTTGTATATTTTAACCTTGCTAATTGTGTGGCTTTTATAAACTGCTTCATTTTTCTATCATGAAAATGTTCTGTGTCTACATCTCAGGTCATATTTTGTTATGAAGAAATAAATAACTGGCATTCTTTTTATCGTCTTTTTCCCCCATTGGGATTTATGTTTTAAAAACTGCAATTTTGGTATTTATATTTTTTAACAAATCAAATATGTAATTCTCTATCTGTAGAAATGAATCTGTGATGGATACAAGTCATTTAAGGCAGTGTCTTAGCTGACAACAAGCATAGTTCATTGATGTTCAAGTGCCTTTCAGTGTTTGCATAAACTTTGACAGTAAAGAGAGGGGAGAAAGAGAGAGAGAAAGAGAGAGAGAGAGAGAGAGAGAGAGAGAGAGAGAGAGAGGAGAGAGAGAGGAGAGAGAGAGAAACTGAGAGTCTCTGGGCCATCTACTGATTTATGGTGAGTCTGTGCTATTTTGAGGGCATGTCAATAGAATGAAGTTCTACCCCCCTTCAATTAGACTCCTAGAAGATCCAAAATACAATTATGAAAGAGGCAGTTCTGTTAAGCTTGTTTTGCTTATTTTCAATATAATGTAATTAAAAATGGGCTATGAGAACCACCAAGGTTTTCAAATTGTTTAGCTATTGAAAAATATATATCAATAACTTAAATAGTTTTTAAAGGACTTTTAAATTTTTATATATTTCAGATTTATTATTTTTGGCCCTTTTTGTAAGAGCAATGTTCTACAATGGAGTATACAGGGAACCCATAGCCCAATTCCCTAACTGATAACCTATGACTAGTTGATAGTGTCTGTGAGAGGAATAGTCAGTTTATCTCCTGGTAAATCTGCCGTGTTCCAGTGGAAGCCTCCAAAATCAGTAGCTTATGTAGAACATAAACTAGAGTCAATGAGTTATTAAATTAAAAAAACAAAAAGAAAAGAAGAAATGAAGAAGAAGAGGGTTGCTTGGGTCCTAATGGCTCTCTTGGGGGAGGGGGTGAGAAGGCATGGCATCAACAACTCAGACACAGGGAATCCTTTGAAAGCAAATAACAAACTCATTTATTCAATAACAGGGAAGGCCTTATATACCTTCATCCCAGCACCCAGTCTATGTGGTCATCCCTTGTTGGCTGGGCACAATCAGGAACTCTGATATCAACTAGGAACTCTGACAGCTCCTGTTGTTAGGCCCTCAGGCAGACTCCAGGTTGGCTCTTAAGGCATACATTATGTGCATGCCTTGGCTACTGTTCTGAGCCAATTTACTCTACCCTATGGGCCTGTCCTACTATAAGGAGGCAGTAAGGTAGTGGTGGATCTCTGGAGAGTAAATGGGTGGATATTATCAAAATATATTATATCAAATTCTCAAAAAACATAATAAAATATTTATAAATGAACTCACAGACTATGGCAGCATGAACAATCTGGACAGGGTGCCAGAATTGAGATGGAGTAATGGAAGAAGAATGGAATGGAGAAAAGGAAGAAATCAAGGGTGGTTTGGGATGGGGTCAGTATGAGCAAAGTACATGTTACACAAGTATGAAGATTTCATAATGTACTCATTCCTTTGTACAATAAATATATGCCAGTGATAAAAGAAAAATTATCTTCCACTAGTTATGGTTTACTTATAAAGACAAAAATGAAATCAGAGTTAACTTAACAAGCAGATATTTTGCTAGGATTTGGGGCTATAAAGATGATTAAAACCCACAAGCCATATGCTATATTGTAAAATGTAAGTTGGTGGAGGTCATAGGCAAGTAGACAATTACTTATAAAATTATGATGGAAATATAATCACTCTAGAGCAGTATTTCAAAAGATAATTTAACAAATAAGGTGATAAAATTAAAAAAAAAACAATTATATATCCCTAATCTAAGACAACATTTTTTAAGATTGGATTGATTTCTTCTAAAACAACTTATAATAAAATTATTTAAATCATGTATATATTGTAAACATTTCTAAATACTACTCTTTTTAACTGCTACTTGTTCTATGAACACTGAACATGGGTATATTATTTTATTTTAATGAATAAGATGATTCTTGAATAACAAAGACATTCTAAAAACTCAAACAACTATTAAACTGACTATATCACAACTTTTAATTCATGCCCTCCTTATTTCTCCTGCTAAGACACATTGCTTCCATGACTTCCATACCCAGTTTTGATTACTTTAATATAATTATCATGATTAATAATAACTTTGGGAATTTATTTAGCATGCCAGAAAATGTCACATGTACCTTTATTCCATAGGAAGTGAAAGGTATTCATCTGGAGAGACAGTTCAGTGGATAAGAGCACTTCTTGTGTAAGCATAAGCACCTAAATTCAGACTATGCACAAATCTAAGCATGGTCACATGCTCCCCTGCAACCCCAGGACTATGCAGGGAGTGTGCTAGAGACCAAAATCACTGGAGTTTCTGTCTCTCTGCTTAGCTCCAGGTCCAGTGAGAAGCTCTGTCTCCAGTGAATAAGTACATTGGAAGAACTCTGGAAGTTCTCCTGTGACATGTATACACATATGTACACAGAGAGAGAGGAGAGAAAGAGAGAGAGAGAGAGAGAGAGAGAGAGAGAGAGAGAGAGAGAGAGGCAGACAGATGTACAGACAGATAGAGACAGAGAGACAGTAATAGAAAGGGACAGAGATACAGACAGACAGAGAAACAGAGTTAGAGAGACAGAGATGGAGAAAATGAAAATATAATATGGAAATAATTTAATTGTACAAGCTTTCATAGTTCAAATTGGTGGAAACAGATTTTTACTTTAGCTAGTATGATTTTAAATTCAGTTTCTTCAGCATGTAAAAATAACTACAACATTATACAGTAAGTCATGGAAATCTATAGCTCCAAATAGACACTAATTCAAGAAAGAAATAATTATGGATAGAAAGAAATCATCTTGCTTCATGTTGACAGGAATCTGAAAGTTCCTGGATAAACAGCTACATCAAAGCTATCACATCAGATGTTGTTCCAAAAGTCTTCTTGGTGAAGTGATTCTTCTGCACTGGTCACTAAGCATGATTGCAAATGTAATTTAAAAGGGCAGACAGAATACATTTTGTTTTCCCTGAGTACAGTCTGCCCTCTGAGGTAAAGTAAGTATTGGGAGATAGATGGGATGAAATGGGCTGGAGGACATGGTAAGACATCTAAAGAAGGAACAACTTTTTGGAACAGTTAACCTTGTTACCACAGACTACGTTTATCACAACCCATGCCCCTCTAAACACTCCAGTTTATACATCAGGCACAATTTGTATCACCACTGGTGGTTAATGAAGACACTCACAACTGGAAGAAGTGCCAAGAATATGTGACGGGGAAATGCTCAGTGTTAAATGGGATATATATCACTTCCTCTGATGCTTAAGCAAAATTGGTGCAAGAATGACTAGAAAGAATATGAGTCAGAGAACAGAGAGATGTACAGAAAAAAAGAATTCTTCTAGAAATGATGTAACTAAAATATACATCAAATCACTGAAGCTATGGTTACCCATATAAGATATGCACAAGCTTGAGGGTGTAGACATTTTATCATGGATGGGAATGGCCTATGAGACTCTCCTCTTTCTCTGGAGAACTGTTAATGGCTGTTGTGGGATGGAGTATCTTTTTCTTCAGTGGTACAGGCAATGATAAGCTGCCCAAGTTCCAGCTCCCACCCATACTTGTCTAAGCAACTAATTATACTCATCATATCTCACACAAAAGAAAGGCAGACAAGTAGGAGGTTACTTGTTGGGAAGAGAACAGCTTTAGTAGCAGTGCAAGAGGAAAGAGAGAGGGATATGAGGGGTGAAATGATAAAAATTTATTGCATTTATACATGAAACTGCCAAATAGTAAAAAAGTAAACAAACAGACAAAAAAATCCAAAGCCCAGAACAAAGTCCGTCTTCTTGCTTTTGGAAAAAAATAATAGTTAGTTTTGTTCAACTGAGACTTATAGTACTGTTGGCCAATAGTTGAATGCTTATCAAAGTAAATGATATATTTTAATTGTATCATATTTATGTACGTATATTTAATGTGTGTATGTGGCAGCGTTCATTGGCACAATTTGTATATGGCAGTCAGAGGACTTCCTTCAGGAGTTGTTTCTTTTCTTTCACCGTACCAGGCCTGGGGATCTAATTTAGGTTTGCAGGTTTAACCACAAGAGCTCTTAGCCACTGACCTGCCTTTCCAGTGTTCAATGTTCTAATTAATAGATAAATGCATGTCTTTATCCGGATACAAAAATAGCAAAGGTTATGTCTTCATTAGTTGAGAAAAATGCCATCAGAAGCTCAGGATGAACCTAACTGGGAGCAATGGTTTAGGTTTCACTAGTTCAGGCTGTATGAAGCAACTTAATATTATGAAACTGTCAAGAGTGAGAGTTGACTACCTGCAACATTTCTCCTTCCTTCCTTCCTTCCTTCCTTCCTTCCTCCTTCCCTCCTCTCCTTCTTTCTTCCTTCTCTCCCTCCTTCTTTCCTTCCTTCCCTCCTCTTATTCCTTCTCTCCTTCCTCCCTCCCTCCCCTCCTTCCTTCCTTTCCTCCTTCCTCCCTTCTTCCCTTCCTCCCTCCCTCCCTCCCTCCTTTCCTCTCTCTCTTCTTCCTTTCTTTCATTTTTTATTTCATTTTCTTTCCTTTTTGTCTGTATCAAGTTCTAACTCAGTAGTGCAGGTTGACCTTGGTTTCACAGTAAATCTCCTGCCTCTGGTTAACAAATGCTAGGATTACAAAAGCTACCATGCCTGTCTCTGCAGCTTTTCTTATGTGATAGTATCCCATCATAGACAGTTGATTCGGTGTTACACTTTGTTCCTTCTGGGAGATAGGAGAGCCACAAGCACAAAGGAACCTTGCCTAGGAAAGATAATGAGTGCTGATGGATAATAGGTAATGCATACTGGCAGGTTACTACTCAAACAAATAACAGACTAACACAGAGCCTAGATAATCCAAGGATACAAGCAGGTATATATCAAATGTGACATATGCCCTAGAATCCTAGAAAATACACCTTATAGGTATGACAAAGCTACAGCCAAAACTGGGCTTGAGGACCTATGTAAAGAAGAAAGCTGACATTAACTGAAAAGGGAAGATGTCACAGTAGTTTCCATAGCTACTTTAACCTCCAGGATGTGGCTGTGGCTCACAAAGCTTTATTTGCTCTCATTCTCTTTTGAGTTGTTTTTCTTGTTAGTGCCAGATGAAGTTTGAAGAGCAGAATTATTTGACTTAAAATTCTCAGTCTTAACAGCATGTGTGGTTGTGATGTATTACTAGACACTTTACTTCAATCTGTTTTAGATTACCAAAGCTAGGAACTGCCCCACATTCCATCTTCATCCCCCCCCCCCAAAAAAAAGCCCATTAGAGTTTTGGAAAGAACTAAAGGAGTCAGTCAGCTATTAATATCATAATATAAGAAACCCAAGGTGCACAGGGAGGCAAGCATCTTGAAATCTGAATTTGTTTGTAAATTTCTCACTGAACTTTGTCAGAATAAACAGAATTTTTAATTTTGGAAATTGCTTTGTCATGATGAATGTAAGTAACTTTGAAATCTGTCATAATTAGACATTGCTCTAAGTAAAACACACCTTTCCTGCATGACTTGTGATATGTTCCACTTCCATGGTGTCCATTCCCTCCTCCCTGAAGGTCACACCCTTACCAGAAAGCTGTGCACATGGTGCCTGTCAGACAGAAACACACAAGTAACTTAAGAAATGCTTACTACTTTTATAGCACTAAAGAAAGCCTGATGAAACTAACATTCTCACCTTTTTATATTTTCAGGCTTTATTAAATATATTACTGTCAACAGAGTAATTAATATAAATAGAAAAACGCATTTTGAGAAACCTTTAATCTTCAGTATTTAGATTTGCATCAAAAGCTCCTTGATTTGTATATACACACACCCCAAAGCCATTTTGTTTCTCAATTATCTTTTGTGCTCTTCTTACTGGGTAATTTTACAACACTAATGCAATTAATGTATGTATTCTTGACCCCTTTGTGACACAAAGCAGATAATGTGGATGAAGAATGTAAGCACATAACTGATGATCTCGTCTGCTAAATGCATTTGAACTCGACCTACTGAAATGCTTATTACAGATTGTATGACAGCCTTGTGAAAAGAAGGAGCAAGGCATCATTTCAGGGAAGCAGGTTCTTTGAAATTAAATGACTTGAAAGATTGCCACATGGTAAGAAGTGATTTGAAAGAATAATTCAGTGCCACATAATGAAATAACCTGCTTAGACCCTACAACCCTGTCATCACTATTAAAATGTTCTGCAAATTAGAACACAGCAGATTCTGATTTGACTGAGGAGTAGCTTTTAAACTAGAAAATAAAGAGTAATCCTGTAATGTAAAGGACTTTTATTTAGGAACATGAATAATGTAAAATCTCTTATTCTGAAGCAAAACTCTCTTCATTATTCTTAAACAAAAGAATCATCCTATTCCAACTTTGTGTACAATATGAGGTGTATTTTAAGACCTAATGGTCACCACATTCATGAATACTAAAGCATGTTTACTCATCTTGCTAACTGTAAATTACAGATTATTTTGAAATTCACAAAAGTCATAGAAAAACAAAATAAAATGATTCATAGAGAAAATTCTGGTCTTCAGCTTACTGATGGGTTAAATCGATTTTCAAATGATATCAGGCAAACTGGTACAAATGTCTCATTTCCTACTTATCTAAATGTCAGACAAAGCTTAGAGTTACTCTATTATTCTTCATTTAGCATAACACTAAAGTGGTGGTGAGCTTCAGTCAGGAGGGATAACAAGAGTGTGAAGTTGGACAATATGCCAGCCTTTAGGGTAAGCTGAAACTTAAAATGATCAAATGTAAAACTGTATCTGGATTTCAAAATGAGCACATTACAAACTATTGTTTTTTTCTTGGCACAAAATATACTTAGGTTTGATTTTCTAAAATTTAATTAGTATTTAATTTTATACTTTTAATGAAACAAATATGAGAATTGACCAAAATAGAATAAATTCACCTCAAAAATAAATAAAATTAAAGTCTTAGACTCAGCATATAAAGGTTAGAAGACAACCAAAACAACAAACTATCCTTTCCTAGAAATCCCATGAGATTTTCCACCCAGAATACAAAATTAGTTTACAATAGAGACAGATTAAATCATTTTTTTCATTCTTCTTTATTAAGAAATTTTCTACTCACTCCATATACCACCCATAGGTTCCCCTTCCTCCCTCCTCCCACCCCCAGATCTCTTTCCCAAGCCACCCCACATCCCCACATCCCCCAAATCAAGGTCTCCCATGTGGAGTCAGCAGAGTCCAGCACACTGAGCCTAGGCAGGTCTAAGCCCCTTCCCACTGCACCAAGGCTGGGCAAGGCATCACACCAACAGCATCGGATTCCCAGAAACCTGCCCATACACCAGGGATAGATCCTGATCTCCATGCCCGGGTGCCCCCCAGAATGCTTCAAGCCAAACAACAGTCTTCCAAATCCAGAGGGCCTATATCCAAGGAATGCTCAATCTTACCACAAGGACACATGCTCAACTATGTTCATAGAAGCATTATTCATAATAGCAAGAACCTGGAAACAACCTAGATGCCCCTCAACTAAAGAATGGATAAAGAAAACGTGGCACATATACATAAAGAAGTACTACTCATCAGTAAAAAACAATGATGTGAAATTTGCAGGCAAATGGATGGAACTAGAAAATATCATCTTGAGTGAGATAACCGAGACTCAGAAGGACAAACATGGTATGTACTCACTCATAAGTGGATACTAGATGTGAAGGAAGGGATGGCCAGACTGCAACCAACAGCTCCAGAGAGGCTAGTAAATGGGAAGACCCTAGAAGGGACACATGGATGACCCTGCGAAGGAGAAGTGGATGAGATCTACATGAGCAGACTGGGTGTGGGTTGGTGGCAGAGGGCAAGGAGTGGGAGATGAGAATATAGGGAAATGGGAGGGTAAAGCTGGAACAGGGACAGAGTGGGAGGGCAGGGAGGGAGATACCATGACAGATGAGTGAGGACATCATGGGAATAGGGAGAGGCAGAATGCTAGGGAGGCTCTCAGGAATCCACAAGGATGATCCCACCTTAGTCTGCTGGCAGTGGTCCAGAGGGTGTCTGGACTGGTCTACTCTAGTGACTAGTCTAGTGAGTAAGCTAGCTGTCCTCATAGAGCCTTTGTCCAGTAACTGATGGAGGCAGATGCAGAGATCCATGGCCAGGCACCAGGTTGAGCTCCCGGAATCCAATTGATAAGAGAGAGGAGGGATTCTGCAGGTAGGAGACATCAAGATCATAATAGGAGGATGTGCAGAGATGACCAGCCACACTACTGGAAGCCCATGAACTGTGGACTGGTGGCTGTAGAGATTAAATCTTTTACCAACCTTCATTTGCTTTCTAGAGTTGTAGCATTAAATGACACAGTACACACCTGAAGCTTTGATCACAGGATTATGCCTTCTTCAACTGGGAGCTAACCACTATGGTACTACAAAGGTTGGGAAAGTGCCATTACATAAGCTTGTAGCATTTTATATTCATCCAATCATGCTTTTCTTACTATCATCCATAAAGATGCATATACACTGTTAACCATGGTCAAGGTATTGTGCAATGTTCTTTCATTGTGGTTAAACAATGACAATACTAAAACTGAAGTTTTCTAAATTCTTATCCTACCTTCCTTATAGATCCCCTAGTAATGTATGACCATGAAAGGCATTTATCAGCCCCACGACATTTTTTATTATGCCACTCACCCTGTTTCTCTAGTGATGGTCACCACCTTCTTATATTCTCTTTTTTCTCTTCTGTGACTGGACAGTCCTTCTTTTATCTATAGGTCATCCTCTGGGCCCTTACTGACATAATTTAAATATAAAGTCTAAAAAAGCAGTATGGCTTCTCAAATACATAATGCAAAGTATCTTTGGCGGGAGTAAATGATTTGCAAATTTTCTTTAGTTCTTTCTAAAGAGAAAGAGAAGTCACAATGTATCACCTATTCCTTGCTGTAGAATTATTTTAATTATAAGCTATAGGCAGTTTGATACACCATCTTATAGACAGCCACTTTATCACATTTCCTCCTCTGAACGCTCAGAAGAGAAGGTGGTAATTTTTTAAGAGTCTGAGATGGAGGATGAGTAAACAGAAATAGTGTTTTATAGGCACAGCAGGGCAGTTGCTCTATGGACTCTGAGCAGTTGTTGGTAGCATACACACACAATTTTTTGAGACAGGGTTTCTCTGTGTAGTTTTGCACCTTTCCTGGAACTCACTCTGTGGTTCAAGCCAGCCTCAAACTCACAGACATTGGCCTGCCTCTGCCTCCCAAGTGCTGGGATTAAAGGCATGTGCCACCACCGCCCCGGAGCATGCGCACAATTTACACAAGTTCAAGCTTGAGAAAACTCCCAGCATGGTAAGGGAATGTGGGCAGTATGTCCCACCACAGCTGGTGAGCTACCTGGAGAAGGAAAGTCAGTTTTCTTTATTGGTGTAGCCACTGCTGGCTGGAACACACTGCAGTAGAAAGCTATACATCTAAGAGAATATGAGCCGCACAAATAATTTTAGTTCTTAAATAAATCACAACTGATTTAAAAATAGATCATAACTAAAAGCAAGTAAAGTTTCTTGCTAGCAATTGCAGAGAAGATAACCATAAGTGTTAAATAAAGTTATAATTGCATCTGGGCAAGCAGCAGATATATCTTTATAGATGTCATTGTAGATGAATTTCTAAACAGTCTTATTAAATAAGAAACACAGAGCCAAATATAGGGGTGAAAACCATAGAGATCAGAGAAATAGTGAGAGCCACCAGCTAATCTTAGCTCACCACACTGCCATAGTTTCCGCAGAGAGAGAGAGAGAGCTTCATCCTGTCTAACCTGCACCTTTATAGCCTTGCTGTTCTGCCTTCTCATTGGCTCTTAGCCCAGCTATTTCACATCTCTGTCTTTACAGACCTCCAGGTCTCTATGGTTGGTATTGGGATTAAAGGCATGTGTCAGCACTCTTGGCTGTTCCCTAGTGTGTCTTTGAACACACAGAGACTCTGCTTGCCATGTGATTGGATTAAGAGCATGAGCTACCACTGCATGACATTTGTTTATGGCTAATTATGTCTTCTGATCTCCAGGCAAACTTCATTTATTAACAAACACATAAAATATCACCACATTTCAGCACAAATAAAATATCACCACATCAAGTAGACTCAAGAGCTAGGATCCTATTGAACCAGATAGACCATAATACTTTTATCACACATTACAAAATACAGCACAGGCTATGTTCCAAGTTAGGTACAGCAAGATTCTTTACATTCAAGACCCAGTTGTAGATTAAAGAAAATAAGAATTAACTGTTTTCCCTTTAGTTAATGTGTTGGCCAACCCATATTTTTAAGCCTATGAACAAAGTCCTAATATTATGCACTATACCAATTTCTTATCACTGAAGTAAATTACTTAGTTATATTTACTAAATGACAGGGTTCAAATGAGTGTGTCAGTATGGGTGAACAGATTTACTGTTATAATACAATAGAGAGTGGGTTTATTAGTGTCTTCATTTGTTGAGCTTTGCACTCCCCAAGAGTGGTGAGATAGGACATTGCAAAGGCAATTTTAATGCATAAGCAATGGATGGCATTCATCCCTTCTTTATCACTATTATATCAGAAAATTCATGGAGTTGGTGCTTTTTAGAGACACTAGATGCTTTTCCATTAAAAGGTACCAGTTCTGTGAAAACTTTCTGGTAAACAAACCAAGTCAAAATGATGTTGTTTTACCGCACATTTGTGCATGCTTTGTGATACAGACACAATTGTTTCAATGTTTTACATATTTTTTCTAATTCTTCCCTCATTTCTAACATTGTTTTTATAAGAATGTTTCTGAGCTGACCAATTCCTTAGTATATGAACTAGCATTCTACATTTAAATGACAATATCTATCCCAACATTTAACTTATGCTAAATTTAAAAAGATGCACCACATTTTCACCTCTTGTCCTTTAATTGACTCTTCTTTGCAATTTCTTAGAACTCTTGTCCTTTCTTTTAGGAAACCTACTTTCACAGCTTTTTCAAATTTGTCCATTGAAAATAACACACAATGGAGTAAAATTGGGGGCAATGGAAGAAAAATTTAGATCTAGTGAAACAATGATTCTCATTGTCCTGTGATGGTTGAAGCACATTGTCTTATTTCATTTATTTCTTTTCTCACTAGTTTACAAAGGCAGGCTCTGCTGGACAAGTGGCAAGTTATGGGCACAGAAAGATAGGATAATAATCATGTGTTTTCACATTACATTGTCTCTTGGAGAACAGAAAGTTTGTGAAGTTATAACTTGTAACTATGAGCCTATATTGAAAACTAAAGTATGAAACGTTAGGATTTTCTAGAAAATTTACTTTGCATTTTCCAACATCGAACTCTAGAGAACCTTACCATTTAGCATAGTTGCCAATCACAGAAAATGTGATCTTCCTGGTGTCATCTTCCACCCTAATGAAATAGGTTATTTATGGGCAGATTCAAGATAACAGGCCTAGATATTCAATTCGATGCATATTTCTTAGCAAAGCGGAAAGAGCCTGTCAGTAGATTTCTAAAAACTGAATTCTGCTATAAATGGATATCTTAAAATATGTCACAATCTCTCTTTGGGCATCAGTTTCTTTAAGTACAAAAGAAGAGTTCTAACTTCAGCATTTTATATTACCGAATCGTAACTGAATGTGGAAATGTCATAGCTACCACAAGAAAATGAAAGCTTATCATAAATAGCAATAGTTAAATTTATTATTTGAGAGGGGGAGAAGAGAGAGATTGGCACATGAATGTTGTGCTGTACTTGTGGAGGTCAGAGAAACATTTTGGGAGCCGGTTCTCTCCTCCTACCCTGATGAGGCAATCTTATTATTTCTTTTGTGCTACATACTTCAGGTTAGCTGTCTATAAGCTTCTGGCAATATTCCTGTATACGGCTGGCTGCCTTCCTGATGGAGGAGTTCTGGGATGTATGTCTGTGTAGGGTCTGCATACAGAGCTCAGGTCATCAGGCTTCTGTGGCAAATACATTTACCTGCTGGTCAAAGTGCCAAAAATAATTGTCTGTTGGGTGCTCAGCTGTAAATGAGCTGTCATCTGTCTCACAATTCTTTCCCCAAAGGTGAAGGAAACATTGTGGAAGAGGGAATGTAAAGACTTAAGAGGCAGAGGTTTGGGGAAGAAGGTGTAAAAACTGTCTTCTGGACATGACAGGAGTGACACACTCATGGACTCACAGCAGGTACAGTTGCTTACACAAAATCTGCACAAGATCAGGCCTGTCAACATTCTATCATGGAGGCAGGAGGGACTCATGGGTTCCCACTCCTAGATGACTGACAGTTTAATGGCTTCTAGAGGAGGCTGAGTCAGTTCTCTTTAGAAGTGTGGTCTCTAATAGGTGAGGCATTCTCCAGTGGGTGGCTCCACCACACTCATGCCCATATGGGTGGCTGCTGTTTAGCAATTTTCTCTGAGATAAAGCATTTCTTCCTGGAGGCAAGATTTTCAAAACTCAGAATAGTATAAAGGGAGTTAAATATTCCATCACCCACTAAATATCATCAGGTTTGGGAAGCAAACAAAATAAAGGCTTCAGGAAGTCACTAAAAAAGGACAAGATACACTAGGTTTCTCTATCCCTAGGCATATATAAACCATAAAAGACTGCTGAAGGACAAAACTCTCAGACCCAATCCAGCTGACTGGAAGATGCTCATAGAAGCCAAGCCATCTGGAAGATGCAGAGCTTCCTAGAAGATGCTCAGACCAACTGAGATGCCTACAAAAGACACTCTTCATTCCGTCAAACTACCTACAAGTTTTGCAGTGAAATCTGGGATTCCAGGTTTACAGGTGTGAGGAGCTGTCATACATGCTGGGTGAGCTTTTGGTTTATGTTCCTGTAAGTAACCCCTCACTCATATTCATGTGAGAAACCCCAATAAAACTCATTGGTTCACCAAGTTAGACTTTGATGGTAACTTTACTTTGGTCTGTAATCAGTTCCAAATCTGGGGTGAATTATGATAGTGTCTCTCCAGCAACAGTGCCATACAACATTAGCACAAGTTGGATTCAGTGGGTTAGAAAAAAAAAGAGAGAGGATATGAAGTTGGGAGTGGGGGATAGAAGGTAGGAGGTAGATCCATGATTTAGGGGGAGGAAAAGAGGATACATATGGTAAAAATATATTGTATGTATGAATGACATTCTCTAAGAATAAAATCTCATGTTAAAAATAAAAAAAATTGTTTAAACACAATGAACATTATTTAGCATCTGTGTAATTGTACTAGCTACTGATGACAATGTCACCTTTTGTCTCTAGTAAGCCTCTGACAATGTTGTTTAATTGAAATCCACTAGTTATTTTTGGTAAGTGTTCCAAGGAATCACTGACTGGGTACGTCATAATCACATAGCTTTGGAGAAAACATTTTAGTATATGGTTTGTCCACCATGCTTTTTAAGAGTGCTTATGTTTTTAAAATCACTCAACTGACATTTTTTATTCAGCCAATGAAGAATTAAGCAGTATTTGTTTCTTACCAGAAATTAACCTTTAAAGAGAATTAAGCCTCAAACTTGTATATGGATAGTCTCCTCTCTCTTATGTGTGTTATGTGCTTACACAAATGCACACATACATGCATACATACATGCCTTTATATGTGGAATCTGATGTCTTCTGGTTCCACAGTCAAAAGGCACACATGTGGTACATGTAAGCCCCTCAAGCCACTGGAGTGGCCAGGGCCCTCCACCTAGGACCTAACTGCCAGAGTCAACCCACAGAACACTCTAACTGCCCTAACAGCTGGGCCCAGCCCCAACCCTGCAGAGCAAAAAGCCCAACCTCTGGACATGAAATACCACCAATCCCCACCCCAGAAAGCTCCACCCTGAAAAGTTCCACCCCCTTTCCCAAGAAGCTGTATGTAAGCCCTCTATCCTGTGTTTTTTTTTTTTTTTCCTTGAGGAGAGACAGCCACCCTCCTGGTAAATTTCTCCTGTTTTTTTACCCTCCCAGTAAATTTCTTGTGTGACGTTTGCTGTATAGTGTGACCTTGTGGTACTCCTTGGCTTCCAGCTGCCAAGATACCTTTCCATTTGAGCTGCAAGGCTTACAGTATGCACACACACACACACACACACACACACACACACACACACACACATATATATATATATATATATATATATATATATATATATATATATATATAAATCTGAGCTTTTTGGTCTTAGTTATATGTAAAACCATAGCCTCTTCCTTTTACCTAAATGAGATGTAAAATTAAAAGCTAGTGAAAAGTGCCATTGAATTTTTTGCTTGATAACATATAAAGAGAATTATCTCTATCCATAAAGAAAATTTGTAAGTATAAGGCTATAAATTATTGATAGTTTCTTAAAAAAATAAATAAAGGGAATGTTCAAGGAGAAAGACCACAGTAGAAATCATGTTCTCAAGAGATTCTTTAATATATCTTATTTGAGAATGTTTGTGCGCCCAAACTATATCCAGTATGTTATATATCATAGCATAATTTCCATTATGTTCTCAAAATATATGTTACCTAAAGTAATTAGTATTTTTGTATGGCAATGCAAGCTTGAAATTCTAACATTTGGGAAGTAGAGACAGGAGGAAAGGAAGTTCAAGGCAGTCTTTGGCTACACAGCAAGATTGAGGACAATTTGTTTCACACAACACAATGTTTTAAAGCAAATTAAAAAAAAAAGTACTACAAATACTATTAACTGAGCCCAAATGAAAAATCTTAACCCACAGTCACATGACCAGACTATGCCATTAATAGCTGCAGAATCCAAATTCTTAAGGTTATCACACTAGCATGTACTTGTAGTGTAATTCTTCAGTTATTCTTATCTTTTCACAAACCAGCGAACATTGCATCTCCCCCAAATTGCTGATTTACCTGGTATAAAGATAAACTTGATTTCAGGGACACCATTTCAAACTCAATATTTATTGCCATCAAAATTAGTGATTTAAGGTGTATACAACAATAACCGCCACCACAGAATCTGTCAAAGCAAACAAAGCTGTCTTCTACATGTGTGATAAAGCTTTAATTTTATTCCTGTTCAAAAATAAACAGTGTTTAACATATAGATGCTTGAACATGCACTGGAATTTAGATTAGGCAAGAATATTTATCTAACATTGCAGATAAGGACTGAAGTATCATCTTTTCAAATTTTTTTATCTGAATCATTGAAATCTGATGAATTCACATAATCACATGAATGTTATGATCAACAAGAATTCAGTACTGCACATCAAGCTTGGACAAAGTCAAGTTTCTTTTTATGAGTTCGTTCTGATCTGTGTTTGAAAATCTTTCCTAATCTATCTGGACAGCATTGCCAAAATGTAATGTTATATATACATACAGATACCTATATGTATGTATATGTCTTCAGAGCTCAGTCTTATATAAGCATTGCACATTGCCCATAGAAGGGATAAAAAAAATGTTTCAAGAAAAGAAAAAAATATGTGTAAATAAATACACATGTGGTCATTTGGTGCTAGATGTTTTAGTATGCTTGTTTATTAGTCGTGAATCACACCTAAACCAAATAATAACATCGTTTACCATTGTTATGTGACATGCCAAAGACTATCAAAAATAAGGCAAGAATCTGATTTCAGGAATGTGTTACACTTGATAGCATGAATAGCTCTGTACCAAACTGAATTGTCAAACTGTGTGAATACCTTAACTATTAAGGTAGTAGAATAGACTTTCCTTCTGATTCAAGAGTATTAAATAAGGAGAGGTCATAAACTGATTGGATCACACGAACAGGAAATTTAAATCTAATAAATCACCATGATATCAAACAGTGCAAAAAATAATATTAGTGATTCTTAACTTAGATTTGAATAAATAGTGAAGCAGGTTCATTTTTCTAGACAGCAAAGTGAGGGTCCCCCTTGAAGAAGGTGACTTCAGTAAGACGAAGGCAAGAGGGCTTGTGCTTCTGTGTTTGCTGCCAGACACAAGGTTCTTTCTTCGGGGTCCAAGCATAACCTAACCAAAGCCCTTCAGGAGGCCACCTCTTACAGTTTTCATTACTCTGCAACAGGGTTAAATAGAGCAAATTGGTGATAAAATCATTCTATTAAATCACCGTGTCAAAGGTTGGCTGATGGAGTGCAGATTTCCCTAGTAGAGGATAAGGTGCAAAAAATAAGAACTTAGACACTGAGTCAACATGGGTAGAAGGCTCAGGAGCATTCTAGGGTACAAACAGTACAGGAAGACAACAGAGATAGTAGTGAAGGAGGTTAGCCGTGGACATGAGGTACCCGTATCAATAGAAAGTTTTGTGCTGCAGTTTCAAACTCCAAGTGTTTGCCTGGATCCTTTCCAAATTAAAGCTACTCCACTTATGCACAATGTAGAAAATAGAGTCTGAGTGTCAATGAATTTTTAATTTTGTTCAATCTTAAATCTGTTCAACCAAAAACAATTTAGAGAGGACTGCAGCTATCAGCTTCCAAGTAAGCAAGTTCAGCTCCTTGCAAGAGATTTCTTGTATTTCCCATAAAAATCAACGGTGTGCATCTAACAGCATTCTTTTCATTTTGTTCTCAAAATGTGAATCACCACATCAAATCATCTTCAGGGCCTCTTTGGCTTCCAGATTAAACATGTCATTTTGCCACATTCTTTGCATTCTCATTTTAAATAATCATAAATAATGAAACCTTGTTATTCTTTGGCATCGCAGAATTGTTTGATTCAGCTAGGTTTCCAAGTCTTAGAAATTGCACTGTTCCTTCCTTAGAGTCCTCAAAAGATTAGTATCCAAGGCTTCAGCTGAAGGATTCTTTATTGTATTCAAATTTTGTCCCATATGAGTTGCTCTGGTTACTCAAATTATGAAGAGTCTTGGAAATTGGACTTGGTCCACAGCAGAAAACTCCAACTGTTTTCCTGGAAAGAAAAGAGAAGAAATGGAAAATCAGGTACAAAACTTGGCAGAACATGACAAGCATTGAGCTTTGTGAACATAGGTTTTGATATTGGAAAAGTTAATTTCTTGCTGCTTTACATTTAGAACTTTCTAATTAGATATTCATAGTTGAATTCAGAAAGATTTCACTATGAGCATCAATTGGCTGATGGAAAATTTTCAGTGTATCTTGTATTTTCACTACATGCCACTGGTAACCACACAAAGACAAAGAGTGAATAGATGACAATTCTTTAATGGGCACTGTAGCAGAAATCTTAGATGGTCTTATTAACAAAAACAAACCTGGGGCCAGAACAAGCCACAGCCACCTCACCTCGCCATTTCCTCAGACTGGAAGCCTTTGAGTCCTTATCCAGAATGAATCTCAGCTGAACTGCTGCTAAAAGCCTAAAAGCTTAACCAGCCAAATGCTGCTAGTTTCTGATCTTCATGCTTTATTTATCTGCTTTCTGCCATTACTCCCTGGGATTAAAGGCTCACTTCTTGGGATTAAAGGTGTGTGTCACCATGCCTGGCTGTTTCCAATGTGGCCTTGAACTCACAGAGATCCAGAGGGATTTCTGCCTCTGGAATGCTAGGATTAAAGGTGTGAGTGCCACCATTTTCTAGCCTCTGTATCTAGTGGCTGTTCTGTTTTTGACCCCAGATAAATTTATTAGGGTGCACAATATTTGGGGAACACAATACCACCACATGGCATTTTATAAATACCGTTCTAAACTTTTTACATGGAGTTGCATGAGTTGTAGTTTTTTTTTATTTTTTATTTTTTATTTTTTTAAAAAGACTGAAAAGCCATTACCAATTGGAAAGCAACATTTTAACCACCTGGAAAAAAAAATATATATACACTGCAGTGTCCATGAGAAATGACAAATGGGTTTTAATTATTCTCTAACCTAAAATATCCTTCAGTAATTAAAGCCATGCATCTTTAACAAATAGAAGAAATGAATTCCAAGAATGAAATATTTCATTTGCTCTTCCTCCAAGGTTTACAGATATGTACTGGCTTCCTTCTGGGATAGCAAATGTTTAACATTAACTACCCCAACAATGACAAATGCAGGGAGCCCTCATTATCCCAGCATAACATGGGGCAGAAGACAGAGACCAGAATTTATTGAAACATACAAATACAGAAAACATTTTTATTAAGGCTTTCACTTGGAAAATTAAACTAAGAAGTATGAAACAGAATAATTACTTGCAGTCATGATGGTAAAATGGAAACATCCTCTTCCATTAAGAACCAGAGAAATGGCTTTGGGTGCAAATCAGTGTTAGTGTTGTTGCCTAGCATGGGTGAAGCCCTGATTTTGATCTCCAACCCTGCAATTATGACAAACCTACTATTGTATAAACTTCATATGTATGATTTATATTATATAGTTTATATATTAATATGAAATGTTTAATTGTTACTGTACACAGGGAATCACACTACTCCAAGAAGAGACAGGTTGACAAATAAAAAGCTTAGTGCCAGGTGTTGGAAGCCTTTCCTGAGATGTTGGACAGGGTTGTCCCAGAGACTCCCAAACAATGAAGGCTATTGTCATTGCTCCTAGCTTTTCACCAGAACTTAAGGGTAAGCTGCTATTGCTGAAAAAACTATACACTTAGTCACAAGAAATAGAGAAATCAAGTTGCTATTGATTAGGAAGCTTTGACCTTCACAGATAGCTTTCATAGTCCAAAAAGACTCTATGTAGGTTTCTGGAGATAAATGTTATCCATACTCCTACACAACTGTAAACACTGAGAGCTACAACAAGGACCAGTGTGGCAAGATATGACCATGCTTGCAATAAAAGCAAAAGAATAAATTATGTGTGACCAATTGCTTTCTGATGAGGTTCAGGCCCACTTCACAGGAGGAATGCATGCCTAGTATTGTAAATCTGGGTACTATACCACAGCAGGGAAGCTTACAGGCTCTAGGGATGAATTCACTGCTATTATCTGCTAAATGGACATAGCACTAATCTGCCCACTCAATTCATATCTTTATACCTATAAATTAGTTCAGATCTCATAACTCAGCAGGAAATGGTGCAGTGCCTGTTAGTTAATGTTGAAACTTTCAACAGGTTAAAGTGCAGAAAATTAGTGTCTGTGGAGTTCTCTCTCACAAATGGGACTTCTGCATCACACACCCTCTCCTTATGGCTTAGGGGCCAGGATAGAAGAACCGGTGATTTTAAGAGCCAGCATATACGGAGAACTGGGGGAAACTCTTCTGAACAGGACAGGACGGCTGCACTTAGGAGTTCATGGCAGCTGTGTCTGTCTACACAAGACCTACACAAGAACAGACAATTCAACACTGTAGCATGGACATGGGCATCAAGAACCACTACCCTGAGCTGAGTAGTTATTGACAGTGGATGGATGGAGGAGAGGGAAAGACAGTTTTGTCAAAGGTCTGGTTCCTGTTAGGTCAAATGTGCTCTACTGGAGGCCCACACAAATGTGGAAGGGGAAGGTGAGTGTGAGAAGACATAGGAGGAGTGGGAAGGAAATGTGATCAAAACACCTTATACATGCCGAAAATTCTCAAATACTTCGTATCATCAAATATCTCAAAATGCATGCATCAAGTGTTTCAGAAACTAAACACGTAACTGTGCTCTCTTGGGGAAAAATAAAGAGAACATATTAACCCTAGATTTGTCATTGCTTACTGTCCAGCAACAATCTGTATGCCAAAGAACAATGTGCAAAACCTCAAAAGTAAAAAAAGACAAAAAACCAAAACCAAAAACAAACAAACAAACAAACAAAAAATTAGAGAAGTAGAACAACCAGCCATTAGTTTTTACCTCTAGGGAATGTTCAGCTTAAAGGGAATGAGTTGCCTTATATACCTTTCTCTGCCCATACATCACTTCCTGGGATTAAAGGCTTGTGTGCTTACCAGTACTGGGATTAAAGGTGTGTGCCACCATTGCCTGGCTCTGTTTCCAGTGTGGCCTTGAACTCACAGAGACCCAGATGGATTTCTGCCTCCTGGGTGATAGGATTAAGGGTGTGTGCCACCACTGCCTGATCTCCATGTCTAATCTAGTGGCTGGCTCTCTCCTCTGATCCTCAGGCAAGTTTATTAGGCTATACAATATATCACCAAACTTCAAAAACAAAAGAGAAATAAAATTGAAACCATAACATTAGAATATATCCAAATCAAATTCTATAAAGAACAAAGACTGAGAAAAATATTGCCAGTGGCCTTGAGAATAACAACAAATATTTTAACATGTATGCAACTGGTACTTCAGTGGGAGAGAAGACAGACTAGGATAAAGCTGAGAAATTAGCTACCAAACATCTCTCAAATTTGACATAAAAAAAAAGCCTCACAACCCATAAATCCAAGAATCACATGAACCTCAAGAAAATGCTGTACCTAGAAGGGGATTAAAAACCCATATATTATATATCAAAAAGAGAAGATGACATGCAAAGTTGTCAGTTAGTATTTGTCTCAAAATATGCATGTAAAAATGCAGTGGTGTGACATCTCAAAGTGCCAACAAGGCAAAATGTCAACTATTGTATGACAAACCAACCATATACTTCAGAAAAACATCTTTGAAAATGTGAACAGAATAAAAAATTTTCTAGCAAAACTTGAATTTACTGGGGGGAGGGGTGCAGAAACCATCATTGCAAGGAAGGTTAAAGGAAATTCCTCAGGAAGAAGCAAAATGTTACCAGATGGTGTCCTAGTTAGTCTTAGTTGTCAACTTGACACAGCAGAGAGTCAACTGAGAGGAAAGCCATGGCACAGGAATTGTCTCCAAATCAGATTGCCTAGCAGACATGTCTTTGGGGATTATCTTCATTATTGGATTCAGGATGTCTCAGGCTACACAAAAGCATGGGTACATATAAAGCATGGTTTTTTATAATTTCTAATTTCTTTGACACTTCCTTGACTTTTGAAACAAGTAAAAAATGAAAGAAAAACTAGGAAGGAGGTGTACAGCCAGGCGAGTGAGGGCCAGCAGCAGAATAACGGATGAAGAGGGGCTGAAGGCACATAAAGCGATACAATAGGTTTAAAAGAGAGTATCAAAAACAGTGAGGTGCAGTGCACAGCTAGAACACAATTCCTCCACTTTTGGCTCTAACAATCACTACAAGACCTTCACAGAACTCAGAGAGCTCCACAGACCCAAGAGTTTTAAAATTGAGGACTTGGGAATGGGCTCAGGACCTTGTTTTTCTACAGTTACCCAGTGATACTCAGTAAAGAAAAAGTTTGGGAAGCAACTGTCTAAAGCAGTTATTTCTGAAAGAAATAAGGACACAGGCATGATGAATCTGCCAATACTAGAGAAAATACTTTCTTAAAAATACCCAATAAGTCCAAAGAAATGCAGAGGATGACAAAATGATACATAAATGAAACTAGTAGGATTAAACTGATATATTTAGACCCAACCATATCTCTATTAAATTCAAAGTAAATACATTTAAAGGTTTAGTGCACAGGAAATAAAAAAAAAATGTATAGCATTTCAAAGACAGATAGACCTAGAACTATAGTTGATTTCAACAAATTAAGTAGACAGAAAGGCCATAAATGTACTGAAATCTTAAACATTACCATTAACCAGTCAAAACTGTTGCATTTATTATTTAATTTTCAGCTAGTTAATAATGGTGAAATAAAAATCTTTTCAAATGTGTATATCACACCAGGTAGACCATATCCTGGGCAACAAAACTGTCTCAGTAAGTTTTAAGGAGGTAGTGAATACATACTTTTCTACCAAATCTTATTTTTTTAAATCTGATCCTTTGTGGGTATAGTGCATTATGGTAAGAAAGGCATGGCTGTAGGAGCTTGAGGGAGTAGACATTATCACATTCACAATCAAGGATCAGGGAGCAACAAGTGTGGCTGCTCACCTCCCTTTCCCTTTCCATTCATTCTGAGACAATGGCAATGGAATGGTGATACTTTCAGAGTGGCTTTTTCATCTTAGATCAACTTCTTTATAAAATCCTTCACACAAATATCCAGAGATTTCCATGATGATCCTAAATCCTGCCAACTTGACACTCCAGGTGGATGGACAGTCATAGTGGAAAGTGAAGTTTTTGCACTCCAGGATCAAGTGAATACAGAGACAAGATCTGTCATCTCTACTTGCCTTGCCCATCTCGAAAGTTCTCCTAAATGACCTGACTTTCTCATACTTGCCCATATCTCATAAAGGTTCCAAACTTTCCAACTGGGGAGTGGGATGGAAGAAGGGGATGAGGAAGTCAGCAACAAACCCTTTATCTACAATGGTATCCTGCCTACAAGACAGATTAGGGCAATGGTGGAGCAAAGCTTGTGGGAGTTTACCAACCAATATCTAATTTGACTTAAGGCCCATCCAATGAGATAGAACTCATAGCTGAAGCTTCCTGGGTGACTAGAAACTTGAGACTAGATAGTCAGGGACATTGAGTAAAAACAAACACTACTGTTTTGCTAAAGTAACAGAGCAATAAAATGGCTCCCAATGACAGTCTGCTAAATTCATAGATAAATTCCTTGTTCAGCCATCATCAGAGAAGTTTTCTCCTGCAACAGGAGGGAAGAAATACAGAGAACAAAGTCAGATAATATGCAGAGATTGAGAGAACTTGGAATACTTAGCCCTAAATGGGATGTCTCCATCAAATTCTTCCCCTTAGTGCTCAGGAACCCTGAGGAATAGGAATCAAAAAGAATGTAAAAGCTAGTGGGGATGAAGGACACCAAGAAAATAAGGCCTTCTATAGACAACAGGACTGATGCATATATGCACTCCTCGAGACTATGGCAGCATTCACAGGGTTTGCAGGATGGCTTCCTAGAGTGAAAGGAGAAGTGGACACCAGCAAGCCTCCATCCTCAACCTGGAAGTTATCTCCAGTTAGCAACCATTTGCACATGAAAATTTAATTTTCTCCAAGCATATCTCACTGGGGAAACAAATTAATCTTAAGGTAGGCTGCATGCCCAGCAATAGATGACCAATGGAAAAGGAACTCAATGACATCTTTGGAGGTTCCTTGTCTCATAATGTCATATTAGGGCTTCTTCTTTTTTAACTTTATCTTTTCATTTTATTACTATTTTTTTCTATTTTTTCTTAACCTTACAAGTCCTTTGCATATATATATTATGGCTCCTGGTCAAGTGTTTTTTATGAGATTTCTGAGCATGTGAATTACAGCATCTGTTCATCTATACCTGTTTCTTGTGCCTTTTCTTGGGCTCTTTTCTTTTTGCTTGTTTTGTCCTATTCTGATCTATTTGTCTTTGTTTATCATATTAACTATATGTTATATTAATTATATTATATTATATTATATATTATATTATATTATATTATATTAATTATCCCTTAGAAGCCTGTTTGTTTTCTAATGAGAGACAGAAAGGGTGGTTGATCTAGATGGAAGAAGTTGTGGGGAGGACTGGGAGGAGTAGAGGGACAGTAAACCATAATCAGTACATATTACATGAAAAAAATTTATTTTCAGTAAAAGAAAAATATGTAGTTGTAAATTTTTTTATCTAAAAATTTGACAGGGTGTGCTCTCCTCCAGCCCACATGTTTAAAGCTTGATCAGATTTTCAAACAAATCTATATAAATAACCAAAATGTATTTGAAAATATTTGCATATTCAGAAGCTGATCAGAATAACTCCAAATATTGCAAGGACAAAACAATAAAACATGGCAATTAAAATTATTTAGATCTGTATAACAATGAAAAAAATGAAACAAAAGTTGTGATATATAAACAAAATGGTGTCAGAAATTTAAAGTGTTAAATCTTATTACAAAAGAATCCAAAGATAACATTATGTGTATCCATTAACATTTTAGTGAATTACATGGTAATTAAACTGCAAACAAGGAAAAGGAAAAGAAGTATGAAAATACATACTGCCATGCTTAATAAACCCTGCATTAATATTAAAATCATGGTGATTATTTGTTACAATGAAGTAAGCATAAATGGATGGCTATAAGCATTTGCACTTAGACTGCATAATGATGAGATCATATCATTATTTTCCTTGACAGAAAATTTTACCAAGTTTGTTTTGCAAGTTGGATTTCCCAAGGCCTCCTCTTGATAATCATTATTATGAGATGGATGGAGTCAACTGTTAAGCAGAGATCACTGTCTGAAAGCAGACACTGAGATTAATTTCAAATGCTTAATATGCCAGTGCATAATTTCTTAATATGAAACACCTGCTTTTGTACGTAGAGTAAGGGTGTGGGCCTCAGATGATGAGAATTTGTTTCATTCTATGTAACAGCCGTAGCTCAGGACCAGTAGGTTTTGGTGACTTGATTCAAGGAGATGGGAGCAAATGTGAGTGCCAAACCTAGTGATGGTTTAGTCTGTATTGCTTTGGAAATTCTATGAAGCAATAAAATAAAAACATGGCCTGCAACATTTAACCCGTATTTAATACTATCTTATTTCCCTTTGTAAAATAAATACATACCGTGGCTTAAAATACCATATGCATTTCTATGATAAACAATAGGAAGCTGAATTTGAGCTAGTACAATTAGTTCTGACATTGTTAGACTCTCCCTTTTTGCTTTTGAAAAATTATTATGAATAGAATGATTGTTTAGCATCTGGATAGAAAGTGTAGTTTCTATCTCTAGCACGCAGAGAAACACAAATAAACAAATCAAGAAAGAAAGAAATGGCAAATGAGTTATGGATGCCTTCATGATATTATATGACTTGAAATACTGGATCTGGGAGTGTCTAACATCACCCAACTGTCAAGTCCCACCCTTTAAGAGACAGATTGCAAAGTTAGGCAGTTAATCTTTCAATCTGAGGAAAGCTATAAGCTATAAAATGCACAATGAACCCATAGCCAGGAGACAGCAAGTAATTTCGGAAATCAATTATGAGTTATAGCACTCAATATACCATTGTATTTGGGGTTTGCAGTTCATCTATAAAATAATGATGAAGACAGGGTAATTTCAAAATATCCTCTTTTTTAATGAGCATATGTTTTGATTACATGGTTCATTTTATGAATTTAAAGAAGCCACCGTGATGCAGGATATACAGGTGAGTTTTTTTTAAGTAGGATATTTGTCCTAAAATGCTGTATTACTCCCACATGAGAAAGAAATTTCCTTGCTATTTTAAACAGTAGAGCTCCAGAGAGACCTAAATGTTCATAATTAAGATAGTTGTCACATTATCTATATTTTATAATAGTGTAAAGTAGAATATCACAAAAACTGTCCATTATCAAAATGCAAGAGTATCATTAAAAGTAAATTGAAGACAAATCTGCAAACATTTTTAAAAAGGGAAAAATAATTATCTACTGTAGCATCACTACATTTTTGTTTTAAAAATTAAAGCTTATGTTTCATATGTATACACCTATCAGTTACACACTGCCCTATTTTATTTTCCACTGCTATGAGAAACACACTGAGCAAAAACAACTTAGGGAGGAAATGATTCTTTACAGTTTGTAAAGAAGGGTTGTTGGAGCAGGAACTCAGGGCCACAACTGGATGCAGAAACTGAAGCCAAAACCATGGAAGAACACTGCTTGCTCACCAGGCCTTCCTTAATTTGCCTTTTATACACCCAGCACCATCAGCCTAGGGGTGGCACCTCCCACAGAGACTGGGCCCTCTCACATCAATCATTAATTAAGAAAATGCTCCCATACACTTGTCTGTGCACCAATATTATGAAGGCTTTTACTCAACTGTGGTTCCCTCTTCCTAAATAACCCTAGTTGGTGTCAAGATGACCAAAACCTAATCAGCACGAAGACATGCACACTGGTACTCAGAGCTTCTGTAAGAATTCATAACAATGAATTAACAGTTCCCACCTCTTGGACATAGATAGTTTCACTTCAATATTCAATCTATATCATATACTAAATAAAGAGGTGCCACTGGTTTAATAAATTAACATTTTCTAAAAATGAATACAATGTTAAAAAGAGTGTTAAAAAGCTGAATGTATGTATTGTATTAGTCATCTCTATTTTTATTTTGTTGTTTCAGTGACTTATAACTTTGAAGTTAACCAAATGTTTTAAGTGAAACCTCCTGTTTATGTAGTATTCATCCCCCATTAGTATATTCTTAAGATATTAGCTCATTATTTCCAACTGTGCTATATAAAACTCAATAAAATAATTAATTTCACATGCATGTCTTAATACACACAGCAAATAGCAATTTATAGTGTGAACAGTAGCTGGTGCAATTCATTCTTCTTATGCCAGTTTCACTGTTTCATAAGAAAGAAACTAATAAACATACAGAATCATTTTAAAATCTAAATTTAATGACAAATAATAATTCCCACAAACTAATGGAATGAGCTGATAATCTTGACCTGATTCCTTGTGAGAGAGCCAATGCATTGGGGTATGGATTCAAAGTTGAGCTAGGGAAACTGATAAAGTTTTCAGCAATGTGGAATGGAAAAATATAAAGATTGTTTTCCAAAATTCATTAAATAATAATGAGGAACATATATGTAGTGTCTACACCAAGGGTCAGATAAGTCAGACAAAATTATCACACCTAGTGCAGCTGACACTGGAAAATTATGGGAAAAGAATGTGTTCAAAACTAGGCTGACAGTTTTTAAAATTGTTCACCTTTACTAGGAACATGAATATTACAAAGTATCTCTGCTTTGATATAATAAATAACCACTCTCTCTTCACTTGAAAAGTAGTTTATCAAAGGAAAGAGAAAGCAACTGAAGGAATTTCAAACATGCCTCAACTTGAACCACATGGGTAGCTTTAATTCTTTATAAGTTTGGCTCCTTTGACTTCCAATTATAACTTCTGAAACAAAATCTTCGAGGGTGCAGTCAGAGGCCACACTGAGTTAGTGATCTTTTCAGTACATCTTATCAACCATGCATTCATGGCTTGGAGGTCCTCTTTAAAGCTTTTCGTCTTTTAAGATGGCCTATGTACTTTGAATCAATGACCTCTGTATATGTCAAAATGCATTTTTAAAATTATAAAATTTTCAGCTACATTCATATACCACAAAATGGAATTTCAAAAAAAAAAAATTCACGCATATGACTGTGTTCCCATAACGTGGAGACAAACTAAAAAATTCTTGATGATGAAAATTATTGTGTGTGATATATAATACTTGATGATAAATGACCATGTTGCTAGTAGGATTATATATATATTTTTATACTATACATTTTGTTATTGTAGAGTGCATTCCTTTTATTTTCTTTTAAAAGAGTTACTTTAAAACTGCAGCAGCCTCCGAAATGTCTGGTTTGCTAAGACTTTTAGCTACATTATTTTCTCTTGTGCTTCATTTAAACGTATATTTCCTTATTCATAATAGCAGTAGGAACACTGGACTCTATTCTATGTCTATCTAAATAAAAACGTATAGATAAACATATATAGAGATATGGAGATATGTCATATTATAAGCATGTTTGTTTGCTTAAATATCCTCTGTATATAAAAATGTATTATTAAAATTATAAATTATTCAACTACATTCATGCACCACATAGTGACATTTCAATCAAAGATTAATTAAACATGTGATTGTGGTCACATGACATGAAAAGAACTAAAATTTCCCCTCACCTAATGATACTATAGCTGTCATTAATACATTAGTACAGCACATGGTTCATGAGTTTGTTCTCAATTTGATACAGTTTGACTGTTCTGTGAACTATATAATAACAATACTATTAATTATTATATTATCATAATGATATGATAATTATTCATAATAATATAGAGTAATATATAATTATGTATTACATGATGCTTTCCCAAGGATGAACATCCCCAGTGATACACATCTCCAAAAATGTCTACATCACTAATTGAATGTACATATTAGTAATCGCAAGGAAAAATATTAGCCAACAAACAAGCTGTTCGTAAGGAACTTTAAAAACAAAATTACAATTTATATGCCTACCTGATACAGAAGTAATATCAGTTTAGCAATGAAGGTATAACTTTTTCAATTGTAAAAATAAATTGTATTCTGAGAGAATTCAATGGGTTAATAAATTAAACAGCAACTCAAATTTAAGAGGAAATGTTGTACAATGTCCAAATGCTAGCTAAGAGTTTATGCAAGCACCATTTTTACAACCAAGGAGTTAATATATTTCTATTCCAGTATATATGTTTAAAGGAATTAATAATGAAATGTCCATATCTGCAAAATGTTGAGTACAACTTATGAAAGATCAGAAAACTAAACTCATGTTATAAACTTAGATGTTCACGGGCAAAGTTTTTGAAAGTATTTTCTGTAGTTTATGCTTACTGCACTTCACTATGGTAGTTTCAGTGATGACCCATGGACTGGTTTGTCTGCTCTAATTTAAATACCTTTGCTTTCACAGTTAGTTCATGTCACAGACACATCTCTAACACTGTGATTCTTGATAAAACTACAGCTTGAAAGAAGGAAACATGCATTTGGAAATATTTCATGTTTGAATAGTTAACCTTAAAATAAAAGCCTTGAAAAAAGCTTCAGTCTGATAGTAAAGTACAAAAATGTAACTTCTGAATGTAACTATTGTTAGGTGTGTTGATGACATTCCTTTGTTCATCAAAATAACATTGAAAATCTTTTACCCCGATTCTTTGAAATACACCATGAAAATAAATATTCAAGTTAAAATGAGCACACAGATTTAAAAGTAGATAGGTGAGTCTAATTCACCAACTATTTCTACATTAATTAAATTTTTTTTAAAAGATTTATTTATTTATTATATATACAGTGTTCTGCCCACATGTGTCCCTGCAGGCCAGAAGATGGCACCAAATCTCATTACAGATGGCTGTGAGTCACCCTATGGTTGCTGGGAATTGAACTCAGGACTTCTGGAAGAGCAGTCAGTGCTTTTAACCACTGAGACATTTCTCCAGACCCTAAATTAATTTTTAATTATTCAGTATTCCCAGCTTTTAGGGTGGTAACTATCTTCATCTTTTGATTGAAACTAAATGTTCAAATGACTTTGTAATTTGTAAACACAGTGGCAATTCATTTTTAACATTTCATGGGATGGACCAGGAATATTTTAATTTGATCTTCAGCCACATGTCAATTTTATGAGGTACATTACTTACCCTCTGTTACATTTTGCTATTTCATCAAATAAAAGCTTCCACCGAGGGCGTCCAATAAAAAGCCTAGAATTCAGTGTGTGGTACTTTTCTCCAATTATCTTCTGTCAAAAAAGAAGTATATGTTTTATAAGACATAGCTTTGGATAAATAGCGCATTTCTCTTACATGAATTCACCTAGCTTATGTCTGCCTTCCAAATTGCTATGACAAAAGGTAAGAAATGGAAATCTGTGAAGTACAATTATTTCAAAATGTCACTTTCATTTTCTTCTCCTTTAAAATTTAGTATCCTGGGCTGGAGAGACGGCTCAGACGTTAAGAGCACTAACTGCTTGCTCTTCCAGAGGTCCTGAGTTCAATTCCCAGCAACCACATGGTGGCTCACAACCATCTATATGAGATCTAGTGCCCCCTTCTGGCCTACAGGCATACATGCTGTATACATAATAAATAAATACATCTTAAAAAAATTCAGTATCCTTTTGAATTGCTGACATACCTAGATCTTAATTATTTGCTTCATTTTTAATAAATTTAAAGTAAGATAAAGAACAAATTCCAGTTCATCACATTCCTATTAAATAGGCTCAAAATTAAATGTCTCTGCCATGTTTGTACCTAAGTACAGTTGTCATATTATACTCATTATATGAGTAAATTAATACAAATCATTATCACAAATTTGGGGGAATAACTCTAGACAAGACATCCCAAGACAGCAGAGTTCTAAATCTCCACCCTATCAACCAATGACGGTTAATGGGATCATTCTTGCAAAGAATAAACACTGCTTCTTAATTGACAGTGAACAATCAGAGGGAAATTACAAACACACACACACACACACACACACACACACACACACACACACACACACAGATACACACAGACACACACACACAAAGTTGTTTTTTTGTTTTTGTAAATCTGGAAAAACAAGATTTATACCATTATACACCAAGATTCCCCACATTATACAGCTACTTGATATTTTCAAGCATTAGTTTGTGTCACATCAAAATATAGAGACTAACAGCAGACACTGTTCCAATTAGCAGAGACGACACAAAATGATGTGTGGAAACTCCTCAGCATAGTTGCTCTTATAGTAAAGAATGCATGGTGGCTCCGTTTCTGTCAGATTCCTCTGGGATGGACTATGTTTAACTGGGTGTGACTTAATCTCTCACCATAGCAAACCTTCCCTCTATGGAAAAAGGATCGCAAGGTTGGTCACTTATTGCTTGATGTCTCTGTAGAGACAAAGAACTTGAAATAACCCCAAAGAGGAAAGATGGAATCAAAAGGTTTGCTTCAGCATGCTGTGTGGGGAACTGAAAGGCACAACAGGGTTGACTTCAAGGACAAGCTACGAGTTTCCTGGACAGATTCCGACAGAGCCTTTCCTCCGGGAAACTTCTGCTCAAACCTCCTGCAGAAATTTTCTTCCAGCACGGCTCTTCCAGTAAATCTTCTGTTATCCAGGGGCTCATTTAATTAACAAGAACATCCATCCACATACCTGTCTTCCATCTGTTTGACTGAGGTACAGCTGGATGTTCACATAGTCAGGTCTGTTTTCTTGCCAAAACTGATAAAACATAAAATTGAATAGACTCATTTAAGTTCTTTCCAAGTACTCAGTTTCTGCCTAGCATATGAGACTCTATAACACAACAGATAATTTGGCTTATCATAGTAAATATAATAAAACACAAGTAGGCACGGAGTTGGTAGGTGATTAATAAATACACAGACACATACATGTCAGGTGACAGGTTCTTACATTGCTAACTTGCTCTGATCTACTGATGATATTTAGGGATGAGGAGGAGGAGGAAGAGGAGGATGAGGATGAGGGTGGTGGTGGTGGTGGTAGAAAACAATCATCTACACTTAAAGACGCATCATAAACCATGCTAAGCACTATCTTATTCCTATAAGCCCTTTATTTTATTCCCTACAAGGCCCTACATTTTAATCCACATCTTCACTCAGAAAAAAAAAAAAAAACATAATTTTCATTAAAAAAGACAATAGGGATATAGGATATTCATGATAGGAAAACAAACCTGAAGAACAAAAAGTAAACCTGTACCCATGCTATACACTCATTCACTGCTGACTTGAATCAAGTAAATCTGTATGAGGCAAGAGATACACTGGCAAAGAAGTCATCTAGAAAAAGCAAAACATCAGCTTTCTGTTTCCTCTCTCACCTGGAAACTATTATTCGACATTAACTAGCTACAATGTGCACTATTCCAAGTCCCTCATGTAAATGGTGTGATAGCGTATTTGTCCCTTCACATGTGGCTTCCGTTACTTCAATTATCAGAGTATTTCTAAGGTCCACCCAAGTTTAAGCATGTGTGGAAATTCTCTAATTTTTCAGATTAAATAATTTTAGTGTATAAACATACTGTATTTTGTTTTTCCATTAGGAATATGAGACATTCGCATATTTGGAATATTGTGAATAACGCTTCTAAGACCACTTTTTAAGAGTCTACATCTTCAATAATACTAGATTTGTATTTAAAACTCTTTTTTTTTCTAACAAAGTCTGCTTTGCCTAGAGTGCCACAGGTACCCACACATACATGAATACAGATGCATGTATACAACACATGCACACACACACCTACATGGGCACACATGCACACAACTCTCCTGTTGTGTCTCTTGCCTTTTCTTATGTTAAACACCCCCCTCTTCTTCTATTGCATTAAGTATATGGCTGAATCACAGCACTTCCTGAATGTTGGGTCCCCTGTCTTGACTTTGTTACCAAGATTCTTGACTAGTCTGTATCCTAAGAGCACTTGGTTTGGTGGACACACTTAAACACACTCCTTAAATAAACAGACCCTCTGTCAGCAACATTGATATGCTTCTAATTTCCTTTTCTTTTTGGCCCAAACTGAAATCACTGAAGTAGAGAATCCTGCATATTATTGGTTTAGTTGTCTATTCTACTACTAATACAAGAAAGATAAAAAGTTTGGCTTTATTTTGTTAGCTTATAGATTTTGTTGTTGTTGTTGTTTTTCAAGACAGGGTTTCTCTGTATAGCTTTGCACCTTTCCTGGCTCTTGCTCTGTAGACCAGGCTGGCCTCGAACTCACAACGACTGCCTCTGCCTCCCAAGTGCTGGGATTAAAGGCGTACTCCACCACCTCCCGGTTACCTGATAGATCTTTAATTCCTAAGACAGATCCTATTCACAGCTGACAGTTAATGATACTTGCTGGATGATATCAAGACTGACTCCATGATGAAAAACATATTGCAATGAAGCATGTGAATGATAGTCAATGAAGAACATTTTACAGTTACAAAGAGGCCATAATTAAGGAATTGATAAGTAAGTCAGTAACAGGGAGCCATGGAATTCTCCATATCAGTAAAGGCAATAAATTGATTCTATGCTCACTCATAGAAAAACAACATTTAAGATGTAGCAATAAGCCAGGCAGTGGTGGCACACGTCTTTAATCCCAGCACTAGGGAGGCAGAGCCAGACAGATCTCTGTGAGTTCGAGGCCAGCCTGGTCTACAGAGCAAGATCCAGGAAAGGCACAAAGCTACACAGAGAAACCCTGTCTCAAAACAAAAACAAAAACAAACAAACAAACAAACAAACAAACAAAAGATGTAGCAGTAAGTTTTAAAATAATTTGAAAAAAATTTAAATAATATGCTAGAACTTTCATAATTATAGTAACATAGAATTGGTAGGTAAATTAGCAAGATAGGCAAATTAGCAAGAGATATTTAACTTTATTCAATAGATTTTATGTATTTGTAGCAAGTATTTCACATGTGTAATACTGATAGAAGCTTTACTTTTACAATTTGAATAAATATAGGTATAAATGAATGCGAAGTATTACTGGTAGGACAGGTGAAGATTACATATTGTTTCTGAGTAAGAAATGAAAAAAAAAGACTTTTAATAGTGTATAATGGATCAGGAAACCTGCTGACTATAATATTAAAACAAGAATATGGGACAAATTTATTATAACTGAGCTTAGAAGATGCTGTAGTGTCTCTGATGGTCCTTCCATCTCTCTTCTCTCATCACTTCTAGCTATGTGCATGTACAACTATGTGGAGTGTTTTATGTTAAAATGCAGAAATACATGTTAAGGTATGTCATGGAAAGACAGATATTAATAAACATTCACATCTGAGAAGATGTGGATCTGTTTTTATTAGATGTTACCTCTGGTTTTAGATTTAATAGATCTTTTTATGCTATAGCGAGTATTTCTTGCTTTTAAAATATAAAAATAAATACTGTTTAGAAAATGACGTAACTAAAAAAATAACAACCATCCTGATATTACCTTGTTATGCAACATACAGAGTAAGTCTGCAAACCACTGGAATGACTGGATGTCTCTGCACACCCAGATGAAGTACAGTCTTCTTAGCTTGTATGGCTTCCAGTCATCCCTTTAAAATCAACAGAATGAAGCTGTGACTGGCATTGCATAAACAATACAAAATCCACATATTCTTGAAGAGTTTCATTCAGTAGCAATCAACAGGGAGCAAACAACCACACCCCAAACCCAGCTACTTCCAAGTCAGTATGTTACACAATATTTACTGTTACTGTCAGTTACGGCAAACAATACACTGACTTACAATGTCACCAACTGCTAAATTTGTCAGTGTTATATACCCATCACCTGTTTCCACTTCAAGACCGGGAACTGAACTCTTGGATCAGAAGAACACTGGATCATGAGTCCCAGAAAAACAAGTTCTCTATTCCAGTGAACTCTATCATTGTGCAGGGATCAAAAGGTCATTCCATTCGGACTTGCCCTCACTTTTAGGCAAAACCATTCCAAAACTTGGTTGTTTATCCCTTTCATAATAGTCATTTAATAAAGATTTCACAACCACACACTATGTAATACATTCCAGTCACTTTCAATTCCAAGTCTGGATGCCTACTTATGACTATGAAGCAGACTCGAGGTTAAGAAAATGTTCCATTTTTCATAATACTAAGTATCAAAATAACTTGTAATGTGTTGTCAGAAACAAATGATTTTTGGACTGGAACATGCTTAATTTTGTAAGAGTCTCCAACATGTCCCCAAATCACATCTTGTATAATATTTGAAAATGAAATAAAATATTATTCAAAAATAGCTTTCATTTATATTATGAGGTTTGGTCTAGATGTGTAGCCCAAGTTTATCTATTTGAATTCTTGACCCTCCTAACTAAGCCAAAGGAGTATTGCTGCTGTAGTTGCTGCTGATATTGTTACTGCTGCAGCTGCTGCTTCTCCCCCTTCTCCTCCTCTTCCTCTTCCACTTCTCTGGAAAGAAGAAGGCTGAGTCAGGAGACACCAACCAGACACCCAAGGAGCAACATGTAATGGGATGCAGGAAAAGCCAAGGGACATGTGTCTATACACAGATTAATATTTTTGGGCTAATTAGAGTTATAAGAGACAGTTAGCAGAAGGCTTGAGCAATGGTCATGCAGTTATAATTAATATAAGCCTCTGTGTGTTTACTTGGGGAACTTGAGTGGAGGAGATCTGTCCAGACAGCCAGCAGGCTGGGACACAGGAAATCTTTCAACTACAGGATTTGAACATGCTTATTTTTTTAAGAGTCTCCAATATGTCCCCAAATCACATCTTGTACAATATTTGAAAATTAAATAAAATATTATTCAAAATAGCTTTCATTTATATTATGTGCTTTAGTCTAGCTATGTAGCCCAAGTTTATCTATCTTGAATTCTTGACCCTCCTAACTAAGCCAAAGGACTATTGCTGCTGCTGCTTCTCCTTTTCCTCCTCCTCTTGTTCTTTTTAAAATATTCCCTCACACATTTTAATGTGAATTTTGTCTACTTAGGATGTTAATGGAAGTGATCTGGAAGCACCTTTTTGCTGTCACTTTCTGTTTTTATGGTGATGAATTAACCTTTGTTTATAATCCTGGAACTAAAATACTGAGATATTTCCCAGTTGGGCAATCTCAACTTTGACATTTCTTTTCTTCAGTCTATTCCAAATTTGCTAATAAATGACAGGATGAGGTGATGATATGTTCATCATCTCATAAAAGCTTTTCCTGATCATACTCTTATAATTACCCCAGACATTTGTTTTTATACTCTATTCAACATTTTTTTGGCTTGTAAGTTTTATTAATTTCTTCCAAATGTATATTTAATTTGGCATTTTGGTTACTCTTCCCCCAATCCTTTTCTCTCCCCCTCCATCAATATCAGCTCTCCTCACTTCCTATCAGTCCTTTACCCAGATTCATGACTTTTGGTTCCGATCTGTGACCCATTTAATTTAACCCAAGCCATTTGTGTGACCACATGATTGAACTAACCGTTGGAGCCTGACAATGACTCTCTCCCCGAGTCTATCAGTAGCACATAGTATGGCAATGAAGGGTAGGACCACCAGAGCCCCTCCTTCATCCCCACCTTACTATTGATGTACTCGTTCTTCTGTAGTCTCAGAGAGGCATAACTGCAATTTTGTATTATCCAGAAAAGGACATTTCAATCCTTGACTCTATAATCTGTTTTCTTTCTGCTTCCCTCTTCTCAAATACTGATTCTAAGTTTTTCTTTGTGTTTGATATTTTCAGAAATAATCCACTGTATCAATTTGTTACTTTATTTTAAGTTGCCCTAATTGAATGTGAACTTTCTAACAGCAGAGTCTACATTTTCATTCATTGTTTTATCCCTCTAAGTTTAATTGGCAGAAGGGCACCCCAAAATAATTGTTGACCAAATGAATGAACAGTGGTACCACCTTGAGGTCAAGAAAGAGGTCTGGGGATGAGTAACTCTTAACAGGAAAAGAAGATGGATTTCTTTTTACAGGGAACATGCTGGGAGGTACAGACCATGTACTGAGAGTTACTGAAATTTTCCCTTCACTAATTAGGAAATGGAATTTCTTGGATAGTGTATAGGAAAACTCTTTAAAAAACAACTTTCTATGTAAAGTAGAACTGTTAGAATATTGGTATTTCTCCATTTATAGAAATAAAATAAATAAAAGTGACATACAGCAGAGTGTTTAGTATCGATGCAAATGGAGTGACCCCAATGCCTCCAGCCACACAGAGGCTAACTTCATAGTTCAGCGACTCTTCAAATGGACTTCCAAATGGACCATCAACGTACAACCTAGGGAAAAGGCAGACAAAGGTTGGAAAAAAGAAAATAAATTAATTTTCTATAACATTTACCATTCATGCTGAAACCAAATTCTATGTATTATAATGGCTCGGGCCTTATTACATTGTTTTTTATAGTGACAAGTCCAGAAGAATAAGCAATTTGTTTTGAACTATTGGTAGTAAAACAAGAACTTCCTTCCACTTCTAAACTAACTAAAAGTTTAGGAAAGTGTAGGAAAATCTATTCTGCATAAGTAGTGATCAGTTAAAGCTCTGGTCATATTTCATTGTGATAATTGACAAAAGGAAAATACTAGTCTATTCACTATGTTGAAACTGAATAGTGTATCCTTCAGCAGCATATACTCCACCAGACATATTTACTCACATATACACTAAGGGCACAGAAAATCACAGGAGGAAGGAGAAGAATCTAGCACTGTTCCTTCTCTTGCTCTAGTTAAATTAATAAATACAGGGAATAATGAAGAAATCACAATAGAAATTGTCATTCCTTGCTGAGTGTGTGTGTGTGTGTGTGTGTGTGTGTGTGTGTGTGTGTAACCATCCTTAACTGCAAACAGAAATCATGAATTGTCTACTTAGTATCCATCCTTCTTTTCTTAATAACAGAACATTGAACATTAATTTTACTCAGAGAAGCAAATGTCCAGTCAAAACACTGCATTTCTCAAATTCCATTCATCTGTTTTGACTGTGGTTATTTTGGCAGATGTGGTACCAATGAATTTGGAACTGGAAAGGCTCCTTATGAGAAGCTGTCTCACTTGGGTGCTGTGACTCTACCATTTCACCTTGCCTTCTGCATCCTTTTATAGTCAAAAGAGTTATCTGTGTTGATTATGAAATAACAATAATTTCATGGTTTGTGTCATTTCAGACATCTTGATAGGAAAAAAGGTAGACCCTGTGTATGTATGTAAGACACTGCCATTTTATTATTTTTTCCATTATTTATCTTTTCAAGTAGTATACCTGTATAGAAAGTTGTCTACATATCATTTATATTTGGGGACCACTTAAATAAACGGCCACCTAAGATTATCATGTGTAGAGTTAATGGTTAGGTGTCTGTCAAATTATGTAAAAATAAATTCATTAATAAATATTTCTTAGAATTCTGGGCTTCACAGTACTTACTCATTACTTATATTTAATGTTGCTTTTAACTTTCACACAAATGGCTTTATTTTCCAAGTATCTGTGTTTTCAATCGTATGGACAGTTCTAGATACAAAAAATTTGTTATTTCTGTGATAAGCATATGTCGTTTCCCATCTTTGGTAACTAACAATGATGTGTTGGCCCAGAAATGAGAAACAGACTGAATCTCGGCATTGTTGCTTGAAGGATGCCATCTTAGAGATTCACTGCATCCACAGAGGATGCTGCATCATACTGCACCAGATGCTGTGCTATTCCAAGGTTAACTGCTCACACTGACAGAATTTAGGCCACACTAGGAAATACAGGGGTGTTATCCTGAGAGAAAACTTACTAATGTTGCTTTTGAAAAATACTGTATCTAGTAAAGGAAGAAATGAAAACCTCTTTTTACCTAAAGAAACAATCACCAAAGTTGATATGCCTAATGTAGGAAGACACTCTACTACTAAATACCTTATCTAATTACATAGGTACAATTCTTATTCTATTTAACTTACACCTTACATTTAGTCAACAAACATGAACTCTGTGTATATTATGTGTATGATGATGTTGTTTTTGGTTCAAGACCAACAATGACTTGAGATTCACCCTATAAATTTTTTGCATCTCAATTTGAATGTCACATCAAATGAGTTAGATAACAAATGAATTAACTGAATGCACTGATATTTTAAAAGAGATGTTCTTTGCAAACTACAGCAATAATATTTATACTTTATTTTATCAACAAATAAGTGAGAGGAATCATGAAAAAGACCTTTTTGCTAATTGCTTCCAAAACAGCTCATCCTCCTCCCTTGCCACACAGCTATTCTCTGGTGTTTTGTAAGAGCTTTGAACATGAACACTAGAACTTGAAGTTCTAGTCATTTATTAGGAATGCAATCACAGAGGAGCTACTCACTACAATTCATTTCCTTCATCTATAAAAGAGACAAGATGTGATGACACAGAGAAAATCTGTTAGGAATTGTAGAATGCAACACAAACATCAAGGATAGTTTCTACTTATAATAGCAGTGTATAGTAAGCTATTGGGATGAGGCACAGCATAAAAAGAAGAAATGGACTAAGCTCAAAACAAGGCGGGGATGGTAAGGACTTGCTATGATGGATCTCTGAGAATCAGTAGCTTCTCATTCGGAACACTTTTAACAATTTGTTATGAATTGGTATATTTAATTGTATGTCATACATATAAATGAGGTCCCATGTAATATTTTGAAACCTGAATTTACTGTGAAATATTTCAATCAGATTCGTCATATATAACTCAAATGTGTATTGCTTTACTACTGTGAATACATTCAGAATCATTTATATTATCTTTAAAAGTATATAGCACCCATTACCTACTGTTACCTGACTGCACCTTTAACTATAAGTTAGTATCCAGTGCTAAGTCTCCCACCATTATACACACTACACACACACACACACACACACACACACACACACACACATACAGTGCCCAACCAATGGTCAAGGGAAAGGATGATTACACAATCACTAGTAACTGGTTACCTGATGAGACTTAGTTTTTTATGAGAGGTACAAAGAGACAAAATAACTTAAATCTAATTTTTTACATGTTAACTTGATTAACGTGCAAAATACCTTGGCTTTCATTTATTAACAGTAGTGGCCCTTAGTACCTAGATTTTACCACTGTCATATATGTGACAAGATTATAGAGATTAAATGCAAGTGTTCACTTCTACAAAACTTCAATTGAGATGTGGACTTATTTTTAAAATTCAGTTGATGAGTGATGAAACACTCTATTATAAAGCATATCTAAGAGAAGGAGACATCTATTTCCATGGCTCACCCCAAACTACATCTGCATACTCTACATTTTACTAAAGGTTTTCCCTTAAATACACTCATATTTTCTAAATTGTTTTGGTTGTCTGTTAAAATGGAGCTGATTAAACAGTTATTTGAGGTAGTTCTCAAAAGTCTTCTCTCCAGGCACTTGTTGTTGTCTCTCTAGATCAGACCAATATTACAGCAAATTAACAATGAATTGCCTTTGACAATCTGAGGAGAAAGATAATTGTGTAATTTGGAAATGTCCTTATTTACTTTTTAAAGCAGAGGATAATCATGATAGTTCTGACTCCTCAGACCCTTCCAAGCACCAGGCCACATGCTTCTAAGACTTTACCTTTTTGAATGCCACATGCAAGTGCATCTTTTTACATGTTCTATGACTTAATGCTTCATTTAAGTAATATGATATGCCTTGGGCTGTTTTGTACCACTGTAATAAAATTCCGGGTATTGGGTAATGTACACAGAAAAGAAGATAGAAAAATAAACTCCACATTCAATTTATATTTCTACTTTATTATATTCAATATACATTTCTACTTTAAGTACTGCACAAGCCTTTTAACGTGGAACTTTGATACATATCATACTTTAAAAAATCATATTATTATTACTTATGCCAAATATTTATAATCTGTATACAAATTTTATGCTATTATAAAGCATACATTTAAAAATTATTTACATTTCTTTTTAAAGATTTTTTGTTTGTTTGTTTGTTTGTTTTCGAGACAGGGTTTCTCTGTGCAGCTTTGCGCCTTTCCTGGAACTCACTTGGTAGCCCAGGCTGGCCTCGAACTCACAGAGATCCGCCTGGCTCTGCCTCCTGAGTGCTGGGATTAAAGGCGTGCGCCATCACCGCCCGGAAGATTTGATATTTTTTTTCTTGTGTGTGTGTGTGTGTGTGTGTGTGTGTGTGTGTGTGTGTGTGTGTACATGTATGCATGTCAATATATGCCACGTGTAGGCAGTTGTCCTTGAGGGCAGATGAGGCAGCAGAGTCCTTGGCACTGGAGTTACTGGTGATTGGTTTAGTTTTTGTTTGTTTGCTTGTTTTTTGAGGCTTCCCTTCTAAAACGTTTTGAATTAAGAAAATCAACAAATATTTGAGTTTTACCTCAGAGCCTAAAACAGGATATCATCAAAATAAAAATGGTTTATTTAAAAATTTAATCTGTCCCAGAAGCTGTATTGATTATTCTATACATACCTTTAATCTAGAAACACAAAAAAACGTAACGCAGGCAAAATAAATTTCCATTGTATTGTAATGGGAATTTAGACTTCAAGACATCAAGGGATGTTTCCTAGACCACAACTTCTATTTAAAGAAAAGATCATTCCTAAATTTCTTTTGAATGTATCTCCAGTAGTCCTTTCCTTAACGACTAGACATTAATCATGCCAGTCAATCACCACTTATTTTGGTTAGGGAAATAAAGGGCACAGAGTCCTAGACCATCCATCAGGTAACAATTTCTTCTTCATCTGGGAGAAAAATGATTATGATTAACTACTCCCCAGGAGAAGATGGATTTGCAGTTTAGATCACTCAGGAGATAATTACATCAGTAAAAGCCATAAAAAGTGGCCAGGGAGCATTAAAAGCCTGAGATGATCTTCAAAGTCTGTCTTGCTTTAATGGATTGCAAACTAGCATGTGCATCAGAATTTCGTGGAGGTCTTATTAGAACACACAGATCTGGGCCCTGCCCCTAGATTCTCTATTCAAAGTTAGTATACCAGATAAAGGATAAAACACAAGGCTCTAACAGGATCCCTGACACCCCCAGCAGAGCTGAACTGCTGCAGGTGATTATTTTACATACAGTGATCAGAGGAGGTCCCGGAAGCCCGGAACATTTGGATTCAAACTTTGTAGAGCACAGAGACTTAACTCAGTGGTAACCTTCAGTAAAACACTTGCCTACCTAGGAGACGCTCAGCCTGGAAACACACAGGTACAAAAGAAACAAGCACAGAGCTTGTTAGGAGATTTGGATAGCAACACACACTTAAGGAAAGAAACACTCCTAGGAAATAGTTGAGAAATCCTTCACAAAACCCTTTCATCACTTAAGAGTCTGTAAGGATAAACTTTTTCTGGAAAGAAGCTGCCCTAAAACAAGCACATTCTTGAACTTATATTCTTATATCCATTATGAATCAGCACATTCGATTTAAGAATGGCTTTTAACTTACATTTTGGTATTCATTTATAGAAGGTATTTCATCAACTGTTTCTGAGGTCATGGATTAACTCTGATAACTTTCTGTTTGTCTAGAGCTGAGAATATTTTTAAAAAGTGATAAACAATGTTATGTTAAAATGGGATAGTTTCTACCCAAGGACATCAACATGGGATTTTTTAGATATTTTTTCTTCTTTCCATGTTGGGAATCAATGCTAAGGCTTCACACATGCCATGTAATACTTTATCCCTGAAAGACATCCAATCTAGATTTTTAAGATCCTTTCAAAAAGAAAGAGTTTCAGGACAATCTACTAGTCAGAAACAAAACCTAAGACCCCAACAAACAAAAACTTCATAAGCCTAAAGTCTGCTCACACTTTGAGGCGTCTGGCAGGTAATAATAAGACAGGAGGGACAACCCAGAAAAGCCAATGTCTGTCTCTCGAGGATGCAGATGCTAAATCACACATGCACATCTCTTTAGACATACCTGCATCCTCAGACATCAGGCTAACCCTCCAGCCAGCTGACTTACATGGCTCCTCTGGAACCACTTCTTAAGAGTAAGTCTGAGTTACTCTGTCAGTCACCAAGGTGCCCTCTTGTTTGCTTATTGACTTTGAACTACTAGCTCCTTGACTTATTGTATCTCTTAAAGAGAACCTTAAAATTTTATCAGTTTTTTGCAAAATCTGCTTCAGTTTTTGTAAAATCATTTGATTTTATTGGTCTGCCAGGTTTCTAATGTTCCAAAGACTTGAGAATTTGTGACTTGAATCTCAGGGGCTGTGGAACTTACTACCTGCTAATATTAATAGAATAACTCCCTATTGACATATTGCTTCTCTAGGCTACAGAATACCAATAGCATTGGGAATGCTCATGATTGGATTCTACAAACAAGTCAACAATTTGCTATTTTCTATTCTCTTGCAGCTAGGTATTAGAATCCCACCAGTATAAATGTCCACAATGTAGGGATGAGAAGACAAGAGATAATAATTCTTGTTTTGTTTTTTTCATTTTAAAAAGATTTATTTTATTTTTGATTTTGTGTGTTTTCATGTCGGTATAGATATGTGTGTGTTGCAAGTGCAGAAGTTTGTGGAAAGTCTGAGGTACTAAAATCCTTACAGACTGTTGTGAGCCCCATAATGGGAACCAAACTCAGATCTTCAGCAAGAGCATGAAGTTTCTTAACCATTGAGTCATTTCTATAGTCCCAACAATGAAAGGTAATATTAAAATAGTCTATTATTGTAAAGAACATCACAAATAGTTGTGGCTGAGGAAATTTCTAGAATAGCACCAATATCACACAGGCAGGAACACAATAGAAAGGGCTTCATCCTGACTAATCATCCTGCAAAGAGATCCTATGAACAGGTCTTCTTTCTTGGGAAGAAGAGTAACCCCTGTGGCAGTGTCAAGACTAAACACAATAAGCAGACCTCACACAGAGATTTGTGCTGCTCTAAGGCAAGGTGGAGGGTCGAGAAAGTGCAGAACAGAGATAAAAATGAGGATAGGATGAGAATTCTTCATCAGGCCAGGGATTGTACACCATTTTCTTTAATATCATAAAGCTGTGCAAAATAGAATTAGAATAAGCTCTGTGGTGTCCTCAAATTAATGTAAAGAGGAAACATCTTTGTTTCCAATCAAAATATAGGAGAAAAGGAAGTTACTCATAGAAACTGTCACTCATTTCCCATCATGAGGACAGTAAAAAGGCTTGCAGTCACCCCCAATTCAGACTGCTCCATTTCTGTCCTCTTCACCTGTCTAGTCAGTCACCTCTACATTTTGCTGATTATGCCTCCAGACAGCCCATGATAGCGATGAAATATTTCATATCACCAGCACCTCATGGATCTTTTATGGCTTGCTACCTGAATGTAAAGTTTTTAAATGGAGATTATGTTGCCCTTGGGCAATGTTTCATGTCTTACTTTTGATCCATGGTAAGTGTATGAAAATATAGATAAGCTTTTATTCTCATTGCCTAAAGCATTCCTCATGACTATCTACTGCCATCATAACAAAGCCCAAATTCCTTTAAATAGCAGACCAGATTGAATCATCTTCATTTCTCTTAGAGTATACCTATAGATGTGTGTACCACACAATTATCAGCTAGCTGGTGGTGTTCCTCAAGCTTTCCAATGACTTCATATGCTGTATACTCCTGGTTTTCACTAAATAACTTCTCATCTGGACAATTTCACTCAAGGATAAATTTAAACTTAATATACTTAGATGAGCACTTCTTTTGTCTTCTTCAATATAATTCAATATTTTCTACATATGCCTTAATGCATTGGTATGATCTATACATTAAGCTGACTCTGCTTTTCCCTCTGGGTATTCTAGGTCCCTCAAATACATAAACTGTATCCTAGTCATTTTTATATTATTGGTAATTATGATTGGACTGTTATGTGGTATGTATTCAATACATGTTTGATGAGTGGTTGGATAAAAAGATAGATGGATGAATGAATGAATGGGAGTCAGTATAACATAATTAACTATAAGTTGGGATTACATAGATTTGGGTTTGAGAACTAATGACACCACATGACTTAGTCATGACACTTACTTGTTTTCTTGTCAATGCTCTGACATAAAATATTGGAAAATTATTGAATTATTCACTTAAAATGCATAGTGTATTTCCTTCATAAATATGTTCTATATGTTACTAATATTTCATTATTATTAATTATAATAAAAGTTTGATAAAATATATTACTCATATGTAAACTAAAACTATTGGACATGGAGAATTTCTAGAAATAGAACTCTGAATACAGAGAAGAGAAAGGAAGATTATCTGGTGAAGAGATGAAACCTGACAAGGTCATCTGAGGGCTAACGTTTTAGAGGTATTACCCAATATTATCATTTGAAGACGTTTTTAAGCAGCCAGTTGGGAAATGAGACTGGGTTGAGACACAGATTTTACTGTCCAAACAATTAAGGATGTTCTTTGGCAGTCGAGACAAAGAATAATTCTGACTTCTGTCATAAAAAAATATTCCTCTTTATGAGCAGTGGATGCTTAGCTAGGTGCTTAGCTGCTCATAGGACTTAATTCTTAGGAAAGCAAAGTGAAAGGAATTTTTTCCTGTGTTTTCACAATACCTTGTATATATCTGCACTAAAACTTCCGGAGCTACTGGGTCATATTTTGTTGACTTACTTATCCAATTTAATGTCCACTCTAAATTATGCCAAATTTCTTCAAACATTTAGCACATACAAGCTGTTTTTAGAAGGACAAGAATATACATCTAAAAACCCTTCAAATATATATCATAAGGCAACATCTTTTCAGATATAATGATGGTGACCCGAGCAGAGACTGAGCAACCAACGTTGTTACTCCTTCTTCTTTCCTCTAACCTACACATCCAAATTATTTTACAGGAAGTGATCTTTTCTTCAAGTCACCTGTTTTGTTCTCAAAACTGTCACATCTATTCAGGCTCTGAGCACTTTTACAGAGCAATGTCTGCACTTGAGTTCTGGAGAGCAGGTGCCCCTGGTTTTGGCAATGGGTCAACTGAGAGTTCACAAATTTAAGAATGTGATTAAGAAACTTTGTTACAGTTTAGAACAGTGTTCCCCAGAATCATTAGGAAATGCTTTGCAAATGGCTTTCCCTTAGTATTTCTTTCTCTGTGTTTGTCTCTCCATCACATACACAAAGAGACATTTCATTAATAAGTCACTTTTTCTATTTCATGAGTATTTTTCACCCAAATATTGCATTTTTATATTCTCTGTTAGATTTTTCATGTTCAAAGAATGCTAAAGATTACAGGAAGCCATGCAACCTAATTAGAGTCCACCCCAATTCTCAAATCTCACAACATACATTAGCTAGAGAATTGTGTGTATATGTTGGGTATGGTTTGCTCCATAGATATTACCCTTTGTATGTGAAATATGGTAGACAATATATTTTAGATCATAAGACATATTTCTGACCAAAAAAGTTCACTACAATGAATCAACAAAAGAATTTTTTAAAAAAGAGGACAATCTCTACATAAATACTCCTCCTTTAATTTAAAGAATAGAAAATAGAGAATAAGATGTGGAGCTACCCACTGTTGATACAGCATCACTATACAGGAGGCTCATTGCTTGCACAGAGAAGCAACTCCCTACTCACAGCTCATTGTACTTAGAAGCAGAGCTTGGTCTTCTGCATCATTCGTGAAGAGCCAAAGGTCATACATTACAAATGAGATCCTAATTGGTTAGGCTAGGTCACTCAGGAATTTTACAAGTACCAAAGAGCAATTGTATCTCGCCTTACTTGCACTAATTTCTGTCAGAATTTGACGCTTCCCTTCTCAACACCCAGTGAACTTCCATTACTTACTTGGGATAATTTCTAGATTGAATGAAGGGCAGAATCTCAGAGTCTTGGCTAGAAGGGGGCAGTAGTAAATCTCGGAATCGTTCTGTTAAATGAAAAAAATTAATAACCACTGTGAAAAATTAGTTATGAAAGTAATTTCAAAAGAGAATTGGTTCTTTCTCCTATCTGCATACATTTTTATGAATAAAATAATATAGTAACTGAAAATATTTTTAAAAGTATATTCTTTGGTATGGACTTGTAAAATCTTGTCACTGAAAATTCAGAAAACAGACATGTGACATTTAATATAAGAGTTGTACACTGTTATTAATTTGGGTAATATGAATTTAAAAACACCAATCACAGCTCTCACATTACATGGCACATATCTGGCAGAAATTAGTATCTTAAGATCAATGTTAGAACCAAACATGTCATTATACACTGTTGATAATAAAGCAGTTACAATAGCATGGGAGAGTGATTTAGGACTGTCCTGGGAATGTGAACTTTGCATTGACTATTGCTAAGTATTTCCATTCCATATCCTTCATCAACTTCCACAAGTGACTTGGTAGCAACTATGAGGGTATTCACAACAATATTTTTATAACAACTATAACCAGAAATATCTAAATATCTCATAAACATGAGAATGAGAATCCTGTGCTTTATCCATATAATAGAATATTTGCTAATTGAAGTGAAGATGAATGCTTTCACTTGTAAATAAAAACTGAATCACATTAATAAATTTTTGAGTGGGGAACACACTAAATATCATTTTATTGAGACAGAAAGCAATGAAATAATGCATTTTTCAGCACATTATATATAAACCCAAAGAAACCAATGAAAACAGGAACAATGTAGTCAATTATATTTCATGTTAACTTTTAAGAAGAGGTAGAAGTATTCAGTAACAGAGAAGTAAAAAAGACACTGTAATAGTATGCACTAATTATGTTATAGTGAATGAATAATTGTTAATGTTTCAAATGTACAAATTACACTATCATGATAGCTGAATGAATGAATTTAGAGAAATCAAATGAAGAGAGCAGGCCATGAAGCAAGATTGAGATTAATGGACTTCAGGGCATTTAGAGTTCACAATGAAGGCAAAGAGGAGGTATGACAGAGAAGAGAGGGATAAGTCCTGTCTAATGCTATCTTAGCAATACTAACACTGCCTAGCTGCATGCTATAACAAAAAAGGGGTAAGGTAAACCATCATGATTCATTAAGAGAATAGTTGGTCACCATCAACCTGGAAATCAAGAGAATGAGTACTCTGACCACTTACACAATCAAGCTGCAGTAGTGTGCTTAACTAAAATTCCTATACTGCTGCCCATCCATTACACTGAAGGTGCTGAGCACTCTTGCTGAAACAGTAAAAATCTACGATTGATCACTGTGCTCCTTCCCAGGTATGGAAAGTCACTGTAAGCATAAGCAGAAGGCCCCAAAGTATTACTGAGAAAGGTGGCATACAACTTATTTTCACATTGCTAAACCAGAATCATTTCACAGGTTTCCATTTTATTTTTGTCTTGTCACTTGGTCTTTACAACACACTTGGAGGTGAAGTAGTAGGATCCAAGAACAGCATCAGGTTTCTGGTTCTATTAGGAAGTGTAGAGTTCCAAAGCTACAGTACCCATTTTTTTCCTTTTGTATTTACTCTTTAATTTGAATCCACATTTTTGAAAAATTAACTAATATTAACTACTGTTATATTGTTATTTTTAATCTATGAAGTTAATATTTTTTCCAATGAAATGAGAGTAGCTATTTTTGGACTTTGTATGTTTTCTTCTTTTAAAATTATTTCATTTATTAATTTAGATTAAGATTAAACCATTTCCCCTTCCTTTTTTCCCTGCAAACACTTCTGTTTACACCCTGTGGTAGATAGCTGTTCTGTCTATGACCTTGAAGCACCTCCCCTAGAGATGCAGCAGGTAACTGCTCTACCTGTCTATGATTTTGAGGTACATGCCTCTAGGGCATGGCCTCTCTTCAACCCCATAAGACCTGAGACCTGAGATGCACTTAGGCATCTCTCTCTCTCTCTCTCTCTCTCTCTCTCTCTCTCTCTCTCTCTCTCTCTCTCTCTCCCTCCCTCCCTCCCTCCCTCCCTCCCTCCCTCCCTCTCTGTCCATCACAGGACTTGGACACAAGATTGATTCAGGAAGCCAGAACAGCATTCCAGAACCCGTGTCAATTCTGTTCTGTACAGTGAGTTTTTCTCCTTAATAATTTTTTTTGTCCTTTAAACAGAATCTGTGGATTTCTCACTATAACACCTTTTGCTCTCTTTCAAATTCATGGCTTCTATTTTTTGATGATGCATGGCCTTGACTTTTATTTTAAATTAATACTTTGCAGTGTTTACCGGGTTCCAAGTATTTTAGCCATTCAATCCTTTTCTAAAATAGATCCTAAAAATAAAACTTAAGATCAAAAGAAATCAAGAACTTTATTCATTATGTAAAAGAATGTTTTGTCTAAAAGGTATAGCAGATTCTGGGAGCTAAAAGTATGAAATGAAATTTGGAGAATGATTTCCAAGCTAGCTTAAAACCAAAAAAAACAAAAAAGTAAATTCTTAACGCATTTTATTCTGCTCTAAGACATTTTTTCCCAGTCTCTTTTTATATATGTCCCCAAACCATTTGATTATTAACCCTAGGTTAAAAGTTTCTGGTTATAATACAGTAGAAATAAATAACAATGCACAAACATAAGCATAATAAATTCAAGGAATCCTAAGTGAACATTATCAAAAATCTTTCAGCTGTCATGTATGACTGTTAAGAAAAGCTCACAGATGCAAAATAAATATGCAATACCTTTATATTTTGTCTTTTAAATTTTTTTATTATTAAATGATTAGGTTCCTAAATATGATCAGCTAGGGTTTTTTTCCTCTACTCCAGTATATTCACTGCTTATGTTTGTTTGTTCTTTATAAAAATAAAGATAAATTATGTGTGATGCTTTAGCCTCTCAGATTCTTGCCATCAGTTATGAGCTGCCATCTCATTCTTCATTTGATTTCACAGAAAACATAATTTGAGTTTTCATTTTCTGATAAAGAAAAGTAAAAAGCTACTTCTCATGCAGCAAAATGCCAACTCAATGTGCTTTCTCAGCTGACACATGATTTCCTTAGAAAACAGCAGTTTTCCAACATTACTGCTCAGGCCTTTCACAGGGCATTTTAGAGGAAGTTGTTAAAGCCACTGACAAGAACCAAGGGACTTGCTGCCAAGCCGCAGCAATGAGCTGACTAATGAGGTAGAGATGTCTGGAGGTGATTTTTCCACCAGTCGGGATTCCTTAATTGACACAAGCATGTACAGACTTTCAACTTCTTTTTATTTCTCTCTAACTCAATCAACAAAAAAGGCCTGGAGGACATCCTATACATAATTATATTAATGTGCACAGTATAGATAATCATTTAGGACACAATATAGCTAATTATTTAAGAAAACAATCAGACAAAAATATTTTCCAATTCAGAAATTTTGTTTTGATACATTTACTATACCCCAGTTTCATGTCACCTTTGGGAGAAAATGATCAATCTTCCAAGTACTGGCAATGTGTAGTATATTAACTACAACAGGGATTTGTGTAATGACAATAAATATGGAAATCTATTCCTGTTATTAAAATGAAATATCCTATCACCTCAAAGAAGAGGAAGATGAAATGATTTAAGGGAAAAAAAATGGCACTGATGAATGCCATGTCTTTGGATTACAGAACTTAATTAGTCTCCACAGTGACATCCTGGGAAGGAACTTATTTGCTAGAGAGACCCTGTCAGGCAGATTTTAGCAACTTCAAATCATTGTGCTTCTGTAGGTGGTCTTTTTTTCCTGTCAGACTCACCAATATCTCTAATATGAAAGTGAATGCTTCACTTACTTTGAATACTCAACCATCACAGGCAAGGAAGAAAAGCTATGTAAAGCATCTCTCAAAGGTAACAATATTGCCACAAAAAATGAGACATTTCTTATATTTTTATTAATACATACAATTTTATCCTTTTTCTTTTAATCTTTATAGTACGTCTAATTTGCCAGTTTTAGTTGTCCTTTTCAAAAAGCACCCAAAGCAAATCCTGAAAGGACATTGAAGTTCCCCATGGCACATTTGATCTTAGTTATAAAGTTAAGTGGAATAAGTCAGGCATACAAGAAAGTAAGTAAGAGTCACTGTGGCTACACAGTGAGATTCCATTTTGAAAATGCATTTAAATAAAATTTAAAAAGAGAAAAATAAATGGAGGAACATAACAGGTAGTATTAGAAGTCATGTTGTCAAGGAAACAGACACTAGCCCCAGACATTATGAAATGAAATTGTAAAAGTGATCCTATTATGATACTTATGAGACCTTACATTTATTTTTTAATATAGAAAGTATTTATGTCAGTATAGATATGTGAACTTTGAGCTTTATAGTCAACCAGAATGCAATGAGACATGTCTAGGATTGCTAAAATATTGCTGTGTACCTCAGGAAGCATTTCCAGAATGGATCAGCGTGTGGGAAAAATCAGAGGGTTTGAGGGTGGTGGTGGAATGCATGGCTGGGAGAGTGAAATGTTAGTGACACTTTCCAAGGAGCAGGCACCCTGGCTGAAAAAGACGTCTGAGGAAAGCAGTGTTTGCAGCCTGTGTGGTGTTGTTTTTCTGAGTCAGCTCTCACATTGTGCTGCCACTACACTCCAACGTCTTCATCCCTTTGGTGAACCATCAACACCAGAATCTCTCCAGGGAACTTCAGGCATGGATGGAGACAGATGAGCTTCCTGAACTGGGAAGCTACTTGATTCTCTGCTATAGTGTTCAGACAGCACTTGTTGGATCACTTAGGTCCTGAGGAGTAAGCCTGACCTCTCAATCAATCTATGTATCAATCAATCAATCTATGTGTCATGTATCTTATCTATCTATCTATCTATCTATCTATATTCTATCAATCATTTATCATCTGTTATCTATCATCTATTATCTGCCTATTTATGTATATACATAGATACAAATTCTTTTGGTACATTTTTTATACTGTGGTTTTTTTTACAGTAATTTTATAGTGAATGATTAAATTATTTCATAACACTGATAAATCTTTCTTTGTGTATACTTTGCAATACTCAGAAGCAAGAGATTATAATAGAAATGATATCTAACAAGAAGATCTTTGATATTCTCATCAATTTGAACACACATGAAGGTAGCATTGCAACATGGAAATATATACATTCAATCATTTGTAGTGGTCATTTCATAGGATATACAAAATGTTATATTGCACACCTTGACTATACACAATGAATTTATTAAATAAAGTAAAAAAAAAACTTCCTTGTGGAAAAAATAAGTAAAACAACCTAAATTCATCAGAAAGCATGAATTCTCAAACTACTTCTTAAGTCTTTAGTCTTAATATTCAAAGTCAGTAGAAGAGCATAAGTCCACCTATCTCTACTTGCCTTGGATGGCTTGACTTATGCCTGCCTCCTGACACCCTGGTCCGTGTAGTACTCGTGTCATGTTTCTATCTTTTCATTAAATGAGAAGAAAATAAGCTAGTTGTAATGTGGTTTGTACAGACATTTTCCTCATATTCCTCTTCAAAACGCTTGTTACACAGCTCTAGAGAATGTAGTCAGACAAATACCATGAGCCTTAAGCTCCTTCTGAGTCAGCCTTACGTGCAAAGGTTATGACTTCCCCAGAACAGCTCACAACTACAAATGCACAAGGTGGGGACCTTTCAGTCCTATCCAAGTGGTTCTTATTATCAACATTTGCTCTAAAGCTTATTATACATGTATCTGCAGTGGACTGACCCTGTATGGCAGCTGTTCAACTTCTCCCTCTATCCAATAACTCTCTGTTCTTGTCAAGGTACTGATTTCTAATAAGCATGTTATATTAAATAAACAAACAAAAAACAGAATCACCTTCTTTGGAACATAACTTGCAAAAGATGAGACTGGCAGGCCTCCATTTTGTACTGAGGTATTCTCTGTGAAATTTGCCAAAACGCATGTGCACGCCACTAAGAAGGACCAAGGTCAGGAATAAACCATTTCCCATGTTCTTGATGTTTCATAAACATCTAGATTGCACATTCAGATAGAAGCTCACCATTAAAATGAAGTCTTCTCAGACACAGATTCCTAGAAACAGGTTCCGCTATCTGTGATAGCCTAAATGTTGGCTCAATGCAGTTTTGTGCACTTTCATAGCATGATCCAAATCATCCTTTATACTAGAGTCTCTGCGCTTCCCTTTGAGTCCATTATTACTCATTAAACTAAGAATCCCAAGGAGAGCTGGATTTCCCCACTCTATCATGTTTGGTATTCAGTGAGTTAAAAGTAAAGTATAAAAGACAGATATTATAGAAAGACATCCAGATTATTAGTAAATGCTAACTCTACCAGTCTGTAAGCTAATAATTGCAAACTTTGCTGAACATGTAGGTAATTTAAAAATAAAAAAGATTAGGAAGGTTTTATAATACCCGTAGAGGAAACCCTTCTAATCCATGGTACTACAAGACAAGATAAATACTTTCGATTAAATTTTCCCTTTTCTCCCACATGAATAAAGGCCAAGAAAAATTCTAGTGGAAGGCAATTTAAAATTGGGAGTAAGAAGCTGGGCAGTGGTGGTGGTGGTGCACGCCTTTAATCCCAGCACTCAGGAGGCAGAGCCAGGTGGATCTCTGTGAGTTCGAGGCCAGCCTGGGCTACTGCCTGAGTTCTAGGAAAGGCGCAAAGCTGCACAGAGAAACCTTGTCTCAAAAACAACCAAAAAAATTTGAGAGTAAGAGCAATGTCTATGGAAACTGGAGTTTTACTTCTTGTTATACACTTGTTCCCTCATTCAACAAAATATTTTTTGAGTGGTTATTATTTGCCACATGCTATGAATAAAACAAATTCTCATCAAGGAAACTTTGATTATTAAAAAAAACCCAAATGCTCAAAACAAAAACAATTCTAAAGTCATTATAGATGCTTGTTAGAGAGGTTTTAAATGAAATTACAAAATTACTTAAAGAGGGAGGGAGGAGCATTACTCCTAGTAACTCAAAAATTAATGGTCTTCAAGTTTTGATGTTGGTTTTCTTAGGAAAAAATATTCACATTAATCTTAGCAAAACAAATTACTTCTAACAATGGAAATTAAATGGCAGACTTAGAGACAGCCATATAAACTAAAAAGAGATAGAGGATAAATTCGTTCTTCTGAAAAGTTTGTTTAAATTAAATAACTTCATGCATTACCATAGTAACTAGTGCTGAATAACAATAGCTTCTATTTAAAGTTTTGCTTTCAAAACAACATTAAAGGTATCCAAAGTAGACTACTTTGGATAGATCAAGAAATCTAGGTCTAGAGAAAGATGATTTTCTTTTAAAATAGCGAAACCTTTTCTAACAGAACTCAAAAGGAAATAGACAACAATTTTAGAAGAAAAATGTTAGCTGCCTGTTTGGGTTTTATAAAACATCCTTTCCACAAATATTAAGATAATTATGAGATCAATACAAAACAAAACCTTACTCTGTCTTATATACAGATACACAAAACAACCTCATATACATATTTTTAGAAGACAACATAAACACAATAATACATATATAACTAGAGCTAATAATTAAGTTGCACCAGCTGGACCTGGGAAGAGGTGTAACACTCACCATGTCCTGGCCATAGCTCCTGTACTATAGTCCTTTTAGATACTCTCGACAATATGAAAATGCATCTACCTTTATTGCTACTTCATGGAGAATTAAGGTATTTATTCTAGACTTTACTTCTCTGAAAAGATTTAAAGTTTACCATCAACAATGAGCTGAGAAATGATTAGAAACAATTTCTTCAGTTATTTGTGTTGTAGGGCAGGAAACTAAACATCCAACAGGACCTGACAACCTACAGGTCAGCTGGCCAGCAAGAGATACAGACAAAAACCAAACAGAAGCAGAGCAAAATAAAATACCCATCCTGTATTTTTTGGCTTGCTGGTTTCCACAGTGTTCTTTTGAGACAAAACACTCTGCTCACTTGTCCTTCCTCCCTCCCTCCCTTTTCCTTCTCGTCTAAGGTTCAAACAGTGAGAGCAAACCACACACACCATCGCCATGGCTCGACACCTGCTACATTTAAGCACTCCATGTCTGAATGGAGACAATGCAGTATTAGAAGGAAAACTACTTTCAATGGGTCTTTTTACTTTTAAGGGAAGCAGTGATAAAATTCTATTCCCCTGAGACCCATTATTCTGCTTCCTATTTGTTAAACATACAATTTTAAAAAGTGAAGTAAGCTTTTGGAAATACAAACAGGCTGCTTGGCCTCTAAGCACATCAATGATTCACTGTCTATAACTGGATTTCTCCTAAAATATAAATTCTCTTTTATTGCTGTGGAGGCTATGCTATAACAACAAAAACATTGACAAGCAAAAGAAAGAAAACACGGGTTCAAGAAAAGCGAAAGCAAGTATGAGAGGCACTCTTGGATAAATACATTATTGCTACTAAGTTTTCTTCAACACAATCCGCCTTTTATGGAAAATGCTATACTTAACAATTGTCACAGCAAATGCATTTTTAAACAGTGTTTGCACCGAACAAAAGAAACACCTCAAAGTGATCAAGACTCAGCTTGATACTAATTCAGTTTTTGCTTTCAGCACAAACTCTAATACCACCTACGCTCATATTCAAAAAGGAAAAGGCAATTTTGTTCAGGACTCAAAGAAAATGCAAGGTTTTTTTTGTTTTGTTTTGTTTTTTGTATGTGTGTTTTTAAAGTGTGCTCACCTAAAACCTGGACTATGAAAATTAATGGCCTTTTGCAATCTATCAAAAAGCAACCTGGCAGTGAGTCCTCTGTGTTCTTAAACAGAGGACATACTGGCCAAAGACGAGGCCTATAGAACATGTGGGCCAGGGAAGAGCAGCAAGTAAATAATGCCGTTTCACCAGACTTGACAGTGTTCCTTAAAGCCCTGATGTCCTCCATCATCTGCTTTCCTCCTGCCAGGACCTCTTTTCTTCTTTTACCACCATCTTTAATCAAATCCTGCCCAAGATTTAAGGGCCAACTTGGAGGCTCACTCTTTGAAAAGGCCTTGACTGACCATGCAGAACAGTAAAAATATTTTCACTGACATTGCGGAGCTCACAGTTGATGGTAAGAGATTATACACAATGAGCATAGGCAGTCGGGTAGAGATTCTTCATCTGCCCTAGGACAGAAAATGAAGCCTGGTTTCTTTGGCTTAGCTTTAAAATGTTTTGCAAAAGGCCAAAAGATCTCCTGCATTGTGTCTGTAGCTCCCTTCTCCCAAGACCTTTGAATATGAACCAACTACTCCCCCAGTAACACAAGATCATTGTATAATAAGCATACATTTATTATTTCTCCTTGCTTCTTTTTTAAGTTTCACTCTGGTCATAAAAATTATGTATCTGCTTTGGCAAGGGGTCTACATTTTCTGTTAAAGATCTTAGCATATTATTTGGTTTTTAGCAATTCCTAATCAGGTAATTCAAACATTACTGCTGATATGAATGTAGCCTGGAAATCAGCTTTGTCCTTTATATCTATCTATCTATCTATCTATCTATCTATCTATCTATCTATCTATTTATTTATTTATTTATTTTTGAGACAGGGTTTCTCTTCATAATTTTGGTGCCTATCCTAGATCTTGCTCTGTAGATCAGGCTGGCCTTGAACTCACAGTGATCCGCCTGGCTCTGCCTCCCGAGTGCTGGGATTAAAGGTGTGTACCACCACTGCAACTGCTAAGATCAAAGGTGTGTGCCACCCATTTTATAGTTGTCTGTTGTTTGCTTTATGTAAGTCTGTGTAAAAATCATACTTTTATGCACTGGGTGGAATCAATGCAATCCATAGCTCTTTAGTAAGTCAGGTGTGAGAATGGGATAAGGAAGGCTAGCTATAAGCCTTGGTTCACTTTTAGAGGTCCAGTGAGTTTGTGCCTGGACACTGTGAAGTTAAGCAGTGTTTCTTTTCTGTCCTCTTAGCTTGAGAAGGATGGGCAGCTGGAAGGGGCTGGAGTGCTGAATTTCCTGTTTCTCCAGGAAGTCATGTTCAGTAGGTTCCCATCAGGCCAGTCACTGGTAAATAGTTTCTCCTGAAGGCGGCAGGTTACTGAGGAGAACAATGCTCAGTCCCTTTAAAGTAATTCATTTTTCCTAGCCCTTGCCAAAAGTCCAAGACTTTTCTCTTAATTTTTTTTGTTATGAAGACCTTATAAGTCTCACAGACAATAAATTCACAAAAGCATGGGACAACTGGAGAGTGGTTATGGCTCAGCTTTGTCCACATGGAGTCTCTAGCTGTTTGCCAATAACAGCCCATATTTTTCTATACAGTCACTGGGACCTGAAGTTTGCTGATGAGTACCTGTGTCAGATACTCCTTGTATCCTATTATTCAGATCTACATGAGAGAGAAGACCCAGACTAGTACATATGTCTTTTAAACTAATACAGAAGAATTGCTGGTTTTAATTTTTTTAGTTTGTTCAGCCTTTTATATGCTGGTGACATACAGCAAAGGTTTCTATGTTTATCCAAAGGTCTATGAAGACCAAATGTATTATGTTTTAAATCCACATAAGATTGTTCCTGCCTTTAATTTTTTTTTAAATTATTATTTTTTAAGTGTATGTGTGCTTTGCCTGCATGTATATCTGCACACTACCTGAGTGCCTGTTGCCTGTGCAAGTCTGGAAAGGGTGTTTGATCTATTAGAACAGGAGTTGTGAGCTGCCATGTGGGTGCTGGGACTCAAACCCAGATCCTCTGAAAAACACAAGTGCTCTTAACTGCTGAGCCACCCTGCCCAGCCCTCCTTAAGTTTAAATGAAATCAAGAGCATGACTGTTTATATTTGCAACCTTAAGTCACTGACCTGCATTACTATAGTCAATCTTGCTTTAATATTGTTTTTTTTAAATATTTTAAATTTCTGTAAGTTAGTTTTTTGAGGTTATAATCACATAATTTTCTGCTTCCTTTTCCTCCCTTCAAACTTACCACATGCTCCTCCTTGCTCTTTTTCAATTCATGGCCTCTTTTCTATTAATTGTTGGTCCATATGTATGTATGTATATCTTATATATTAAATATATTACATATGAATATATTAATAACTTTATAACTTTGATTTAAAAATTGCAATTTCTTTGGAGGATGAGAGTTCTGTTATTATTCTTTTATTATAAGAAAATGAGTACTCAAATTACATACCATGATTTTAATAAGAGTATAAATCATTTGCCTTTTTTCCTCCCTTCATGTTGTTTTGAACACTAACTCTAGAATGACTTGGTAAAGCAATATGCACCTCATTAGACATTCAGTATTTATGGACACAGTTTTGACACTGATTAAGAAATGTTTTTATTAAGATAAGTCTTAATTATTCTTCCTTTTATTCTCTTATATAAAATCAAGTAGAAAATACTAAAAGATACACTATATAAAATTCTCACTTTGTGAGCATTAACTTCCTTCCATGTCCTGGGCTGTCTTTATACGTTATGCTGTTATAAATTAGATGTTGTATATACAAAAAGAGAAAAGACAGCACAATTTAACATTCATAAACTGAGAAAACAAGAGGACAGTAATTTATCCTCCTTCCTGGAAATAGACATTAGTGTGTGTGTGTGTGGGGGGGGGTTTCTGAGAGTAGAAAATATGAAATTTAGATCCTATTTACTGAATGATTTATCATATTATATTAACATATAAGATGTGTGATGTTTCATTAAATGAACTAATCAATCATCTCGGTAATTTTATACAGACTCCTGAGACTGGAAACAGTGTTTCACAATACAAACCATGCAATTCTTAGTGCATCTCTTCCTAACCGAGACAGCATCCTTCAACACACACATGTAATTGCACTGTGTTCCCTTCTCATCTCCCATTGCTAATCATAGGCCAGACTAATACACATTCAAACACTTGCAAGGTTTGAGGGAAATTTGGAAACAGGAAGAATTCTGAAATAGGGTCTATTAATACAAGCTTCTTTTCATGCACTGGTTCTCTTTGCTCATTCCTTTAAGTTACATAGTAGTTTGCAGCAATCTCGACAACCTCACCTAACTTCCCTTCCAAAAACATAATTTTTACAAACTAGCCAGCAATTTAGTCTCTTTGTTTTAGATCACTTCCTTCTTAGAACATGAGATTAAATTCTTTACTTCCTTGATATTAGTATAAAATACTTAATTTGTTGTTTTCAATTCTAACCTGGCCTACCCTGTTTCCATCTTGCAGAAAAATGGTAGGATGGTTCACAAAAAGTACAAGTTTGTTTTCATTTCCAACCTGAAATTCTGCACTACTTCACCAGCATCTCTATGACAGGACTAGCCACAGCAGTCCCCACAATCTCCTCAGGTCCTTGCTCCTGTAAAGCAATCTCTCCTGCCTCCCAGTAATAGGGCGTTTCTCTGGCTTTCTATGAGCTATTCAAGCTATCTCTCCCTGGAACTCTATACTACTGTGAGAGAGCTGTGCTTATATCTAACACCAAGTTTGGCCCAGAAAACCTCTGAAATCTGTTGCAAAGCTTCCTCATCATCTGTTACAGAAGGCACACATTACCTTTGTTTCTTTACTTGACCCCATGTCTGCTTGCTTGAGGTTTCCATGTGCCTTTTATTCTTTTCCTTTCTTAGTTGCCTTAAGAAATATTTACATTTATTGGGAGCATTAATGTAAATTTATTTTGGGACTTAGCAGTCCCTTATGTACAGTGACAGTCAAAAAGTGAATAAAGAAATCCCTAATGGGATACTGCAGAGTCTGAATGGTAGACTAATTCACCCACTGTGACTCCACCTGAGTTCTGCAGTTGCCAATGAAAACAAGTGCTCAGAATGTATGGTGTTTGCCTACATAAAAACACTACCCATACTAAGGTGCCTAGAAACTTCGAAGAGAATTTGAATCATGAGCTGTGATCCAAAGACACTAAAGGCATGTTTGTTTGGGTAGGGAGAGTCTCTCTCTCTCTCTCTCTCTCTCTCTCTCTCTCTCTATCTATCTATCTATCTATCTATAACAGTATAAATCTTGCCCTCTATACTTCATTCTGGTTATATATACATACATACACATATATATATATATACATACATACATACATACATACATACATACATGCATATGTGTGTGTGTGTGTGTGTGCGTGTGCGTGTGCGTGTGTGTCTGTATTTCTCATCACAGGAAAGAATAAGAGAAATGAAAAGAAGAAAAGCAGTATTGTTAGTGGGTATAAAAGTTCATCAGCCCAAAAAGAGGGTAAAGAGGCCAGAACTTGCAGGTCTGTAGTGGTTGGAATGAAAATGACTCTCATAGGCTCATATATTTGCATGCTTAGTCCTCAGTTAATGAATTATTTAGAAAATTAGGAGGTACAGCCTTGTTGGAGGAGTTGTGGTCTTGTTGCAGGAGGTGTGTCAGTGTGAGTGGCCTTTGAGTTTTGAAAACTCATGCCAGGCCCAGTCTGTGTTACTCTCTGGCTGATGCTTACCAATCAGAATGTAAAGCTCTCAGCTACTGCTGCAATGTCATGCCTGTCTGCTTCTCACCATGATGGTCATGACTAATTCTCTGAAACTGTAAATCAAGCCCTGAGTTAAATGCTTTCTTTTATAGGTTGCCTTGATCATGGTGTCCTCTCACAGCAATTGAACACTAAGATAAGGTCAGTCTGGGACATGGTAGCAATAATCTTGCCCTCACCCTGTAAGCAACAAGAAGTTACTACAGAGTTTCAAGTAAGAAAAGAGTCTTAACTTGATTGATGTTTTGTGGTTTCCAGACTATAAATAAAGAATGAATTCAAAGCAACAGATATAATACATTTTTTTCAGACATGGATTGATATCAATTAAAATTCAATTTACCACCTGCTCAACTTCTAATTTGCAACAGTAAACCATAACTGAAAAAGAAATAACAATTATTCGAATTATCTTATTTTGATTTAGCAACACACATCTCAGAAGACTACAGAGCACAATTTGGAAGAGCCACCAGGATACACTTATCAATTTCATATTCCAAATGATCCACTGTATCTACCTTTCCCACCCTCATTCTCAGTGTTAATCCTACAATTTATTTCTATTAGAAGCAGAAAGAACCAAAACGAAAATTCTACTTATTTCATCCGAATCTACTAACTGACTTCTAGTTGTACTCTCGAACCATCTGCTCTGCCTTCCTCCCTTTATAAAGAGAGAAGTATTCATGTTGCTTTAATGAATTACAAGTCTGCAATGAACATATTGGATCAAGTCTCTTTGGAAGCACTTGTGGACTTTGTTTGTATAACTGTAAATTTCTTTCTCTCTAGCAGTATAATTCTTGCCCTCTATACTTCATTCTGGCTATCCACATCACTCACAGAAATATATAAATATGTTACAATTATTTCAGCAGTTATACAACATATTATTATGTTGTTAGATGCCTTATCCTTATAGCATCCCATCAGCTGCTAATACTTCTTAACTTCACTTAAAATAATAATTCTTATTATTCCTTGTTCTCCCTTTCTGTTCTTGATCCAGCTGGGATTTCCTGCTCCCCTAAGCTTTCTTTCACTTGAACCTTGCCCTTCATTACTCCCACTGTCGTCCAGGTTGTTCATGTAGATCTCATCCATTTCTCTGTCATTGGGTGATCCCTGTGTCTTTCCTAGGGTCTCATTTTCTTGGTAGACTCCCTGGAGTTGTGTAGCAGTCTAGTCATCTTTGTTTTACATCTAGTATCCTCCTATGAGTGAGTACATACCATGTTAGTCTTTCTGAGTCTGGATTACCACACTCAGGATGATTTTTTCTAGATCCATCCATTTGCCTGCAAACATCATGATGTCATTGTTTTTCTCTGCTGAGTAGTACTCCATTGTGTATATGTACCATATTTTCTTTATCCATTCTTCAGTTGAAGGGCATCTAGGTTGTTTCCAGTTTCTGGCTATTACAAACAATGCTGATATGAACATAGCTGAGCAAATGCCCTTGTGGTATGATTGAGCATTCTGGATGACATGAGAACAGGAATAGGCAGAGTGCTGGAGAGGTCTGCAGAAATCCGCAATGATATATCCTCTGTAGACTGCTGGCAATGGTCGAGAGAAAGCCTGATCTGACCTAGTCTGTGATCAGATGGCCAAACACCCTAACAGTCATGCTGGAACTCTCATCCAATAACTGATGGAAGTGGATGCAGAGATCCTCAGCCAGGCCCCAGGTGGAGTTCCAGGAGTTCAATTTCGAGAAAGAGGAGGGACTGTAAGAGTATGAATTGTTGAAACCAAGATTGGAAAAAGCACAGGGACAAATAGCCAAACTAATGGAAGCACATGAATTGTGAACCAAAGGCTGTGGAGCTCCCAGCTAGATCAGGCCCTCTGGATAAGTAAGACAAATGAATAGCTTGAACTGTTTGGGAGGCACCCAAGCAGTGGGACCAGGACCTGTCCTTAGTGCATGAGCTGGCTGTTTGGAATCTTGGGCTTACACAGGAACACTTTGCTCAGTCTGGAAGGAGGGGCCTGGACCTGCCTGTACTGAATCCACCAGGTTTAAATGAATCCCCAGGGGAGTCTTGGCCCTGGAGGAGATGGGAATGGAGGGAAGGGGCTGAGGGAAAGGAGGGGATGAGGGTGGGAGAGGGGAGGACAGGGGAACCCATGGCTGATGTGTAAAATTAAAACACAAATATAATAAATTAAAAAACAAAACTAAACAAAAAATAATTCTTAACATGCACTGTAGTGTTCTGACAAATGTTCAAGACATATGCCTAAAAATAAACAATGTACATGCTCTTAGATATGTATATAGTATATCTCATATAGAGTAATTCATTAACAAAATAAACTTATATCTCACAGGAATTTGAACATCAAGGTGCCAGTTTTGGTGCTTGGTCGGTTCCAAAGATTGTACCTTGCTATTGTGTCATGACATGAATCAAGATCAGAAAGGGGTAAACTTTAACTCCCCCCAGCTATCACAACAAGAGCACCTCTTTTCAAGGCCCACAATGATCACACTGGCAATTAAGTTTCAGCTTGTGAATACTCAGGAAAGCTTCATCTCACTGTGATGGCACTTGTTCATTTCTCTGGAATAAACACCCCCACTGTGAATGAGGGGAAGCCACATTACTTGATTTCATTGACTACACAAATGAGAAGAGGGGTCCCCTAGCTTCAGGTGATCTAAGGTAACGCCAGCATACCACAAGATGTCCACTTGCTTTTGAAATTATGGCCTAATGAAGCTACTTTAATGTGGTTTTTAATCCAAGCACTCTGTCAACCATGCCTTCTGAAGTTACAAGTTCAGTCTTCATTTTAACTGATTTCTTAGAAGCATTTGTTACAACTTATCAACCCTGTTTTGAAGCATGCAGCTGTGGTCTGCAAATCAAATGCTCTTAATTCTTTTCTAATCTACTGGATAGTCACCAATGATGAACATACCATGTTGGAATGTCTCAGAGTTTAGTTCTCCAGCACAGTTCTTCTTGAACTATATAAACTCTTTAAGATGTAAGACAGTGCCACTTCTTAGGAGCAGTTATGAGTAATTATTAAAACAATCTCTTTTCTCAAAATGGTTATCAGAATTTACTAAAATTGAAAGGAAGGGATCAGGAACATTGCTTATTCATCAATGCTGTGGAAAATATTACATCATGCAATAACTGATTAACTTACAGAATACTTAGAATTTGCTGAACATTCATAATAAGTTGAAAATTCACTTATAATTATAAAAACTGAAAAGTTTTGAAATACTTCAATTTGCACATTAAATTTCTAGGATTATAGCTACTTTGTAAACTGAAGGCATACTGTCCAAAGTCATGTCCAGAACTAACTCAGAAGATGTGCCTCATTATGAAAAAACACATCATAAGTCTCTTGAATTGCATTTGTTCCCCTTAACATCAAAACTTGAATGTTTATGCTCAGTCTTCTCCAAAGACAAGCTCCTGACAGGTTATCCAATCTCAAGGGGCCTACCCTAAATGTATATAAGTTACTAATACCAAATAAACTCAGCATGATATATGTTCACAAGTACATATGTATATACATGAATGCATAGACATACACATAGATAGATACATATGTGTACTTGTGCACATATCTCTATATATGAATACACACACACACACACATATGTGTGTATATGTGTATGTAATCAAAATACTGAAAGAAGAAATGGTCATAAATGTGATAATCAGGAAAGACCAAGGAGAAGTTGGAGGGAGAGACTGTGGGGTAGAAATGATGTAAATACAGTATTTATACATGAAATTCTAAAAATAAATAAAAATAAACAAAGTAAGTATTACAAAAGAAAGAAAGAAAATTAAAGTATGATGGCAAGATGGCTTAATGTACACAGTAGTTTGCCCTCAAGTCTGGTAACCTGAGCAACCTGCATGGTAGGAGGGAAGAACTGACACTTGCAAGCTGGCCTCTGACCTTCACACATACTCCATGGCATATGGACCAACACAATAGACATATGAAATAAATCATAAAATAAAATAATAGATAAATGTAAAATTAAAACAACAGAGTTATACTAACTCACTTCACCTATATTAAGGAAATTGAACAAGCCAGATGGTGCCATATGCGACTACAACATGGCTAACTGAATAATTAAATCATACTGTTAAATGCTCCTGCTCAAAAACAAGATTTCTACCAAGATATTCCTATTTACCAGTAATGTACCTAATAACCCAATAACTCTGTCAGAGATGTACAACTACCACAACTTCAATTCTGTATCAAGTTCTGTTGTTTAATATACACATATTGTAAGGCTACAGCTGCCATATGCAGTGATTTTTTTTTTTTTCTTATGTATCCTGGCAAGCTCAATTGACAACCATTGCAGTGGCTGATGCGCAAAAGATGTAACTGAGGTTAATGGAATTCATCAACCATATGGCAGGAGAACCATAAGAAGGAACCATCAAAGAACCACAGACATTATGTTACAGGTCTATTCCAATAAGAGTTTTATCATTTTCCTTTAAAGCCTGGGGTTCTCAGCCATTTTCCCTTCCTCCTAAACTCAGTCCTTTAAAAAAAGTACCTCCTGATAACCTCTAGGTAGAATCTATTAGGAACATGTGAATAATCATTCAGACAGACTTGAAAACTGTATCTTTGACCTGGCTGTGAGACTCAAAGCTCATCCTCCTATATCCTAGAGCACATGTTTGATACATATTTGATTATTACCCATAATAACCAATTGTTTAAAAACTATCTTCTATTGATGACTAATCACTGGAATTCAATGGTCATAGCAACACCAATCATAGAAAATATTCTCCCAGTCATTCCTTTCTAAAAGTAGCAGATAACTATTTTTATCATAAACTTAGATTCATGTTTACATTGTATGCACATAAATTAATAAACACCTGACACTTCATACACCCAGATATGACTTTTGCTGTCCAAACAATTCAGTCTGCAATTTATTTTACCTCTCTCCTTTGAATAGCCTTTACATGGGGATTTAATGGTAGCACTTGGGTTTATTTGTAATTTTGCAGTAACTAAAAAGCCCTAGCATTCCCTGAGGATCTATTAGCAGTTAATGAGTGCCAGGAAAGGTAATATAATTTTCTTCAGAGGTGAGCCCACTGATGACTTGCTCATGCTCTAAAAAGCCCCCCCATCATGCTCCTACAAACAACTGGAATTAAATTCATTGAGTCACACACAAAAAGATTTTAATGTAGGAAGATGGGTTGTCAGAAAGAAATGTTTCAGTGAGAGACATGGGGATGAAAGGGCAATAAGGAAGAAAACAACTACAATTCATTGTATACAATGTATGAAACTTAAAAAGAAATACAAGCAAATAAAAAAACTGTTTATGATACCACAATTCTGTAAATTTATTAAAACTACTTGAATCAAAAGCAAACTGAGCATTCAAAGTCATTTCTGCTATGTGGTGAATTGTATATTTTTCCTAAATATATTGTCAACAAAGATTAATATAATTTAGTGTGGTTATAGCTAACTTAAAAGGTGAACTACAAATTTAAGAAAGTACTTAACACACACAACACATGTCCGACCTTAGACTTTTCATGAAAAATCAGCAGGATGAAAGCATACCTGCTTTACAGTGACATAGACACAGAGAGATACAACATCAACTCTGCCGTGGATGTTTGTAATTAAAATTGTATTTAACAGTTCTTATAGTGTGGTTAATGTGGCTTTATGTTATCAAAGCTAATCCACAGGGTTCCATTGCCCTTAATTGTCACTTTAGACTCTATAAGTTAACCAACCCATATCTAATGATTATTGCAAACTATAATGGACAATATGAATATTTTGTAATCAAGAATCAATAAAAAGTCATTCTGTGAAACATATAACAGGCACTCTATTTAACGTCTATCTATGACTACCTACCCATTGGTTATTGAATTTGTTCATAGCAAAAATTTAGACTAATTATGTGTGAACACTGTATATATAACACTTTCATTGTGGAAACTCAAAAATCATTTTAAAAATCTACTATTTAAACCACTAAAACAAAAGAGTAAAATGCTGATACTGAAATTATTCCACAATAATCATATCTAGCACAGATATGATAATTTTAGTCAGAATTATAATCAAGATAGTAGTCTAGGATCATACATTTGAAACAGAAATATGATAAATTATAGAAGAGAAACAAAAATACTAATATAATTCCTTTGACTATCTTCAACATCATCATTGCAAGGGGAAAAAAATATCTTGCACACTAGAGGTTTTATGACTCCTCTAAATTTAATGGGTTATTCATGCAACCAGGAGATGCCATCCCTAATGAAAATGCAGACAAGTATGAAACTGGTGTCTCTTCCTCTCCTGCTATGTAGCCGTTTCACTTACATCATATACATTGTGTGTGTGTGTGTGTGTGTGTGTGTGTGTGTGTGTGTGTGTGTGTGTGGTTTCTCTTGGAAAGATCAGTATGAAACAGACCTAAATCTTTTCTTCATTTCCTGTTTACTGCCCATGGTAGAGCATATTTCATCAAAGCAAAGTCATTGCTACAAATCCACAGCAGGGAGCTGGAGAGATGGCTCTGCAAGTAGAAGTGATTGCAGCTCACACCTAGTGACTCCAATCCTAACCTATTTCAGAAGGAAAGAACCTTCTCCCACTAGTTACCCTCTGATTTCCACAGGCACACCATGGCTTATACCCAGCTGCAACGCACACATGAGCGCATGCGCGCGCACGCACACACACACCCACACCCACACACCCACACACACACCCACACCCACACACCATATACACATACACACTAATGAGCAAGCCATATCACTTCTGATGTTCAAATTCTTATCTTTCGCTCTTTGTCACTTCTATACATAGAGCTCTGTTCATAATTTTAATTTTGGAGGAAAACTCAGGGATTTCTGATCTCAGGAGAATTTTCTCATTTTTCCTTCAATAATTGTAATTCTGTTGTTTCCTGGCAGCTAAGTCTCCTTTTGAAATATTGTTTCAACAGTGAGTGACAGAATTATTTAGGGCTTCTCTACATGAATGCTTTGCTCCATCATGTGAGAAATGTCTTCCTTTAGGCTGGACTTAACTCTCTGAGTAGAATGATCTTGCATCACTCTCAGTGTTACAGCACATTTAAGAAGGAGGGCAAAATTGGCACTATTGTATGCTCCCAACGGAGGTAATTAAAATAAATGCTGAAACAATTATTTATTCTAATGAGCTACCAGTGATCAAAAATAACTGAGAAAAAAAACCAAAAAACAAATTCAGACACAACAGCTATCAACAAACTGTCATGAAGCTCTTCCTTACCCTATGAATTAAATTAGATTTTTGTTATTTTCCTATTTGACAGTCCTTTAAAACAACCAAAAGCCACTATTTCCTAAGCAGGCATTTGTCAGGCACTGTGTTGGATCAATGTAATATAATATTAAATAACATCACATTTATCTGTTTTGAACTCAATACAGTACATCTCACAAGTAATAAATGTACTTATTAAATATATGTCTAAGTTATAACCAAAAGACCTGATACTAGAAGTAGCTTCTTTTCTAAAAATGTTATGGAGTTAGAGACATTCAGAAATGTTATTCGAAATTGAGAGTTGTTTTTTCTCAACCCAAAGTGTTTATTTAAAATTTTACATTTCTGTTGTGTGTGTACATTAGTTAGGACATATGTGTGAAGTTCAGAGGGCAACTTGAAAAAGCAGATTCTTTCCTTCTACTAAGTGATTTCTGAGTCTCAAACTTGGGTTCTCAAGCTTGACAGCAAGCACCTGTAACTTCTCAACCCATTTTCTCCTTAAATGTTGATAATTTTGAGGGTCAAACCCACCATGAATTTTTAAAGTCATGATTTGAAGAAATATATTTTAGCATTTGTACTATGGCCAGTAGCAAACCCCATAAATAATGTATTATTTATAATTACTGATATTCCTATTATTCTGATTCCAGAAATAAATCTTACAAGAAAATAATATAGGCATTGAAACTAAATAAGCAAAGAAAGACAATTAAACTGCTCAACATCTCTGCAACTTTCCAAACATTCAAGTATTTATTTTGTTAATACATTTTGCTATGCTCCATTCTTTTCAAGGCATTTAAGGCTTTTAAGTAGTACATACCTGTCCAGTCTCCTACTACTTTAAAGTGGACACCAAATGTTGCTTTGGTTTCAGTAGGACACTGGAAAAAAAATACTGGAATCAATTCAGATAAACTGTTATATTTTAGAAGTATATAATCTGATCCAAACTTTTATTGCAATAACAAGCCCTCCGATCAACAGATAATGGGAAGGAACAGGATAAAATTTATATGATAGAAAGAGCAATGCTATCTGGTCATTAGGGCATCTGAATTTTCTGAAGACCCATAAATAACATACAAAACAGAAAAATACACAAAAAATTTAATAGTATATGGTATGTAACTATTAATCATGTTAAAATATCATTTGAGATAAAATATAGGAGCCACAAGGAAGAATTAATAACTGAAAAATAATCTTTGTGTGTCTTGTTCATAGACACTACATATTTTGCATCGTGACTAATCAAAGAGTGAAAATTTCTAAATAAGGTGTGAATTTTCTATGTCCAATATGGTACTGCTTAAAATACATCTAATATATTTTGTCTTTTAAATTTCAGGAAAAATTTCTGCATGGCAACTGTAGAGCCAAGCGAGTTTCAAAATGGAAGTAAAAAAGATTATTCTGTGGTCCTATATTAAGATAACATGAAAATCACCGAGGCAGTTAAAAAGAGAATTCATGTCAGCTGGTGATGAGAAAATATTTCCCTCATTTTCCAGATCATGAATTATTTATTAAACAATCCCCAAACTTAATATTTTTCATTATTGGGTATTTTTCTCCAATCCATTTGGTAGTGTTAAGCAGCCTTAAGTTACCATAGGATGTAGGCTGCAAACTTTGTGAAACTCATAAAGAAGTATTATCCTAATGACTCTCCTATTGTTTTAGGACTGTTGACTAATGTCCTGTTGCAGAGACTCACACATGAAGGATATATACCTGTTTAATCCCATGAAACTGAAATATAACCTAATGATGATAGATGAAGGTATAACCTAATGATCATCTGCTAGTGACCTCTCAGCTTGAATCAAGTACTGTGCTAACAATTGTGTCTATTTACTCTCATAATAACTTTGAAGAGTGTCTTTCATAAATACAGAAACTAAGCAACTAAACTATAAAAAGAGGAGAGATGGGGAGGGAGGAAGGGAAGGATGGAAAATACTGTGGTATAGATGTAATGTATGAGAGAAGAATAAAAACAAAAATACAAGCCAGAATTTAGACTGGGCCTCTTAGACAGGTTTTAAAAATGCCAAAGCAGTATCTTCATTAAAGCAAAGATATGAAAAAGAGGAGATCATATAAAAATCGAAAGAGTAAGTAGTTAAAAGATACACTCTAAAGATTATGAGAATCTGGGTACAATGTGAAGCAAGGGGGAAATGGTAGAGAGTTAAGGCCCAGAGGAAGGGAAAAATAGCAATAGCTGTAGAGAACATAAGACTGGAGACTGGGTTATTCAACACAACTTCAGGACCTTGGAGCTCACTGAGCCAGTAAATTCATGCTGGTCATTTAAGAATCTCTAGGTGTCCCTCTTCTGTGTTAACGTGTCCACTGGTATCATCCTTGTTTAGTCATGTTTAAGCAGCCATGTTGGTAAGAGTTCATGGGTGTAGCTTCTCTGACATTACTTTGTGACACAATCTTACACCAGCTCCCTGCTTCTCTGGCTCTTACAATTTTCCTACCCCCTCTTCAGCAATGATATCTGACCCTTAGACACAGAAGCTGTGTTGTAGACAGAGAACTACAGGCAACTAAGGAATGTTGAGAGTGGGAAAAACCCCAGGAAGAGCATATAATACCAAATAGTCATCCCTGGAAAAATATACACACAAGTCCATTTATAAGGACTGATTAGGTTATCACATTATAAGGACTGAGCAGGTTATATTGATATATTTAGGAAACACACACACACACACACACACACACACCACACATAGCAACAATTAAAGAAAAAGAGGCCATGAATTTGAAAAGAACAAGGCTGGGGGTATGTGGAAAGAATTGATGGGTGAAAGTAAAGGGACGCAAAAATTGATGTAATTATATTATAAAGTTAAAAATTCATTCCCAGCCCCTCCCCCCAATAAAAGGGAGAAAGAATTCTCTGTGGAGAAGTGCAATAAGGAAGATAAGGATATGACACGGAATTTCCAAACTAATACTTTAAAACTGATTTTTCTGGCAGTATCATTGTTGCTACCAAGAACATGCAAAACAACTGATTTTAAACACTGAAAATACTATTTAGGCATTATTATACTAAATCATGTATTTATGAATTTATGCATCACATTTATAACTGTGATTCTGAATGTTATCTACATTCTAGTTATGAACAACTGTGATGGAAATCTAGTTTTCGTAAGTAAATTTAAAAATAAGCCACTGTCTTTATAAATAACCCACCACTTCTACTTCATAACACAGAAGACTGCATAATAAAACATGGAGCTTACATAAAACAAGAGTCCCAATAGTGTTAGAAGATACCAGTGTGACTATGTGTGTGAGTGTGTTTAGGTGTGTGTGTGCGTGTGACTGTGTGTATGTGTGCACGTGCATGAAATGAGAGTGCAATTGCCCATATGTAGCCTAGATAATGGTATCTGGCCTTTTATCTGTAATTCTCCACTTTATTTTTTTAGACAGTGTATTATCACTGAACTGCAGGTCATCAATTGTCTAGGCCAAGTGGCCAGGAAGCACCCAGAATCTTCCTGTCTCTAATTCCTCCCCAAAGCTAGGGTAACAGAATGTCATGGCTTCTTCTACCTCTTACAAGTGCTAAGGACGAAACTTGGATCTACATGTTTGTGCTGCAAGCACTTTACCCACTAAGCCTATATTCCCAATACCTGAAGCTCATATTCTGATCATCTAAGCACATTTGTTATTTTCTTCATTGTAAACTGTGGGGGAACCTGCCCCTACATTTTCCCCAGGGTACTCTTGAGGAGAGAGGGATAAGAGATATTAGATAGAAAGATACAGAAACACAGGATAGCCTCGGGAGGACCTGGATCAATATCCACTGGCCCTTCCTTTTTCTTCTAAAGGACATTTTATAGAAATGCCAAGAGGTGTAGCAAAAGACCTCCACATAGCACAGCCAAGTGCAGAGCCTTCCAATTACCTGGTAACCACACACGTGGTCAAACAATCCTCTAATGCAGCCCTGCTGGGTAAAAGAAGCTCATATCTCACTAGGAAACTTTTGTAGGCCTCCATAGTAAATGAGAGCTTAGGTAATGAAAAGATAATGCTAGCCAAGGAGAGAGTAGAGTGAGAGGCAAGACATAGATTGCTCCTAGATTCCCAAGTTTACATCCATATTGTGATAACCTCACAATGACTAATTGCTGTGGATATCGCTCTGTATGCTCTGAATGTGTTGCTCTGATTAGTTAATAAATAAAATGCTGATTGGCCAGTAGCCAGGCAGGAAGTATAGGCAGGACAAGCAGAGACGAGAATTCTGGAACAGGAAGGCTGAGACAGGAGTCACCAGACAGACACAGAGGACAAGAGATGTAAAAGTACCGGTAAGCCACAAGCCATGTGGCAACTTATAGATTAATAGAAATGAGTTAATTTAAGATATAAGAACTAGACAGCAAGAAGCCTGCCACAGCCATACATTTTATAAGAATATAAGTCTTTATGTGTTTATTTGGGTCTGAGCGGCTGCGGGCCAAGGAAGGACTGGAGAAAACTCCAGCTACAAATTATAAACGAATATACACATTTTCTTAATATTCATATTTGTCTAATCTTCTTTCATTGACTACACAATAGAAGATATTTACAAATGATGCTTAATATTAGGGTTCAGAAGATACTGTAAACCCATTTCTCTCAAATGCTGGCAATTTCAGATATAGATTTGGTTCTGAATTAATAAAATGTGGTAGCAGTTCTATAAAATTTTTATAAATAATGTCTTATAGATCACTCAAATTCCTTAAAGTTCAAATAAAAAAATAGAGGTTAACCCAACTTACACCTGAGCATATTGCCCATATTTGAAAAAATAATGTACAGACTAGCTACATGTGTGGTATGACAAAATTAATGAAGATCATTTAATTATATTCCACTATCTTTTCATAAACAACATGCAGAGTCATTAATATTGCCTGAAGAGGTATGCTCATTCTTAAGTGACTTCTCATGGATTCATAAATTGGTTTTTTAAAAGTCTCAAGGGGAAGAAATAATGAAGAACTGACAAGGATATATTTCCTAGAAAACTAATAAAGCAATATGCTTAATAAAATTTCCATTACAATGTTTCAGAAAATTATTTGTGGTTAGATTCATAATAAAAATAAAAAGCTCACATTAATTATTGGAATATATAAAATTTCCAGGAAGATATATACCAAGTGATTAATAACATAAAATCCTTGGTAGTAAAATTTAAAAGAGACAATGAGAATATTAAGTAACTTCATACATACTTTTAAAAAATGTATTAAACACCTCTACTATAATGAAAATTTCAAAATACTTCAAGAGTTTAAGTAAAAGTTTAAGTGTAAAGATTGCATCACAAAGTCCTCCTAGATACAAAGATGAAAGCTTGGCTCATGTTGATCTTAACATAAATAGTAAATATGTATTACTTAAGATTAAGATAAGAGAATAAAAAAGTGCTAGAATTGCCAATTTGGGCTTCAGTAGTAGGTCTGCACCCTTACTTTGATAAACTGGAGACAACAGATCTTTTCTTTCTATTTGTTTGATAAGGCATTGGACTTTTAACATGAACAATTTGCAGTGGCATAAAAATATATCTATTTTAGAAACATAATATAAAATCATGTCTCTATGCATGTATTTATTAAACATAAAAAGTTTAAGAGATAATACTTTTGTTTTTAAATAAAAAAACTTGAAATGAAAGATGATTAAAATTTATATCTAAATTTTATATCTAAAGTTTTGGTGTAACCAAATCTGGTAAATCAGACAAAATGGTCACAAATCACAAATGATCCCAAAGATGTTCTTTAATCATTTTTGTAATCTGTTTCTGTGACCAGTTTTGATTGTCTAGCTCTGTTCTCCCATTTTGTTTACTGTCCGCTAGATAGTTCATTCTAAATTGAATTTAGCTGAAATTGTTATTACCTTACTTTGTAAATGATATTTTTTTTTCAATTCTCATATATCTGGACATGGAACCAAATTATTTACAGAGTAACACCATAATATCATAGTAATATCACATATTCATTCTGGTTCACAGATTCAATCAAGTTTCAAGTCCTATAAAATAAGTTTCCAAAAGAAAATGTCTGATCACAGCAATCTCATATTGATTTTTTTTCTATATGGAAAAGCACTAGTGTTGATCAAAGTCTTGATTCCCAGCTGGTGATGCTACTTGAGTAACTGGATAAAGAAGGCAATAACTGTATCAACTGCTTAATCCACTGATGAGTGCATGGCTGGATGAGTTATGACTAGACAGGACAAGTTAGAGAAACTAGAGAACTGGAGGCCTAATGCTGAAGGGTATGCTCTGTCCCCAGAGGTTCCTCTCAGACATTCTCTGCTTACTGTCCACTGGAAAGTGAACATTCTGCTCTTCCATGTCATTATATTATACCATGATGCCCCACCACAAACAAGTTAACTGACCATAGGCTGAAAGCTCTGTATTGCTAAGCCCGAATAAACCTTTCCATTTGTTATCTTCTTTGCTATTATGTCAAAGTAAGGAAAAGCTGAATAAATACTATCCAAATTCTATCTAATGGTTAAAGGCCAAATACAGTTGTTCCCATTATTTTGATCTCTATATTGTGTAAATCAGTTTCACTATTTTAATTCAACAAAACCAACTGTGAACATCTAAAAAATTTTCTTGCCCCTATCTACTCACAGTCTGCTCATTTATAATAACTTATTTTCCATTCTGCTATTGACTCCTGGAACCTCTTTGAGACTTATCTAAACACCATCAATTCATTAGAACAGTCTGAATTCCTTTATCAATAAAATTCCTCACTTCTCTGAACCTAAAAGTATTTGTACAGTTTTTGTGCTCCCTTGTGACAGTGTGGGTTATTTTCTATACCATGTTCACATGAATAAATTGAAAAAAATGTCTAGAAATCAAAAACTAGTTCAAAATCATTGTTCTATGTTCTAAAATCTATAGCATATTATACATACAAGATGTAAGGTTGAAATGAATATTAGTTGAATACAGTATCACTTGAGTAAAATATTAGAGAATGAAGCTATAAGGAAGTATGGATTTTAAAAGTATGTCATTTTTGCATCATTTATTCATACTCTAAGCACAAACTGATTGGTATTCCAACATATTTAAGATACTGTGATAGGAGCTCATAAAATTTCACAAATAAGTAATGTTCAAATAGCATGAGAGGAGACAATGAGTCAAGAGCACAGAGCCCCTCACATTAATGCAGCATAGTGATGCTAAATATTTCCCTAAATATAAAATGTTACTATTTACTTGAAAATAAATAGAAAAAAAATAAAGTGTGTTTTGTTTTAATTTGGAAAAGTTATACTTACTATTAAATATAAAATTCCAAGAAAAATATGTAAGTAGAATTTTTGTTAACTTAGGTTGAAAGTATACTTTTGTTTATGTTATGTTGGGCTGGAGAGATGGCTCAGCCATTAAAGGCTAGGCTCATAACTGAAAATATTTATGTCACGTTCCTTACAATAAAAACTGGGGGGTGGAAAGATGGCCCAGTGGATGAAAATCCTTGCTGCTTATTCATATAACGTAGGTTCAGTTCCTAGCACCTACATGATGGCTCACAACCAACTGTAACTGTAGATTCAGGGGATCTAATGCCCCCTTCTGTTCTTTAAGCACACCAGGCACTCAACTAGTACACAAACATACATGGAGGGAAAACAGTCATACATATAAAATAAATAAATCTTAACAAGTATAAGAAGAAAACAAATATTAAAACACCAGCTTAAGGTTACAAACATATAATCCTGAAAATAAAACAAGGGATATACACAGAACATATCTGACACATTTTTGAAAGGTGCAATGTGGTGAGATAGTAGTTTGGGAAATGAATGAGAAAATATATGAAACTAAAATTTCCCTGTATATAAGAAGGCAGCACCATGAGAAGCAAGTCTATCTTTCCAAAACACTGGAGATCTTGGCCCACAACTTCTGCAGCTTTACCAGAGGTCAGGCTGATCCTGGGGACTCCAGGATCAGACACCCCATACAGCCTGGTAACAAGCTAACATTCCCTAAAGCTTGCCCAACAATGCCAGACTGCACCTGGGCTCCATATTCCAGTCCACAACTTCAGGCAGAACACTTCTGCTTTAATGGAGGCCAGGCCTGATCCAGGAACTCAAGTTAAGACACTGCCCACAGCCCACTAACACTCCTTAAAGCCCACCTAACATCCCACAACAGCACCAACTCCCCTGGATTCCATATCCCAGCCCACAACCTCAGCAGAAAACTTTCGCTATACCGGAGGCCATACCATATTAGGAATTCCAGAGACCAAGAACCTTTGAGGCCACATGGGTACTTTGAAACACAAAGGTAACATCAGCACCCCAAACCCCAGAAGTCATGTATAGGAGAGCATGGAGGCTGGCAGGTGGGGGAACAGCAGAGAGAAATCCTACTGGACCTGAAGACTCCCTGGTAAATACAAATGCTGGCCACTTTGGCCAGAAGACCAGACAAGAAAAACCAAGGAACAAAACATCCAACCAGCAAAGACAAACCAAGGAATGCATAGACCTATACTCATCCCAAAACAAGATGCCCAAATACCAACATAAGAACACAATTAACAACATAAAAACCGTAAGGGAAATATAGAACCACCAGAGCCCAGCTATCAAACAAGAACAAGAACCCAACACAGCTGAAGGATAATAGAGTTCCTTAATGAGGAAATGGAAAAAAAAATAAAAAAACAAAAACAATAAAACCAAAAACAAAACAAACAAACAAAAAACCCTCTAAGAAGTTTAGGGAGGAAAAGACCAAGAGAAAAAAAAAAAAGAAAAATTGGAGGAAATCAATATACCCCTTAAATAATGCCATGAAATCCAAGAAAAAGCAAACAAACAAGTAAAGGAAACTGTTCAAGACCTGAAAGTGGACATAGAAGTAATAAAGCAAACACAAACGAAGGGAATTCTGGAAATGGAAAATCTGAGTAAGTGAACAGGAACTACAGATGCAAGCATCACCAAAGATGGAAGAAACTCAGGCATTGAAGATATGATAGAAGAAATACATTCATCAATCAAAGAAAATGTTAAATCTAAAACCTTCCTCATACAAAACACTAGGTAAATCTGGGACAGTATGAAAGAACACACATAAGCATAATAGGAATAGGAGAATGAGAAGAATTCTAGTTCAAAAGTTCAGAAATATTCAACAAAATCACAGAAGAAAGTTTTCCTAACCTAAAGAACAACATGCCTATAAAAGTACAAGAAGCTTACAGAACACCAAATAGTTTGGGCCAGAAGGAAAGTTCCTACACCACACAATAATCAAATCACTAAACATACAGAAGAATGAAAGAATATTAAATGCTTTAAATAAAAAAAGGCCAAGTAAGAAATAAAGGCAGACCTATCAGAATCACACTTGACTTGTCAATGGAGAATTGAAAAGACAGAAGGGCATGGACAGATGACTTGCAGACCCTAAGAGACCATGGATGTCACCCCAGACTACTATACCAAACAAAACATCCAATCACCATAGATGGATGAAACAAGATATCTTATGACAAATTCAAATTTAAACAATATCTATCCATAAAACCAGTCTTACAGAAGGTAAGGTAATAACAACCTTCACAATAGCCACAAGTAATATAAAATATATTGGTGTAACTCTAACCAAGCAAGTTATGACTTGTATGGCAAGAACTTCAAGTCTTTGAAAAAAGAAAGTGAAGAAGATATAAAAAGATGGAAAGATCTCCCATGCTCATGGACTGGTAGGATTAAATAGTAAAAAATGAGCATCTTACCCAAAGCAATCTACAGATTCAAACAATTCCCATCAAAATTCCAACACAGGTTTATTTTTATTTATTTATTTATTTATTTATTTATTTATTTATTTATTTATTGTAGAATTTGAAAGAACAATACGCAACTTCATGTGGAAAAAGAAAAATACAGGATAGCTAAAACAATCCCATAAAATAAAAGAACTGCTAGAGGCATCATCATCTCTGATTTCAAGCTATACTAAAGGGCTATAGTAATAGAAAATGCAGTGTATTGGTTTAAAAATAGACAGGGCGATCAATGGAACTGAATTGAAGACTTAGATATAAATCCACATACCTTGGACACATAATTTTTGATAAAGAAGCAAGTAATATATAATGGGAAAAAAGAAAGCATTCAACAAATGGTGATCATCTAACTGGATGTCAGCATGTAGAAGAATGCAAACAGATTCATATCTCTTACCCTGAACTCAAGTACAAGTGGATCAAAGACCTCAATAGAAAGCCAGATATATTGAACTTGACAAAAGAGAAAGTGAGAAATAGCCTTAAATGTATTTGGGACAGGACAACTTACTGGAAAGAACACCAATCATGCAAAACTAAGATCAATAATTAATAAATGAGACTTCATAAAATTGAAAAGCTTATGTAAGACAAAGGACATCATCAATAAGACAAAAAATAAGAAACACAAACAAACAAAACAGCTTACAGAATGGGAAAAGATCTCCACCAAGCACACATCTGAAGAAGGTTGATCTCCAAAATATAAAGAACTCAAGAAACTAGACATCACAAAACCAAATAATCCAATTTTTAAAAAAAATGGGGTGCAGATTCAAACAGAGAATTCTCAAAAGAATCTCAAACGCTGAGAAGCACTTAAAGAAATGTTCAACATCCTTAGCATCAGGAAATGCAAATCAAAATGACTCTGAGATTCTATCTTACACCTGTCAGAATGGCTAAGATCAAAAGCACAAGTGACAGCTCATGCTGGAGAGGAATTGGAACAAGGACATTACAAACTTGTACAGCCCCTGTGGAAATCAATATGGCGGTTTCTCAGAAAATTGGGAATTGACCTACCTCAACACCAAGCTATACCACTCTTGGGCATATATTCAAAGGATAGTCTACCATACCATAAAGACACTTGCTCAACTATGTTCATAGCAGCTTTATTTTTAATAGCCAGAAAAATGAAAACAACCTAGAAGTCCTTCAACTAAAGAATGGGTAAAGAAAATGTATTACATTTACACAATAGAGTATAACTCATCTGTTAAAAAAAACAGCATCAGTAAATTTGCTGGCAAATGGATGGAATGAGAAAAGATCATCCTGAGTGAGGTAACTCAGACGTAGAAAGACAAACATTTAAGTACTCACTTATAGGTGAATATTAGCCATAAAGTAAAGGATGACCATGCTACAATCCACAGACCAACAGAAGCTAAGAAGGAAGGCTCAAGGGAGGCCACATGAATCTCACTGTGAAGGAGAAATAGAAGAGGCATCACAGGTGGACTGGGCAGGGGGTTGGATAGGGGGTGGGCATGGGAACTGGAGGGATCAGGTAGGGGGAGGATGGAAAAAGAGAGTACTGGGAGAGACAATTGGAATCAGAGGCATTTCTGGGGTGAGCTGGAACTATAGTGCAATGGAAACACACAGGTATCTATAAGGGTGCCCATATCTAAGACCATATCCCAGCCATGGGGAATATGGAACCTGGATTGACCATCTCCTGTAACCAGGCAAGACTTCAAGTGGAGGAATTGGGACCCCAACCCAGATACATAACAATTTGCGGTGATCACAAGATATGCTAGGGTAAAAGCAGCATAGAAATTATGGGAGTGGCCAAACAATGCCTGGTCCACCCTGAGGCCCATACCATGAGACGCAGTCTACCCCTGACACCGCCTGGAGGGTCAGGACTTAGTGGCTGGGAAGCCTAGAGACCTAGGATATAACCAAACATGACTGCAAAAAAAAAAAAAAAAATTCAATAAAATGCAGCCTAATGATATTCTGCTATACTCATAGATTGTTGCCTAGCCCAGTTGTCATCAGAGAGGGTTCACCCTGCAACT